>NW_020884883.1:17260251-17361484 GCF_003945725.1 Corapipo altera
TTCTAGATAAAACTCTGTTTTATACAAGCAGCCTGCCAGTTCATAATTTCACACAGGTCCCTTCCTTCTGTAATGTCCGGAATCTAAAGAACTGATGGAAAAGGCCAAGGCTTTACTCCATGAGATGCCTTTTGAAATGTTAATTTGAAAGGAACATAACCCTCTGGATTAGAAAGAGTGCCATGCCCTTTGTCTATCATCCCCTAATTAAGATTTGTTGTGATGACATTGTTCTGCATGTTTTGTGATTGGATCTGATGCTGATAGATTTGGGATAGGGTGGAGTTTGTGATGAACAGGGCAGAATTGAAATTATCTCCCTCCTGCATTTGCAATTTAAATATATCTCAGCAGAATTAATTACTTGTGATACAAATGCTTTGTTTCTAAGTCGTAGCTGATTCATGAAGGCTGATTCTCTTCTCAGCTGCCCACTTTCTCCAGTAAATGATGTCTTTAAAAAATGCATTTGTAAAACTCATGATTTGTACCAATGAAAGGAGCAAAATAGACCTTTTCTCTAATATTTTATTTTAACTTTCCATCTTTGGAAACTTTCAAACTTTTATTCACACATTTTATTCTTGTCTCACCTGATAGAATCTTATAAGGACCTTGGAGCATTTACATCTGAGCCCTTCTAACTGATGGTTTAGCAGAGAAAAAAATACAAGGTAATGAACCAAATGTCTCATTAGTGACCAGCCAAGGTCAGCAGCTTCCATAAACAGTTTAATCTAATTGTTAAAAGAAATAAGGGTGCTGCTTTAATATGAGTAATTGATGGATCCTTTAGTGCACATCAGAGAATGTTTACTGGAAGAACATTAATGGGAAGAGAACCTGGTAGTGAGCATTATAAACCAACTGGAGGCAAAACTAACTGCAAAGATAAAAAGCTATAGCTTTTTGCAGGAGTGACTGTGCCTCAACAAAGAATTTTATTTTTTTTTTCTGGTAGGTACTGAAGTTTTTTACATATGTTTCCAGTAGTCATGGTCCATCTTTCCAACCTGCTGGGCTTACTCCATGCTGCTATCAGGCAGAGAGAGGTTGCTTCCTAAATTGCAACTTGGATTCCATTTTAAACCTCCATTGGAAGGGAGTCTGTAGGTGCCCCTTTAGAGACCTTCTCTGTTGTCCACTCCCTCCTCCACATCTTTCAACTTTCCTGTGTGCCTGTCAGAGGCTGAAATGGTTAATGGTTTAGATGTTGTTAAGTTCACCAAAAGACTTTTGTCCACTGTAGCAAACTGCAAAGAAATAGCAAGACCATCACTTTGACAGGACTGCAACCATCACTTCAACCAACAGACATGGAAATTGCAACTACTAAGTCTCATCACTGGATCCAGTGGATGGTAACTATATATCTTTCTACTTCTATCCTTTCTTTCTCTTTCTTTTCCCTATATATTTTCTTAAGTGTTATTTTTATGCTTTTATATTGCTATATTACCATAGGCAATAACAACCAAAACAGCTACGTATCTGTTTTCCTTTGCAAAAATAAACCCTACACATATATGCATTTACAAACACCAATCATTCAGTGTCATTTCACTCCAATCCATCCCAAGGGATCTATTAACAAGAACCTGGGTTACTCTCACCTTTTGGGGCAGATTGTAACAGTGCCTCAACACGCATCTACAGCTATTAATGTCAGACATCTACAGCTATTAGTGTCAGGAACTTCTCCTCTGAGGCTCCAGTCTTTTGGAACAGCCTTCCTCTGCCTCATTGACTTACACTTGTTCATCAAACATCCAGTGAGAACAAGTATCTGTTTTCCTTGTCTAAATCACTTCATTGTTTCCTTCCTCTCAATGCTGATTTATCTCCATATTTATTTAATTACATGTTTGGTTTTTGAGCTACACTTCTTCTAAATGATGCCATATAAAATGAAGCTTTGTAGTAGGTTTACAGGTGGAAAAAGAAGAAGGATGATAAAAGTTTTAATTTATGTTTCTGCAGAATTCCAGCTGCATTTCTGTGGAGCAAGTGCACAATTTTGCCTCCTGTAGAAATTGGCAAAGAAGAGAACATAGAATGGAAATGTTTTCCGGGCACTGTGCATGTATCATCTCACAGGATGTAGACATCCATATCTATGACAGAGGCTGTCACCCCGGGCTCTTTGTATTAAGACATTTTTAGAGCATTATCCTTCCCATTCTAACATAAGTCATATTAACTATTTTGTAGAACTTCTTCTTTTTCTTCAATTTGACTATAAGAAAAGACTGTGTTGACTTGCTCCAATTTGTACATCCAGCAGACCTCTAGCTTTAGGTGTCCTATCCATGATCTGTTTTTGCAAACTAAAAATGCACAGCCTACTGTTGTATCTTCCTTTTCAGAAGGGGGGGAATAGGAAGAAATACCTGTTCTAAAGAGTTTTTAAAATGAAAGCTGAGTAGCATCCAGGAGACTCATGGATTTGACATGCTGAACTAAATATGAGGGAAGTGACAACTTCACTGTAAGAGCTTTATTTGCATAGCATATTAAAAGTACTATCTGCCTGAGTCCCACATGGGAGGAACTCTGGACTGTGAATTTTGGCTCCTGGTTTTCATTTCTGAGAGATAATGAGGAAGAGAAGACACAACAAGATTTCATAAAAAGAGGCAAGGAACCCATGTGGCCTGATTCATACTTTTAATACAGGGCATGCATGCTATTGTAGAACTCCTGATTAATTACATGTTTTCATCTCACTAGCAACGAAAGCTTCATGCTAGGGTGAAAAACAGGATGAACAATCTCATCAGTAAAGCTGTGGACAAATTTAGTTCATGCAGTTAAAGTCAAATCTGCATTCCATTGAGCTCAGTGAAAGAAAAAATAGCAGCCAAAGAGAACGCTCAAAGACTTTAGTAGGCTTTTAGTCTTTTCACCCTCTGCTTAATTATGTTTTGGTAGTGTTATAATCCTTAGAAATTTCATCCTCCAAATGAGTCTGTCAATAATGAACTCTGATTTTTTATATCTTCCTCCAGTACAATCCTGAATCAGAGCATAAAAAATGCAGCCACAGATTCTCCTGGAGGATCTGACAGAACACTGCGAAAGAAGGCTTGATTTTGTCTTTATTGCACCACACATGAGTGCCTCCATCTCGTTAATGTAGGAAATGTGTTATCTGAGGAAGAGGAGCTCGGAAGCTGGGAAAGTCAGTGCTGTGGTTTAGAGCCCCTTTTTTCTTTCATTTTATCTGTTAGATGGTAAGGCAAATTAAATGTCTCATCGTGACGAAATAACAACTTTTTCAAATGTGTCCATTTGGCAAGAAAACAGTGTATTTTTGTGAGTGCACTAGCCTCAGTCCCACAAGGGGACCAACTGGCTTCCAAGCCGTAATAAAGGAAATGACAAGCTGGGTTAGTTGTTGCTGGGCTGTTCTTTTTGTGCTGAAAGCATTCTTTGCTTGGTTTTACAGGGGATGAAACTTCTTCATCTAGAAGCCTTCTTTGTTCACAACAATGTTTACTGTAGAAGCATCTGCACTGCCTCCTGCCCTTTCTGCAAAACTGCTCTCTGAGTCTGCGCTTTCCTCTCCTTGTTGGCCTTATTCTCTTCATAAACTCCCTCACAGATGAGAATTCTGCCACACCTAATCCATGATTTTATAACACTGCTACTAACTGCTAATGCCCGTGCCAATACTTCACTGCCTTATAAACTCTTGAATCTCAACACATGTGAAATCCCAGAGTGAAATTCTAATTCCACATCCCTTTATCTCCTTTCCTCCAATATCAAATTTTTCACTCCTCTGTCTTAGGTTGCCTCTTAAAGCAGGAACATCAAGCCTGCCAGAGTTCTAGAAGTGTTTAAACAATGTTTTCAGGTGCTCGATGTGATTCTTGGGGCTGTTCTGTGCACGGCCAGGAGCTGGATTTTGATGATCCTTGTAGGTCCCTTCCAACTCAGGGTATTCTATGTTTCTATGTTTTTTATATTTACAAGGCCCCTTCACTGAAGAAGTAGAATGTGAAACTGCAGGAGGGACCTACTGTCCTCTGGGGTCTGGAAATATTGTCCAAAAAGCATGACCAGCCCCTACTCCAAAATCATTACTAAGACTGACCTGGTGGAAAGCCATATGTGGGGTATTTTGGGAATAGACTGGGCAGATGTGAAAAAAGGTGAAGGAACCATGAGCCCCAGGGCAACCAAATCCAGTCATGCAGTGTGATATGAACACAAATATTTCAGTCTGATATGCAATTTGATGCAGTCCTTGTGTAGCTACTGTGCACCACAGCCCATCTCTAGTCTAGGAATGACTTTATCACTACCCTGATAAGCTCTTCTCCCAATTTCTATTTTTCTGAGGCTTCTAAGCTGATGAATTTAAATAAAAACCATTAGCTTGTCCTTTGCTCTCTCTTCCCCACTTTAGACATTCAAGTACTTTTTAAGAGCACCCATGTTACAGCTTGACTGAATGAGACCAACAGCCTGTGCCTAAATGCCTGTGGCCCCTACTGAGCCCCACCTCAATCAGGATCATGCAGCAGCAGTCAGCATAACCAGAGGTTTAACAGGCCTGCTTTCAACTAGCCCCTGTGTCCCACAGGGACTAGTGTATCAAATTGGAACATCTCGTCTTTATCCCTGAGATAATTAGGGCATGCCTGCCCCGTGGACGTACAGGAACTTGAGCAGCTCTGCAGCTCACTCTGGAGATGGAAATGCTGTGTATTGACTGAATGCTTAGATCTTCAACAGATTTGCACCTTGTTCCAAACTGTGGCATAAATCAGCCCTTAATGAGAGGGAAGAAACATATTTAAAGGACTGAAAAGGAATCTTAACAGAGTATTTCAACCCCGCTTCTGCAACTCTTCCCGCAATTTCACCCTGTTTCTCTTTGTTGGATCTTCATCACACCTGTAAGTTCTCGAGAATCAGTATAACACTGTGGCTATCATAAAGACCCGATAGCTCTGACTGGATTCCCGGATAGATGCAGATTTGTTTTGAAATTCACATAAGTCAAATATACTCATTCTGTAACAACAACACAATGCTTAGATTTCCTCCCACCTCAGGAGAGGAGAGCAGTGCATTCAGGCTCTCTGTGATCAGATCTGTCAAAGGAAGATGGAAATCTCTAATTGGAAAGACAGGAATAGGCTTGAACAAGGCCTCACTCAGAAAGGCACCATGAAAGGACTGGAAAATGATGTCAAGGTGAGGTCTGAGCTTTGGTAAAGTGTAAAATATTCTAGTGTGCCCCTTTTCTTCCCGAAGTGTACTTCTCTCTCTTGAGTGCATCAGAAGATTATGTGGCAGAAAAACACATCCAAGAATAACTGACATTCTTATCCTTAACACTCTTGTACTATGTCAAATTCATCTGCACACATTTTTTCTGTCCTATCTACATAAAGTATTTAAATATAAAATATTTAGATATAAAATGCTGTCTAAGCTGGGGGGTTTTTTGCCTTTACGAAAAAAGGACCCAGAAAATCTGCATAGAACAATGCAGATTGCTTCTAGTTGCATTTTTTTATATTCTCTTGGGTAGATACATTCCTGACTTTCCTCACAAATTTCAACACAATCTAACAATTATATTTGAAAATTAATGCAATTTTTATACTTTTCAATTCCAGCATGTCTCCTGATAGAGAAGGTAAAAAAGAAATTCAGGTGAGAAGGATGGGTGACAGAGATTGGTTTAAAGTACCATTGGGCGAAAATTTAGCTACATCCTGAGGTACTTAGATAGGTAAGGTTTTATCTAGAAGAAGTACTGACTTCTTAGTGCCTTCTTTTTGCATAGTACAGTGCTGAATTCGATTTTCTAGTTTATGCATTTAGAATAGTATGTTGGATGGACATAATTTAGAGCAGAAGTTGGACTGTCCCTACTCTTTATGTGAAATATGCATTGTGTCTCCGCAACAAAACTCAAAGTTGTTAGACCTGGTTTCACTTGGATGAACTTGTCAAAGCAACTTTTGTTGTTCTCTATTCCTTAGATAACATCCAGTTTCATTTTATACGTATCTAATTAATGTCTATAAAGTTAGTTAAGTTCTGTCCTCCAAAACATTTGCTAAGATTTTAATTTAGATTACTTTGGTTCAGCAGGACTGATAATTAACAGCTTGTGTGGAAGATGATACTTCGTTTTGTCCATAGGCAAGGAGAAAAAGTCCATCTCCTGGAAATAGTTCTAATAGATATGAAAAAAAACACTTGAAAACATTTATAATATGATATCTCACTACGAAATATCACTGTTGGGCTATTTAAACCAGGCCATCTTCATTTTCTATTACTCCATTAGATTCTATAATATCTTTATTAGATCAGTCCTATAATATTTACACAAAATCTCATGTTTTTCAAAAGGGCATAAATCTTCAGAGGCTGTAAAAACATGGTGAGTGGAGTTAAACATTCTAGTTGCTTTCATGAAATGAAATGAAAGTCCTTGCTTTTCTGTCCTCTAAAAGGGTAGTAAAGTGGTTGGGAGCACTGGCGCATGTGTAGTTTTTACTCGTTTATAATACACTTCCTTATTTATTGTGATGCCAACTTTTTAATTTTGGAAGAACTATCATCTTTTATGATGCTATTGGCCGTAATTTTTTCAAAACTCTATCTTATAAATCCTGGTGAAGTTTTTATATAAATCTATTTAGAAATTTTAATGACATATAAAGCTTCGATGATGAAATAAGCATTCTGTGCATTTAATATTACTGAACACAAGGGTGCAACCATTAATCCATTCTCTTGAGCTGTCTTCTGTAACACTTTTGATAGAAGGGGACTAAACTTATTTCTTTAACAAGATAATATTGACAGCCAGATGAATCACAGTTATAGTCATGTATGATGACTCCAGAAAACCTCCTCTTCCTCCCAATGCTTTTGCCTTTCAGCTTACCTTGACTCACAGGCTGTTTGCTATGTTGTCATCTGCATTTCAGGGTTGAATGATGTATACCAACTTAAAAACATTCCCAACCTGCATTATGAAAGTGACAATACTAAAACTTCTTATGCTAAAATAGTCCAACTAAATGGGTACTTTTTTCTTGAGCATTATTCCAGGATAGATCATTGTGTACTCTAATTAATAAGTAAACAGTATGTTCCTCCTATTCTCCCATGGATTATGGTAAAAGGAATGTAGCAGAAGGCATTTTTTCTAGCCTAAAACTTACGTTGCCACATTAACTATGTTTAAGCATTGAAATATTGATCGAAGAGAGTTTTGAGCTAAAGAGCAAGAAGTTTATAATGGTGTGTCAAAGGAAAGGTAGGTCTGATGAGCACATTTCAAGTATGACTTTCTACTGTGAAAATGTTGCAAAGTGTTTAAATAATGAAACTGGAGCAAGAATTGCAAGTTTATTTTCTCACTTTCTTCCCATATCCCAAGGCAATACAGATGTCACATCTTTGCTGTTTCCCTGCTCCCTAAAAATTACATCAGCATTAAAAGGCAAATGTCTACTTAATATTTATACAAAGAAAGACTCTGATGGGTAACATTTCATCTGAAATGCTTTCTCGTTAAAAAAATTGCATCAGGAACATAATGCCTTGCAAGTCTATCTAGGCCAGAAGTCTAATCAAATTAACACCACTTCAGTGCTAATGAGGACTTGTAGTCATTCACCTTAATTAGCCATTCTGAATAAATATATTTTTAGCACCATGCCATTTAGGTAGCTCAGTTCTACAATCCTGTCCAACTTCTCATGACCTGAGTGGTGAAGTCACAGAGGCAGAAGGAACATCAGCAGAGGAAGAAGTTTTGATGCTCCCCTTACACTCTTAACAAAAACCAGATCATGTCCTTGGTGAATGTGTTCCCAATATAAAATGGAAATGTTCTCAGTAATATGTAGCTATATTTGAAGCATTGAATGGGACTTGCAGATTGGGGGCTGCAAAAACCCAGTGGGATCTGTAGCTTCTGGGAGCTGCAAATGTACAACAGCAAGAGAGATGGCCTGTGAGTGTACCCAAAGATTGGATTCACCTACTGGTCTCTTATTTATTTTTGATTTTCCTTCTGAAAGGGGAGGTTCACTGTATGTTTTAAAGCTGTCAATGCACACTTTCTGTGAAAATAAATACTCTGTATATGTGTGTGGGTATCTGTTTTACATTAAGAACAGACCATGGTTGCTATGTTTAAAAATTCACCATATTTTATTCTTGGTGACATTTTGCTTTGATATAATCACTTCAATTATGTTTGGATTTTTTTATCATAGATTTACAGAATGGTTTGGGATGGAATGGACCTTGAAGATCATCTTGTTCCAATTCACCAGCCATGGGCAGGGAACCTTCCACTGGAGGACAAGATATACTACCAATTCTCTTAGAATAAAGCACATAACATGTAGGTTCATTCCAATCAATTACAAGAGCATTTCAGTTTACTTAACACCTATGAGCTCCATTTTAGCTGTGGAATTCAGTCCATACAATTAAGATGAAATGAGGTGTTCAGTACTTGCTCAAATTCAAATGTAAATAAATCCCTTTAACTTTACTAAGAACTTGACAGGCATTACATGGAGAAAATAGGCTTAAACCAGATGGGAAACAGTTTGTTTCACTTCCATGGTTTTTCCTTGATCCACTCAAAGTTTTTGAGACAGGAAGAAGACAGACTGGGGATCTTCGTGTTTATAGATTCCAGAGGGAAACTCTTTCAAGTTGTCATTTAAAGCAAATGCTCTGCCAATTATGGATATTTTTCAGATGGGGGTTTTGCATTATTATGAATTAATGTCACAAACACAGTCTCACATTCCTCTTTCTTTATTGGGAATAGTCATTATTTTGGAAGAAAAATCTTTCAGCATTTGTAACTCTAATGCTGATTCTGTAAACCCTTTAGTCAGTGTACTGTACATATCATTCTGTGCAGATGCAGTGACAATCCTTGCTGTATGGGTAACCTCAAATAAATAAGTAAGATTTGCTAAACTAAAAGAAAAATATCATTATTTAATGATTCGAGTTCAGAATAGGAGAAATCTCCTTCATAAATTTTCTCTAGAAGGAAAGCAAATTACGATTTTCCTCACCACAAACAAATCTTCCCATGGCAGTCTTTGACAGTAATTGCAAGATATATGGATTCAGATTGCAGGTCTAACATGAATTTAGATACTAAAAATAATTCTTAAGGAAAAAGAAATGGCTGAGGAATGGCATAGAGTTGGTAGAGGCACTACCATTTTTGTGCGGACTCTCAGAGTTTTTGACAACAGTATCTTTATTCCCCCCCTCACAGTGATGAAGCAGCAGACCAAATGGAGGAAGCTCGCCTGTCAGATCGGCTTTCAAATTAATGAGAGAAGGAGATCAGTGCTTCATGACAATACACTGGGTGCTGCTAACTGTTCAGGAAATTGTCCTGGTTTGTCCCTACTCTGATGCTGACTCACTCTTGCTCCTTGAGCCCATCACTGCAGACATCTCAGGATTATTCAGTTCCTTTTGACATCTCCATGACTAAAGTTTGATTAAAGTTTGCAGATAACTGATATTCAGAGCTTCTAATTGATGGTCCAGAAAAGAAGTAATTTTAAATAGTCTCGTGCCTCTAAAAATTGTGGTCCTGAGTTATCTTTTTATGTTTTGTTTCCCACATATTTGGGAACTGTCACACTGAAACCTGTATGGCCTCCACTATGTGTGAGTGCAAAAAGGGAGAAGATTCCAGGTAAAATGCATAACTTTATCCGCATTTTCTGTTTCTTTCCTAACACAGTGTAGGATTTCATTATTTTTACAATTATATGAGTTTGAAGCAGAAGCTTAAAATATATTTTTAGTTCCTATAAAGAGCACAGAGCTGAGAATCAGCCAGTGGTTAGTTGAAAAGATTGTTATACAGTTTTAGTTTATTGGTAAATGTGAGTCGAAATTTGCAAAGAGAGGAAATACCATTTCTTATTGACATCTGGAAAAATACACAACCTTTTATATTCACTGGGACTTTGGTTCTAAAGCAGAACCAGAGACCCTCAAGCTAAGCAGAGTTTGGAAACCGCTCTGAATATAACTTAATTATGTTAGCTGATTAGACGATTTCAAAGAAACAGGCCGTCGGTATCTGAGCAGAGCAGGGTACTTAATCAGACTAGAAGTAATAACATTTGTAGCCCCTGTGGTTAGTAGAGATAGAAAAGCAGGTAATTATAGCACAAAAGCTACTGACTAGCTGGAATGAGATTTGAGGGAAATTACTGTGTGTCAGATCGCTGTGTCTCTATTGATACAATTATTTTCAACATCCAATACAGTTATGATTGTGCTCCTAGGCACATTTTTGAAGATCATTTGTGAGTCTTTAGTAAACAGGGCTGAGAAATTATATACAGAGAAAATATCTCGAGATAACATGATGTTCCTCACTATATCATTTGCCTTGACCAATTTCATGATGCTATGCAGTGGCAGCTTGGATTCATCTGTATTATTTTCGTGAGTACCAGTGATGCCATGAATGGGGTATTTCTCATTTGGGGATTCACTGCTTTTTCATCCGAGGTATTCAAAGCATTATTTCATCATTAACAGTTTGCATTGCATTGTGTTTTTACAAACCAGTTCTCTAGGAAATATGTCCATATGCATCTCAAGCAACATCAAAGAACCTTTGAAAGATAAATAAGCAGTCCTTTCAGCTGTGAGTTCATAGCACAACTACTTTAAAACAAATCTTTCATGTTATTTTAATGTGTTCTTGTTATTTCATATACAGGCGGACAGCACATAGTCAGAAATCGACAGAATCTGCATTTTACAAGTTTTCCTGTAACTAGCAAAATGTACGCTGCCTAATTTCCTAACATCTTGTGAAATTGTGGTTAAAATTTTGTCTGTTTAATAAGATTCAAGCATGGCCTGAGTCTTTTCCGTTGTCCAAGGTCTTTGTATCTAAACTGTATGAAAAATTAAGCTTGTACTGTAGTCTTCCCTAGGAAGTGTCACTGACAGAGTGCTAAAATTCTTCTTTAGTAGAGTAACACTCTGCATGCTACTAAACTTCTCTTTCCTCAAATTGTTCAGGTATTGACATTCTTGAAATAGAGACAATTCACATTTCATAGAATGAGGTCACTTCTATTAAGGTGTTTTCCAAAAAAACTGGGCAATCCATGGACTTGTGCAACATTCTGCAGATTTTTTCTTACAGCCCAAGCAGCTCCCTGATCCTTTAGTATAACAAGTGAACTATAACAAATGCTATAGGAAAAAAAAGTTACTGCAGGAAACACAAAGACCGTATTTGAATTTGGCAAACACATTTTATGCACTTGTTTCTGCTCTAGCACTTTTGTGAAAAGGCAAAGCAGCATATTCTTCAAAGAATTGTACTTGCATGAGTATCATTATCAGAAATCTTTGTGCAGCCATCTAGAAAATTCCGGTGAGGGTTATGAATTCTTCCACTGAGCAGCAAAGCTATTCTGTGCTGGGATAAGGAACCAATAGCATATTATTTAGAATGAAGGTTTGAAACAGTAGTTGCATTGGCTAATTTTCAAGTGGTCCCTGGGGTTGAAAAATATTGTCACAGGCACTCACTGAGTAACAAAATATGAAAATCAGTCTGCATAACTTACAAAGAAGAGAAGGACCCAGTTCATTAAGTGGTTTAATGGCAATGACCTGCTTACCCCTTCCCCTTCAATAAGCTATTCACTCAATAAATTTGCAGCCCTGCTCTTCTGCAAAGAGATGGGTATGAAGTGAGGTGGTCACCAGGGGAAGCAGCTTTGCTTTCTCCACATCTCCTGTCTTATTTCATCAACTGTAGACACTTGTCTGATGCCAGGGCCCTGAGCGCATCCCTCCTCTCTGGGGGTTTTGGTGCTGGGGCTCAGGGCTACGAGAGCAGAGGTGGAAGTGATGTGGAGATCTCCTTCAGAGAAATTTGTGAGGGAGCACCACAACGGCTGATCCTAGCTGGGAGTCTCTTGTCCTGCTGGCCATGTTACTGGGATTAGCTCCTGATGGAGAGGATGACAGGAAATGGATTTGCCCTCTTTGGCAGCAGTTGAAAACTAATCAGAGGGTACAACATTTAAAAAAGGACGAATGCAGAAGCCATTCCACACAAATCATCTACCTGTAGTAGTGCCTGCAGGCACATCAATTTAAAATCCTCCTCCCTCAGATGCAAGCCCAGCACAGTCTCTGCTTCAGACTAACTTAAGTATTTCTGAAATTGGTTAGCTATAAAATGATTGTATTTCATGGTACAGAGCAAAGTTGTGATTAAACTACTTTTGGGACTGTAGCATTTTAGAAAGCTCACTGGTCATCCTGCAGCATGAGATACTGGTCTCATTTTGAATTCCCACATAAAACCTTCTCTGCAAAATCATTTTTGCACATGTAATGGAGTTGGAGGGAATGAATATGGCGTGGATTTCTGACTAGCCTGACAGGTGCATAGTCAGCTGTGACAAGGTGGCTGAAAGGGTAGTTATTGCAACAGATAATGCTAATATTCACTCTGGGAAAAAAATAGAAAAAGAAATGCAAATGGAGAATTTCCACAGTAGGTAAAATCAAATGATTAAGTACCAATGAAGGATAAGCAACTGAACTTAAATGCAAAAATACCAGTAAACTTACTTGGGGTTTGAGTCTCACAGCTGAAGTAATATCTATCTTTGTATGCTAAGCAATATAAAAGTCACTTGAAAGACAAGATATAAAAAAACACAACCAAAACCAGAAGTTTGATCCTTTGAGGGAAAAAAAAGAATGTAATTAATTACTTCATCATGAGTCACATAGCCTCTATTTCCTCTCTGGATCCAGGGTCTCCAGCTGCTATTTCAGCCCTGGCAGGCAGATTTGCAATATGTTCCGAGCAGACCAACACCCACACCAGTTACAGGTGCAATGCAGGCCATCACTTATCTCATGGCTGGTGTGACATCCAGTGTGTGATCTAATGGGTTATTGTCCTTTTCTCACTTCTTGGGAAAGTGGGTTGCTAGGTCTGGAAATGCCTCTTGACACTGTGATGATGCTGGATCCTCCATGTATAAGACTGACCTGGATGTTATTCTGGTGCTTTTAATCAGTAGATACTACACTTGTGGCAACACTATGCCTATAGTTCATTAAAAAGAGGTGGGTGAAAGAAAACCCAAAAAACTAATCAGAAGAATCTAAGTATCTGATTGAGGTACCTGAGATACAGGTCTAACAGTTAAACAAGTGGATTTTACCTATTCCAGTAGTTTGAGCAGTGCTGAGTCACAGAATCCACAGCTCAATTGTAGCATGTGATGCCTTAGAATTTTTAGGATATTTAGGTTTTTGTAGATTTTGGTGTGGCTGGAGCTTTCCTTCACTTTAGACTGCTACTTTCTCACAGTTTGTGTGTCAATTCCTGAAGTTTAACTGTCTTTTAACCACCTTTTCAAGGTGATAGATTTTTAGCAAGAACATTCTGTTGGGACGTGCACCTGGACCGGAATAACAAGCGATGTGGTAGACCAAATAAGATAAAAGGCTCAAGGCCCTTGGAGGGGCTCCAGTGGGGCAGTTCTGAGGGTGGTACCAGGGCAAAAGTGGTCTTAGGATTGGATGTGCCCATTAGATATGACAATGAGTAAAGACATAAAAGTGTAAGAATTCTGTATGTGGGCCTTTGTACTCTCCATGGCCCAGAAGGCCTTCATTAAAAGAGTTGCTCTATATCTTATCTCTACTAATGGCCTGGTGAGTTTTTTCTCTTGATTTTAGTCAGTCAGAGCAGCCTCTCCCAGAGTTTTGATTCAACAAACCAGAATTATTTAAAACAGTTCCCAGACAATTCCTGGGACTTGGAACAGGGTCCATTTCAGAAAGGCCAGCTGGGTGATGTTTTGAATGCTAAGAAAGTTTAGCTGTAGAGATGAGGCCAGGACATATCAGTTGGCCTTATGGCCAGAGAATGTCTCCCAATATTGTTTAGTTTACAGGTACGCTTTAAGTGGGTTAGGAAACAATGATTTTCTCCTTCCATGCTGCCAACCTCTCTTGGGTAAGGCAGTATTTTGACCAAACGTCCCTGCTCTTCATTTCAAAATCTCAGCCTTAATTTGTATGGAGTACTTTTTTTAAAATATACCAGTAGATTAAATTAGTATATAAACACATCTGTCTTAATGCCTATCAATATTCATTCACCTCAGTGATAAGTATCACCTGAAGAAAAGCCAAGGTCATTATTTATCTACTGGCACAATAATTCTTCATATTCTTGGATGGGAGTGAGTCACTGTATCCTGTGTCATCTCAGACATTCACAGCTACAATTACTCAGCTAATCCAACCAGTGACATAGGTTGCTAGTAAAATTTTAATTTTCGAATTAATTCTTGAAAGGAGCAATTACATTCGTAGCCCCAAGGGTAGTAAGGATGTAAAAATTGAGAATCGAAAGAATTCTTATTCAATGAATTAAAGTCAGGATATGCTTATTTACCTATGTGCTTCTCTCATTAACAGATCTAAAAACAACAGTTGTGTTGACCTCCAGGAGCAGAAACTCACTGGGTCAAAAAATAGGCTTAATTTAAAGTATAAATTAAGCATAAAGAAAATTTTATCTCTGTGTATGAAATTACGTGCTGATTTTATAGTACACTCTTGGGCTTACAAGAATTAATTGGAAGTTGCAGAGAAAGAGTCAAAGAACTTGACTGAAATGGGATGGATTTGAGGTCTACTTCTGGTCTGGCAATATTTATCTCTATATCTTTTCATGAATGTCTTAGTTTTCTCTTTTTTTTCATCTTTGCCCATCATATCTAACTAGTAAGATAATTTGGGATTCATCTCACCTATCTTGCTGCCTATAATGCTGACATTTATATCTGATCTAACCCCTCAGGCTTCCTCTTTAATCAATGGAAAAAGATGGGTTCTTTTAGTTTGCATTTCATTTGAGCTATTTTAGACATCAGCGAAATCTGATGAGATAAATTCTCTCCTAAATATGCTTATTTCTCCTATTTGAATATGAAGGAATCCTGGGGTAACAGCTGTGGGTGTAAGTGTCCACATTTAATAGAACAAAATGAATACCTTTGGAGACACCATTGCACAGTATCAGCATCTAGCAAAAGAAGATGTGAGGAAAGGCTGAGAACTGGGATTGTTCAGCCTGGAGAAGAGATGGCTTAGGAGTGACCCTGTTGCAGCCTTCCAGTACGGATGGAGAGAGAACTTTTTGTAGGGGCATGTAGTGACAGGAAAAGGGGTAATGGATCTAAACCGACAGAGGGTAGGTTTAGATAAGATATTAGGAAGAAATTCTTTGCTGTGAGAGTAATGAGACACTGGAACAGGTTGCACAGAGAAGCCTCCCCATCCCTGGAAGTGTTTGAGGCCAGGTTGGATGGGGCTTGGAGCAACCTGGTCTAGTGGTAGGTGTCCCTGCCCATGACAGGGGGTTGGAAGGAGATGATCTTTAAGGTTCCTTCCAATCCAAATCATTCTATGATTCCATTATTCTGTGAACTCCACTGAGCAACGTAGGCTCAGTAAGAGACCAAGGCCTAGTCACAGGAAGCATTTTCACAGCCTTTGCCGAAATCATCCCAATTTAGGATCTCTTGTAAACCATCACCCTTTGTTCTTGCGTGAGATTATTCATGTTCAAATTCACTGGGTTGAGGTGTCATCCTCTATTAAGCTGTTACCATGAAACTGTGTTTCTTTGTGTTCTTTATTTTTTTAAGTCAGTCACTGATGTACAAGTGGAGTTGGGCACTATTTGAGAATGCTCTATTGCTGGTGTGAGAAGTGTAATTGAGGAGGGGCCACCCTAAGCAAGGCATTGGATGGGATATACACCAGTCATTGCCTGGAAGATAAAGAAGAGGATTACTCTAAGCAAAACCATCTGGAATCTGCTGAAAACCATGTCCCCTTGACAGTGGCTTTGAGCACAGGTTCTGTGTTCTGTCATCAGCCTCAGTTCCAGTGGTCTTATTTCTGTGGCAGTGCTTTTAGAGATGCTGTGTATGAGGGAAAAACTGAGTGTGGCATAAATTTAGAACAGTTATATTTTTCATGTATCAAGGCAGTGGGAACTTCCTAAAAAACTGTACACTGCAGCACATGAAAGGAAAGAAAGTAACTAGACCACAAGCTGCTGTAGGCTGTGTAGTTCAGCCTATGTTTCTACTCTCCTTCCCCAGATCTCTTGCTTCCTCTCAAGTACAATTTAGAGGGTAGATTGATAGCACAGCTAGCTGAGGGATTTGGTTCTAGACACATGAAAGGCTTTAGGTGGCTGTGTGTGGTGACAGAGTCTGTATCTGCAGGCTGTATGTTCCACCTGTGCTCCACAGGCAGTAAGCAGAACTGGGAGGCACTCGAAATAGTTGAGAATTTGGGAGACATGCTCTGTCTTCCTGATGTTATTCCTTCTCTTTTCACAAGAAAATTAAATTAATCTACAAGTATTAAGACATTTTTGCTAATCTAAAATAAAGTAGATTAAAGATTAAAGCTCTCTAAATGCAAGGAGACAGAAAAGTGCTTCTGTACCCCTAGATCTGAGTAAGAAAGATGGTTAGATCTCGTCTTCCCTTAAGATAGCATCAAATATACTGTCCTTCCATTTATGCCAAAATTTTTATTATAAAGAAGAAATCTGGAGTCACAGGCCTGATAGAAGACACAGCCTGTTCAGATCCCATTCCCTTTTGTACCTACTCAGCTTGAGAATCTTGAGATTGTCCTGTGCAGGGCCAGGAGCTGGACTCAACAATCCTTTGTGGGTCCCTTCCAACTCAGGATATTCTATGATTCGAGGAGATTCCCTACACACAGGGAAAATTAAGTGGAACCGTAAAGAGTGAAGATGGAAGTGTGGTAACAGGATGGTTAAATCACTTGTCAAGTAGGGTATTATCCAGGTTTGTATTTTCTGAACCAAGGAAAATCTCCCCAGTGATTTCAGATATGTTGTACAAATATTTTTGGTTATGAGATTTTATTTTCTCTGCAGAAGGACACCACCACATAGAATGACACCTGACACCACAGGTATCCTGTGACTGAGACTGGCAAAAGGCAATTAATTCATAATCTCAGGATTTTAATGCACTGATATGGTTTGAAGCTAGCTCCCTGCCAAGTCTCCAAACCTTACCACAAGAAGTGTCCCCCCTCCCCAAACCTCAGGGAGAAGAGGGAGAAAAACAACCAAGAAAACCGAAATGAGAGAGAGACAGCTAAAGTGATATATATAAATATATTTATACTTATGTTACAGTTATATGCAATTGAAATATATATACAATTTCACAAGGGAAAGGGAAGGGGGAAGGGAAAAGGAACAAAACCAAATTAAAATGTATATATATCCCAATTAGTAGCCCAATATCTAGCAACTAAAAAAGTTAGCAAAGAAATATCTCACTACTCTTCTTGGGACAACCGAGAGTCACTCTGGAACGATCACCGGCAACCTCTGCCTCCCAAGGTCGACAAGGCCTTACCAGGCCTCGCTCCCCAACACGGCAGACTCAACAGCAGGGAACCTGCACCTCCAAGCTGCCGGAAGGAAAAAGAGTGAAGGCCTCTCCTCCTTTCTTCTTATAGTCTGGTTTACGTAAAAATCGTAGGGAATACTGGGTAAATCTGGACCCTTCCTTGGTTACAAACTGGTCACCAAGGAAGGCCTAGATCAAACTACCACATGCACTTATTTCCCGGTCTGATTTTTAGCACCACATGGTTCTGAGAATGGCTTGTCTGGTAACTGGAAAGGCCTTGGAAAAAGCGTGGGGAGAAATGCTAATGGTGGATTCATTTGGAGTATGAAAGAGGTTCTATTCACTAGAGGAACTGCACTTACATGATGTTGCTATGAGGGAAACAGAGATGTTTCTATGGTACTGAAGAAGGAAGGGAAGAAGGCCTTTTAAAAATTATGGGGTAAAAATGACCCATTCCAAATAATGGAGATGGATGCAAACAATTAAAACATAAGGACTGGGAGCCTCCAAGGGTCTATTAATACTTTTACCATTAGCTGGCAATAAACAGCAACTGCTCTAGTTTTCTCATTTTAAAATTAGTGTTATGAAACTTTCTGCATGGAGACTGCTTAATTAATTGACACTTGTAGAGCAATTTCAGATCCTTGGAGGAAAAGGCCTGGAGAAGAGCTAATCCTTGTGGCAACAAATAGCTTGCAAAACTCAAGATGGTTTCCAAATAACTCTATGGTGATGGGAATAAAAAGACCACACTGATCATTTCCACATATTCCTCTGCCTTCTTTTCTTGCCCTTTAGTATTTCCTATACTAAAACAGATAAAAAATGCAAGTATGGTGGAGTTATGGGTGGGGGAGAGAAATAGAAAGCTCTTTTCATAAGGTCAGTGGATTAGGTTTAGAAGAAGAAGGAAAAATCAATTAATGAAGGCAGAAAAGAAAATAAAGTTGTGAACTGAATTCGTCACATCTTTGTGATGTGCCTGTGCTCTGTACTTCACTAAGAAACCAATATATGTATACAGGTACAAGGCAAAATACAGGTTCCTGAGCACAGGGAATAGAACAGGAGGAGGGAAGCTAAAACTGACTCACTTTCTCCAGGATCACATGCCTTCACAAAGGGGAAGCTTCTGAAAAGAGAGAGATAAGAGCAAGTCGAACTGTTTTCCTTGATTTTTACATCATTGATTCGCTCTTTCCACATAACAGGGATGTTTCAGATGTTTTAGGTAACAGCAAGAGGAAAAGGGTAAAGAGGTGAAGATGAAGAGTGCACCATCTTGGTGGTGTCTTGTTTGCTCGGCTTGATGAGCCAGATGTTCTGTCTTTGACTACGCTGCAACAACACAGTTTATTTTTTACCAAATGACTTGTGGTACCAGATGCAACTGGTCAGCATGACATGAAATTTGCTAAACGACTGACTTGATGGATAATCAAGAAGGCTGCTGAACTGCGCTGGAAAGCAGGTGGGAGATGGCTTTTCTGTAGTACAAGAAGTGGGATCAAATGCTGAGAAATTCTCTCGCCATTCATGAGTTGCTAAAAGCACCCCTGAGCAGTAAAGAGCAGCACTCTGCTGCCCACAGGGCAATAGCAGCCCCCTTTCTTCTGAGGTGTTGAGGAGTTCTGCACTGCCAATGGACCAGATGTTTTTCCTGGAGCTTCTGATCTATATCAGGCAGCACTGCGACATGCAAACATTTAGAAAATTGAGTGTAGACACTCTCCCATCCTCAAAATATGCTCATTTGATGAACTGTTTTCTTTTAAAAGCCTTCTCTAACCTGGCTGTGGGGAAATATAGGCAGAACTGGACTAGAAGAAAACTTGAAATCTTCTGGGAAGGTGCGACCCGTGGTTTCCTCCTGCTGCAGCAACAACTGTTGTTGCTCAGTGCCGCAGAATAATCCTTTTCCTCCCACTCTCTGGGAAGGCAGGATCAGGAACAGTGAACACGCTTTGCATCTCTGCCAGGGACAAGAAAACAAAGGGGAATAACAATAAATCCCTTCAGCACTGCAGTTTCTTGTCTCTGTTTATCAAGTATGGTGGCTGTGGTATCAGAGGATATGTCACTTATCTGCCTTTTGAAGTTAAACAGTCTCAGGGAATGCAGGACACACATTCTTTGCCCCCCTAAGCTTCAGTAGTCCCACTCTTTTAAGGGGTACTGATTACAACAGCCCTTTCTTGGCTCCATGGCAGTGCAGACTATAGTGATACCCTGCTCATAGCTCCCAACGCTCTCTTCCTCCTCAGCTGTGAAATCCAGAACCCTTTCTCACACTGGCTTTCACTTCAGTCTATTCTGACTCCAGTCTCTCAGAGTTTCTTTGTACTCCTGTATTTCACCTCCTCTCCATTGCCATCTTCCTGCTGGGGTTTTGTCCTCCCTGCAAAATTCCAGCCATTTCTCCTGATTAAACACCATTTTATTGATTTGTTTTAGTTGCCATTCTTCCTGTTCTTATCTTTCTGTTTCTTTCTGTATTAATTAGATAAGAAGTTCCTTGCAGCAAGAACTATCTTTTCCTCTGTGCTGAGCATGGCAGGGATGTATCCTCTTTCATCTCTTTTCAATTTTGTAATAAAACTCCTTCACTCTTCAGTGAGGTGTTTAGGCAAAGAAGTATTGGAGCCTGCAGTAGCAAGAACTGTCTTCCTGTATACATGGATACTTTCAAGACCACATTCCAGAGCCAAAGCAAAATTTCTTTTTCCTTAAATTGCCTTCACCTTGTTTAAATGAAGCACACTCACATGACACTCTTCATCCCAGGAGCATTTATAGCATTTCTGTAGAGGCCTGTCTGTTATGCCAGTATATCTCTGAAATTGCCCTACTAATATCAACTGAGTTAAAATTTAACAAAACTAGATCAAGGACTATGTACGAAAATACTTCACAACGACTTTGCAGCTGCATATTTACAGTTCTCTGGAAACCTCATCCTAATACTTGGCAACAGTCAAAAAAGCAAATAAAATATTAGGATGCATTAGAAAAGTAATGAAGAAAGAATCAGAACTGATCATTATGCCACTGTATAAATCTATGCTTTGCCCACATCCTGAATACCAATGAACCCATCTTGAAAAGGAGCTGTTTAGACCTAGAAACAGTAGAAAGATGGGGCATGAGGATGCCTAGAAACACAAAAAAAAGTGTTATGCGAGGAGAATGAAAAATAGCGAAAATGCATTAGCTTGAAGAAGAAATGTCTGACAGGAAAATATGATGGAGGAATCTGCAATAATGAGTGCTATGAAAAAGTGGAACTCAGAAAAAACCCTCATTATTTTTATTTCGAAAGAATTAAGGAAAAAACCTAATGAAGTAACAGTGAGTGTTTTTTTCACCTAATGTCTAATAAAACCATGGGCCTTATTTTTGGAGAACAATTGGGATGCCAAAAAACGGCCTTACAGGGGTTAAAAATTATAGGGTCAGGAAACAAATGTAGCAAGGAGAGAGGGTCGCTAAAAACTATTAAATGTTATAACAGGAGGGCTCTTATGAACTCAGAAAATCCCTAAAAAAATCAGACAGCTGATTCCTAGGAGTGCAGAAATAACTACTCTGCCTCTACTATTTTACATGTTCACTAAGCATCTGTAATTGAGCTCTATGAGAAACACCAGATTGTTCTAGATGTGGTTTGGTCTTGCCTTGCTGTGTTTGTGTTCTTATGGCCTTATTTTTGCATCTATGAAGAGAAAGTTATATTCCAAGAAGCAAAAATAGAGATTGACAGTTTCCCCACTACAATAAAGGCAAACTTAATTAATTTCAACTGAGAAATAGGTCTCAAGTCTTTCACTTTAATATTTAAAATTTAAAGCTACAACCAAGTAACTGTGTTTGTGGGAGAATATGGTTAAGGTGTACACTATTTCATTAGTAATACATAATTTTTCATGCAAGAGGAAAGAAGCCCAGAATACTTCTGAAATTATTAATAACTAATAGGTGTCTCTTACATATGCATCTTTCTATACATCCATGCATAGATAGATTTATCTTCTGCCTTCCTTCTCCTTTCTCCAGCCCACACCATACAGTCTGAAAGGATCCATTTGAGAAGACTCTTTCACATGTTACCCTAAAACCCCTGTATATCAAAAGAAAGAGAAAATCTCCTTCAACTGGGAGGCAGGGAAAGACTAAATTACTCCATGGATGAATGCAACAAGAGAAGACTGGATTGCAGTGGAATACATTTTGTTTCAATACTAAAGCTCTTCCAGAGCAGCTGTTCAGTCCCTGTCCAACCCTAACACAGACCAACATCTGCCTCGAGAGGTTTGTTCCCTCATTCATCCTCCATCAGGTTTCTTCTGCGTGTGTCATGTTATGTTTTGTTAGGAGGAAACTGGCTTGGAGCTTTCCATAGGTGTATATGATTTTTTTTTTAGGTGATGTCACATGGTATCTAAGATGAAATCAGGCATCTATGATGTCATATGTAATCAGAGGGGCAATGAACAATCCAGACCACCCTCTCATCAATGCTGTCAGAGCCAAGAACCTGCATCAAATTGATAAAGATCTTTTGGACCATTTCAAGGCCTTCCTTTATCCCTCCTTTAATTCTACCCAGGAATCCAGTACATATTTAGGAGTAACAGTTGACAAAGCAATGCAAATGTACATGTAAACCATCTGAATCAAACAGGTAAACTAGACGCCACATCCTGTCCCTGGCACAGGGATGAGCTTAAAGTGTTCAGTTTAGGTCCTGTTTAGTTTAGACTTCAGGCTTAAGACTTTGTGCTGCTGCTCATTTCTAGACATTTCACATCTTTAAAATGTAATATGCAGGTGATAATGGGAAAATCCCTTGCCTCTGACTTTAATCAGGAAATGGAAAAGCTTGGAGTCAAGGGAAAGGGAGATGAGTGGGAGTTCTGACATAGATGTAGTAAAGGGAGTGGGTGATGTTTGATTTTCTCTTCTTAGAGTTTTTATTTTTGAAATAAGACAGTAGCTAAGATGCTAAAATTAAATTCTGAGGGGGACTGAGTTTCAGGATCTTCATTACTGCATTGCTTTGGATCTAAAACAGGCTATGGGTGTGGGTGTTTCTTTCCTATTTTAAGTTAGCAAATTCCTCAGGGCCTTCCCTGTTCTGCTTTAAAAAACAGCTGACTATTTCTTAGCTGCACAAAACCCACTGGAATTTACTAACTTCAGAGCCTTTCAGACCCTCAGGAAGTTTTGGCTCTTATCTTTACTCTGGGGCCACTGTGTGTTAAAGGGCTTGTTTGTGATACTGCCATTTGGAACGTATTCAACCTGTTGGTAGCAGTTGTCGGTAGGAGACTTATGATTTCTTCTGCCCACTGACAGCAGAGTCCGAAAGGGGCTGGTAACTCTGATCAGCAAGTGTCTGAACCAGTCTTAAACTACAGCACCCTAATACACTGATAAACACAGGTTTGTTAATGCTACGTGATTTGTGAATGGACCTAGCAAGGGTCAGGTCAACATAAGTAGGAGCCTTTGTGATTACTTTTGGTATCTAGGCTGGTACTTAGATGGGAAAATGAGCATTAGTCCATAACTATGCTTCTTCTGTTGTGCTAGACAGCTCATACTTTCAGGATAGGAAAGATAGCTTGTCTCTGGAGGGGAAGACTGATGATGCTGCCTGCTTTCCATGGAGCATCTGCCTCTGTATTACATGAGTAGCCAGATGCAGAGTGCATGAGACAAGAGATTATGTTTATGCATACTGGGTAGTGAAGAGGAAAGGAGACTGATCAGCCTGCTTGGTTTCACTGATGAAAATAAGTACTGGAGTCTCTTCTTTGAGATAAAAAACATGGTACTATGACAATGGCTGTACTTCTGTTCCCATTCTTTGAGGAGGTGCCTCATCCCTAAAACATGGTTGAAAAATTATCATTACAGTAGTATATGGAAGTCAGTGCACAGATGATCAGATTCCTTCTGATTTCCCTTTTCTGAAGAGGATGCCTTTTATTATTGAGCCAGTAAAGCACAGAGAAGTCCATTGCTGGAATCCTACACAGTTTATGGATCGATAGCAGGACCATCTATTGTGTTGGCAGAGCTGCTGTTCATGCACATTAAGTTTATATACTGAGCACCTTCATGAATGAATAGAGGCAGTTACCATGCTGTGGTCTGTTTATAGGAATAAATAACTTGATTAGATTACATCCTTTATTATCATGATCAGAAGCAACAACACACAGAACAGAATAACGGCCTTAAACTTTTCAGCTTGAAAATGTATCCACATTTGAGTAATAGGAGTGAAAAAAACTCCTCTTTTTTAGACTTAGTTTTATATTCAGTGACTGAAAAATTAAACAAAACCTTACACACCTGCAGTTGAACTGGGTGCCTTGTGATTTCAGTCTAGCATTTGGGAGGATGCTCCTTCTGGCATTAGCCCTTGGACTGTCTTGTGAAGGACAATTGAGCACGTTTTCAGGTGCTCTGGTACCTGAATGCTGCAGGAAGCATGTGCACCCTAAGCCATTTTTCTTCTGGTTTTGCAATCCCAGCCTGCCACCTGATTTCAATGTAGTTATTAACTGCATAACCAGTCAGAAAACACTTTGTTACTGAATCAATTACCATATGAATGTAAACAAAACCTTAGTTTGTTTCAACAATCCATAGCTATAGGGTGTGCAGACCTACAGTGCACAGAACCTTCCCTCTTTAAAGGAGGAACGCTGCTCTCCTCCCATATATTTGGTCTTTTTCCAGCTGTTACTATGAATTCCTGTCCTTTGATAGCACTGTTGTCAGCAAAGTGATGACATGACCACTGTCTGCACTGTAGACTATTTACCCTTCCTTGGTACTCTATGGTGAGAGGAGGGTTGCCTTTTCTTCCACTGCCCTTGCAATCCTCATGGGCAAAAGGGAGGGATAAAAAACCTGCTACATGGACACCTTCACTGTGTTACTCTTTCCCTTCCCTTTTTTTTTTAATTCCTGACCCTGACAGATTTTCAGGATGGGTAGTAGCTATCTTTGTTTGAGAAAACCTCTCAAGACTGACATGCTTTTAGAGCAGAGCCCTTCTAATTACATTCCTCGCAGGATAACCACCCTGAAGGAGTTGCATAATCCTCCCTTGCGCTGTCCTGCTGATGAGCTGCAAATTGACACTATGTAAAAATAGTCCAAGCTTGGCCTCCTTTCTTCTTTTGAGACAGTTTTAGAGAGCTTCTCCTCTCTTCAGAGCATCACTTACAGATTTGGTTATTTGCGTGTGGTGTGACTTCCTTTAAACTCTGCTCTATTCATCTCTCTTTTTTTCCTTTGCATCCCTGTAGTGTTATCTCTGGGCTTAACTGCTTTTTAATGTACAGAAAAGCCTGTGTGGCTGCAGGGAAAGGAGTCTTCATTTTTGTATAATTCCTTAATTCAAAATCAGCTCTCCAATTTCTGCATTTTATATTATTAGTAAAAAACTAAGATCTTTGTAAAGGACCAGGTCAGGGAAGAAGATTTGGCTTAATCACAGCCTTAGACATACCTTAAATCCTACTCCAGATTGTGATAGGGTCACTGTTTTCCTTCCTCGGATTTTAACCTAAATGAGTCCATGATGCTCAGTGGACTAAAGAGAAAGAAAATTTAAACAGCAGGGGCAAAATTTTGAGAAAGAGTTGAAGGAACAGAGAGAGTATTTGACTGGTACTTAGCATGATGAAAACCTTTTCTCTGGACCAGACTTCTTGGAGTGAGTGTTCAAAATGAACACTGAAAATACTCTGCAAACTGATGAGTTTCTGGCAGGAAATCTGTCTGGTTATGACTGATAATAATGAAAATGTGAATCACTTTATAATTTCATATCACAGATTTCATTCCTACATTCTGAGTAAGTTGATTTTTTTTCCATTTCTTTTGTATTCTCACAGCTCTCAGAATAACAAAGACCATAGAAATGTCTGTATAAGTAGACACTCAGCTAATTAAATCTATGAGTGAGATCAGAAATGCATTTGTGAAAAATTCAGTGTAAGTTCACAGAATGTCTTTGCCCTGACATGAAATCAACCCCCAATTAAATGGATAAGATAAAGCAATAATTGGAGAAAAGGTAAATTGCAGCTTTCATTTCAAACAAGTTACGAATTAGAAGATTTATCTGATTGACTCAGATAAACAGTTGAGTCACAGTAGTCTAACAAATTCCCTTGCATCTGCTGAGTCTCAGTAATTTATTCTTCTCTTGTTAAAGGAGATACTAAGTGGGCTCATTTGCCTTTGTTTAGTCATATACAGGGAGTCACTTAATGCACCTCAGCAAATTGTCTGCTGATACCACCTGAGAACAATGTTGGGATGTCTGGTGATCATGATCAAAAGTAAATGAACAAAAAATGATCAGCTGAAACTAGTAAAGAAAAGAATGAGATCATCCATCTTTATTCCTGGAGGACTTAATGTGACATTGAGACCAGGTGAATGAAATACAAATGGAAAGACCCTTTATCTTTACTTTCAGAGAGACCAGTACAGTCTGTTACCATCAGATTTGGAGATATTCTTGAAAGAATGAAGAAGAATAATCTTTTTTCTGTCACGCCTCCCAAACCTGAGACAGACCAAGATCCTTGCTTGCAGTGTGAAACTTCTGTTTGTGTTTCTTCTTTTTCTTGTTCCTTCTTATTTAATTTTCCCTTTCTTCCCTTTCTTCCTTATCTTCTTTTTCTCACCAGTTACTAACTGTGTTTTGTAGGAAACCATGTCCCAAAAGCAAACAATGTGCAGTGACATACAAAATCGAGTACAGATTTGATGCTTCTCAAAGAGAATCAGATCTAACCTGTTGGTTAATGTTGAACTGAAATAATCACTAAAATATGAGATTGTTTTTATGCTATTGAAGATACTGTAGTGTTATTGTTCTTCTCTGCAGTGTAGTAAGATGGAGACAAAATATTGCATCCTCTCTTTACTACTTCCCTGTGACTGTTTCATATTTTGCTTTCAGGAAACTAGGACGACTGACCTCAAGTAAACATGAAGATTCCAGCCTGCCTTGACTATCTTTTGCCTTATTTTTCTCTAAAAAGCAGTTTGAATACTGTTGGGTCAGAGGGGAGAAGTGGTGCTGCTTTAAGGACTATGCTTAATGATTTACATTTCAACTATCTCTTTCTGCTTCTGATTTTTAGTAAACGATGAGAGATTTTTAATGATAATTATTTATTGATGGATTCAAAAAGCTTCTATGATCAGAATTCCAAGCCATTTATCTAATCAACTTAAGGTAGCAAAGATGGAAACTAATAATTTGGAGAGATGTTTTAATTGTGCAGATCTTCAGATTCCTTTGATTTCATCTTTGTGCTTCTGTTGAGTATATCGGAATACAAAAATACAGATGTATTTGGGTTAACAGTTGCATGAGTAGTAATCTATGTTTCATCTACTGCTGAAGTACTGTATATGTGGATAGGGGTATGCTGTCCATGCAGAAATAACAGTCATATCTACTGGTGTTTGTCTTTAACCTTCCTGAAGGTTGCATTTAATTTTCAAATTTTCACGAATCTTTTATGAATCTTTCAGAGGGAGGTATTTCTTCCCTAATCAACCATATGATCCTTCAAGTTGTCTCTTCAATGTTAAGAATAGAAAATTAGGGATTTATTTCTGTACTAAAGGAGAATTTTGAGTGCTATGTCTCTATGTTCCTTAAAGCAGAAGCCATAGGCACATTAGCAAGACATGTATGTCCATCCTCTTCTGTCTTTTGTGATGATCAGAAGAATAGGGGAGATTTATGGATGAGAAAACAGCTTGGAGGAAGAGATAGGAAGAAAATTGATCAGATATGAATGGTGCTACAGGAGTTTTAGCAAAGGAGCAGGAACAGAAATAATACAGAAATGAAAGAGAGAGTGAACTTCTTAAAGATAGTATTTCGCAGTTCTTTATAGCTGGCTGTTCCTTGTTCTATACGTATTGGGGACGGAAATATAGAAAAATTGCAAGTACAGCGATAAATACTTCTCTGTGGTGCAAATGACTTCATAAAAACTCAACTTGCACTAGTGTTTTATCGTCCTTTCACCAGGCATCCATGGTGTGCTATTTATAGCTGTGTAATTCACAGTAGCCTGTCAATTATCCTATAGGGCATTTCCTGACTGTTGGTTGGAGGGCAATGGAATATCCCAGCTGAATGGCAGCATTTGCTGTAACATTATGACACACCAGCAAATGTGATTTCATTACAGGATGCCTACGGCTGGAATGGAAATGTTAAGATAAGAGGGTACCAACAGCTTTTTTGCCTTCCTCCTTGGTGCCAAAACACAGCTATAATGAGTGGAGGAAAAAAATCTCAGCTCTCTCTTAAACAACATTTACTTCAGTCACATTTTTGCTGTTCTTTTTTGCTGGGAATACAAAATGCGAGACACAGCCAGGGTATAATATTGAGGATATATGAAGTTTTTCACCTCCTGGAGAATTACTGGCTCTGGTCTGGCCAGTTCAGAACATAAATAGATGAAGGCAAGTTTTCTTGTGCCCTTCTCAGTGTATATATATGACAGTTTAAAGATCATGGAATCACAGAATGACTTGGGTTGGAAGGCATTTTAATCATCCCATTTCACCTTCCCTGGCAGGGAAACCATCTGGTTGCTCAAATCTGCGTCCAACCTGACCTTGAACACTTTCAGTGATTGGGTATCCACAATTTCTCTGGGCAACCTACTCCAGTACTTCACCACCCTCACGGTAAAGAATTTCTTCCTGGTATCTAACCTAAACCTGTCCTCTTTCAGTTTAAAGCCATTCCCACTTGTCCTATCACTCCATGCCCTTCTCAAAAGTCTCCTTCCAGCTCTCTTGTAGCTCCTTAAGGTACTGGAAGGTTCTCCAAGGTTTTCCCAGGCTGAACAATCCCAGTTCTCTCAGCCTGCCTCCATAGAAGAGATGCTTCAGCCCTCTGAGCATCTTCATGGCCTCCTGTGGACCTGTTCTAAGAGAACCACATTCTTCTTGTGTTGAGGACCTCAGACCTGGACACAGTACTCCAGGTGGAGTCTCATCAGAGCTGAGTAGAAGAATATAATTCCCTCCTTTGACCTGCTGCCCAGGCTTCTTTAGAGACAACCCAGGACACAATTGGTTTTCTGGGCTGCAGGTGCACATTGATGGGTCACACCGAGCTTCTTGTCAGCCAACACCCCAAGTCCCTCTCCTCAGGGCTTCTCTCAATCCATTCTCCACACAGTCTGTACTTGTGTTTGGGATTGCCCTGAGAAAGATATATTTTTTTAAAATCTACCAGCATAAGGATTAGCAAACTTTCCATGACATTCATGCAACATAGATTTAGAGATGAAAAGTGGAGAAGATCTCTTCTTTACCTGCCTTAATGTCTCTAGTGGATCAATGACTTCTACTAAATTTTGCCTGTGTTGAGCTCCAAATCTTAGTTTTATTTTACTTTTTGCTACACAGAACCTTGAAGGAAGACATCTTTTCTTCATGTAGAGAAACAGTCTGGGATTCCACCATCAGCTAAGAGCACAGTCTCTGGCTAAATGCTCATTGCTAGATGTTCACAGATGATTTTCTACTTTTTCCTCTGGTTTCATATCAGCTAACTTACTCCTTTTTTTGGAAGCATGTACCCACAGTACAGTGATTTCCATCAACCTATTCATCTGCATTTCCCTGTTCCTTATGAAACATAAAAATCAAAACTATGCAGTCTCATTCTGGTCTTCATTTTACCAATGACAATTAACTTTTCCTTCCTAGACGTCCGTTTTGCTCCATGATCACCCATTTACAACATCTAAATGCTTATAAGGCTCCACCAGTCCTAGTCTGTATATCTGCACTGCAGCCCTTGCTCTTTGAGACATGTTGTTAGAGTTCAAAATAAAAGTTTAAAAAACTAGTAATCAAGATCCCTCCTTTTGCCTCCTCTACAATGGTGATTTGCAAATTTGCCAATTCTTATTGAATTTACCAGAAGATATTTTTACTGGCTCAATGAATGTGTCATCCCAATCTCATAAAAAAGGACAACTAATCTCTTATTTTAATGATTTCACATTAACAGCTACTTTTGGAGATTGGGTTGTTGTCTAATCTATTTAAACTTGAATTTATTAATATTACAATGTTCTAATATTTTCATCAGATTGTTCTGAGCTAAGTCAAATGTCTTGTAGAAATCTAAGCACACTATATCTCTACTGACTCCTTTATCAGTTGAACTTGTAGTGTTCTGAAGGCTGTAATCAGGCTTATGTGGTATGATTTATTTTTCAAGAGATACTGTTGAGAGGCAGTACTTATATCCCTGTTCCTTCTCTCTGACATAAATTAATGCTCAGTCAGGTTTTCCATTAATTTGTTGGGGGTTATAGAAGGGGTTTTTGTTACCTGAGTTATCCCTGCTCACTTTCTGAAGCATAGTGATGTTTTTGATCATTGCAGACTATGCCAGTACCAGGTATACTGAAAATAAACAGCAGCTGCCCTAAATTCCCTGAGCTAACTTTTTTTTTTACCTTCCGGTGCAAGATATTTGGGTTTGCTAAAGAATTTTCCTTCTTATGGTTATGGTATAATACCCTGCTGAGTTACCTATGGACTGAAAAATACTTTGTCATCCAGGAGTGATAAGTGTAGATCACTCTGCTTCTTTCAAAATACAGAACAGAATAAGTTTTTGAACACATCTGGCTGCTCTGCATCACTGCCTATTTGACTGCTTCCTTACTTTTGTTAGTGTTTGTTTTCTTCCTAATACATTTGAGTATTTTTAGCCCTCCAAACCATTCTTTTTATCCAAAAATATCTTCTTTTCAATTTTCTGCATTTGGGAAGCAACACACATTAAGTATTACTCCTTCCTTTATACATGTACATGTCAAATAGATAGATAGAAAACTTGTAACACCAGTACTTCTATTTCTGGGGAAATGAAAATAGAAATTTCATCTAACTCACAGTAATAAATCCATATGTTCCCTTTACTGTGCATCTAAAATAAGCATTGGCCAAAGATTTTTTTCAGAATTGTGGTAGCAATACTTTTTGGGTACCAGAAAACCTATTTTAAGTGTTTTTCTCGTGGCTTTCTTTCACATTTTCTTTCTGAACATATACATTCCAGCTGAAAGGCAGTTTACAGGCTATGGTAACAGTATTCCTTATTTTTTAGTCATGTGGTTTGAGGAAGGCTCAGAGTTGTGTTACCGATTTCTTGATGGCTTTTGTCCACCTGAAATACTGATTTTTCATGTCTCTGGTGTACTGCAACATGAGAGAAAATGAATTTGCATCAACTCCTACCAAATATGATGCTCCTGCTCAGACCCAGAATCCCGACACTGGGAAGTATACTGCTGAAATATTTCCTTAACAGCCTGTGATGCTTTTGTTCAATTCACTTCTGGATGGGGTCTGACTGTTTAAAATCTTTTGCTTTAAAGGGATGCTGCTTACCTGTCTGCTCCAGCCAATTGTCAGCCAACCATGAGCCCTTCCTGCTCTGACATTCGGTCGGTTTTAGTTTCCCTTCTCATTTTTGCAGTATATGATCTTGTATTTCACAGAAATAATGCCTTGCCATGTATCAAAGTTCAGTGCTTTGCCTGCAGTATTTCTAGCTGTCATTAGTTTCAAAAAAATTGAAAGCTCCAAAGCTATCGTCTGAATTTTTCCTGTTCCTGACAAGGTCCCACAAGTCTTCTGTAACCCTAGAGTTCCTCAAGATACCATGACCCCATCTTACATCAATTCCTGCTTTTCCTCTCTACTTTAGAATTTAATGCCTCAGTTAAGTCAAATAAAAGCTTACCCAGAATATTTTAGATATTACATATTATATAATTTCTACATTAAATTATATAATTTAGATGTTATTATCAGACACTTGGAACTGTCTTCTTCCCACCTTTAAGATAATTGGCTGTAAATCTCAAAGGACTATATTCACTGTTGGCTGCTATGAGACTTTGCTACTCCAAAGCTAAATGTGTAAAAGGTCACTAGAAGTAATTTCAGGTAGCTATAACTAGTAATCCAAAAATACCCCTAAAAAATAAAAAAGAAACAACTATAGAAAAAAAAGTGAGAAATTCACTTCAAATAGGACAAAGCCAGTAGCAAAGATAAGTCCAGGACACAGCAGAAATGTGACAATTGGTCTATTCAGTAACTTCATTTTAAAAGCCGTGTTTGTAAATAAATTATCCACTTCCAATTTTTTTCCCTGTTTCTGCCCATTTTCGGTTTTTATTTATTTCCATCTCTTTAACAACTTTTTTTTCCTGCAAAAATTTACCTTAATACAGTTCTTCAATTTCCAGAACAGGTAAGCTTTACTACTTCTCTATGTTCACTATTTGGGCTTGTTATAATGGCATCCTAAATTCTTCATCTTTTTAGACCCTTTAGTCTTCCAGGATTGCCTCCATATCTGGTTGTATGCAGCAATCAGCACACTGCAAATACCTTCCAGATGGAGAACAGTAGATACTACAACTTCTTTAAGTTAAAAACCTCACCTTGGAGACAGAAATTTACCTTTTCTGAATTTCCATGCCAAGATTTCTGCGTAAATGAAAGACTTGATTATATTTTTTATTATTAAATACATATCTCGATACCTTCAGTAGTAAGAAAGCTCTAGAAGTGGGTCCTGAAAGCTGTTTCTATCAATAAGAGAAAATCTCTCCTTTTAAAAACGAAAGAGTTAAATGCAAATTTTGCTTAATGAAGAAAATGTTCACTCACAGAATGCAGGAAGCACCAGTCCAATCACTTGAAAACTAGAAAACAGTTTATAAAGTGTAGTCAATTAAAAATTCTTTTAGGTTTTAGTGTGACAAATATTTTATGTTGTCCTTAAATGGGAAACCTAGTATTTGCAGGGAAGAGTTCCTATATCCACTAAGCTTAAAACTATACACAAGGATATGCTGAATATTTAAGATTTGATTAAGACCTCAATCAAATGTTGGTTTCAGACGTTCATGCTTTCACTCTGTGATGCCTGAGCTGAAGTTAGACAGCTTGAACAGTTTTTCTGTCCTCTGTCCACCTCTTTTCTGATTCAGCTGAAATACACGGTCTGGTGTCATTCTGTCTTCCTTTGAGTGTCATAAATATAGCTAGAGGTGCCCCTTTTGCTCTGAGGACACGTGTCCTATGAATTTAAATCACAAACGCTACAGGCAGATTGTTCAAAGACACATTCACCTTGGACCACTCCCATCCCACAGAGGACTAGGCATCTGCTGTGGCTGAAATTGGATGGAAGTGATCCAGAACTCGAGGTTACCCCAACCAGAGATGTAGACAATTAGCAACAGAAATTGGTTACTTTTGTTGCATCAATGTGTATCGAGGCAATTTCATCAGAGGAACACCATGTCGAGACCCTTCTGGCTTTGCAGTAGTCAGGAATTTGATTTGATGGTGTGGTGGCTGTCCAGCTCCTCAAGCTTTATCAGCATCTGTTCCGTATTTAGAGGGGCTGCCTTAGCTCTCCTTCACGGCAGGGCAAGGCTCTTTCTATTTACAGCAGCAAGTCAAGCTAATCTGAGTTACTGAGTATGTATAAATCTGTCTATGCAAAACCTACACGGAAACGGATTTTCTCTATTAATGAAGGTATTAGTTATTTGTAATCCAGAGCAGTAGAACCCTCAGTGTAACCAGAGTTGAAGTCTCCTTGTAAAAAGCATTATATGGACATGCAAGGAGACATGGTCTGTGTTCTGAGGGATATAGGATATAGAAGGCACATGCACATATGCACATGGAGGAGAGGTGGGAGAGGAAAGAGAAAATGGAAGGAAGAGATGCAAAGTATGGGAAAAGTACCTGATGTTTGTCCTTCACTTGCATTTTGAGGGTGATAACCAGGGAAGGGTAGATGGCTGTGGGGAGCCAACTAAGGCAGTGAAGGAGCTAGTGAGGAGGCACTGATGATAAGATAAAATGCAGATAAAAGAGAGCATTTTGGTGATGTTATGCAAGCAATTGAGTGGCAAGATGAGGGCTTGGCACATACGTGCTTTGGAGAAGTTTGTGCAGTGAAGCTATTTGTGAAGAGACAGTAGAATCTAATTTGTTTGAACTCTACCATCTGTGGTGTAATTGCCTTATTGCCAGTGGGATTTATATGAGTAAATGAGCACTAGAAAGAGGAAGAATACTAATAGTAGGGTTTTATTTTATATAGGACTGTCTCTGCTCATCTGTGTAAAGCATATGGAAAATAAGTCAATTCAAACTTATTTTATATAGGATTATCTCGCTTCAGCTGTGAAAATTGTATAAAAAATAGGTCAATTGCTACAAAACTTCTACTAAGGAGGAACAAGCACACTATCATAAAAAGAATCTGATTGCTCTCTAATCACAAAGAATAAAAAAATCACTAACATCAATTCTAAGATACATCTTCTACAGAAGAACAAAAATAAAATTGGAAGCTGACATGTTTCTTCTACAAATAGTTCCTCTGAAAACTGCTGGTTTGACAAGCTTCCAAACTGACATCTTCTATTTATACATAAACCCATTGCAACTTTTTTTCCCCAGCTGATATTTGGTAACAAGGCTCTTAACAGATGGCATACTGAGTTGGATCACTGCTTTTGTGATACTGAAGTGTGGGTTTTAAGCTGGTTTTCCTTAGAAAACTATGGATCTTGGTCTGTAGTAGCTACCACTGTGGTTACAGAGACATTCACAAACCATACCAACTAATATATCAGGCAGATATTGATGATAGGCAAAGTGAGTTTCATATTGTAGAGAGTATTTGACCATTTCACACAGATTGAGACATTTGGAATATGTGTGCGTATGGTCAGCTTAGCCCTTCTTTGAGGCCAGACTGATAACCTGACATGCTTCACCTACACAAAATGCCTAACAGTGTTATCCCAAAACTGGTCTTCAGCAAAGCAGCAGAGTAGACAGTGTGGGAATTACAGATCCCCTTTTATAACAAACCTGCTGCTGGGATCAGGACTGATAAAAGGAGATCAAGAGGTTGAGACAGAAAAACTTCATCAACTACACCTCTGTATTAGACAATGTCCTACTTCACTTCTACTTCAGCCCGCTTTTGCATTTGATCTGGGCACTAGAATGAGGTAAGACAGGTGTGCTGTCATCATGGGGTACACTGAGTAACTAAGTGGTAACTTTGGTGTTGACTTAAGACCTGATGAATTTTCTGCGTGATATTGCAATGCAGTGGAAGACGAGGGCTGGGGAGGTTTGCTGCCCTTGTTCTAAGTGGATATGAAGAGAGACCGAGCTTTGTCCAGCAATGCTGCTTAGGCAGTCTTATGTAATGAATAATTGCTAATGTGCTATCATTACCTTAAATAATTGATGATTACCATTCAGTTGAATTTTCCATTCTGATAGAGTATTTCACTGATTTTGTTTTGGTTTTGTATCAGACTCCTGATGTGACACAGTGTTACATGTCTGTGAGTGAAACAGCCAACAAAAAGGGAAAAGCAGGGATGCAAAGATGAGATGCTTGTGGAGACCACAGGATACAGCTTCTTGTCAATTCACTCCTGCTGTCAAATTAATGTTTATTTCACAAGGGAATAAATGTTATGGTAAATAACAGAGGCTTGATCCACTTACTTTCGTGTAGGTAGGTGCCACCAGTGGAGTCTTCAGCTGTTCACACAGGGCTGGCAGAACCCATGGAAGACAGGTACCCCTATGGAACAGATATGGGAAACCAGCAGTACAGGGCAGCTCATGCTTAAATCTGTGGTGTCAGTGCAGTTTCTTACATATAGTTGTCTAATCTGCTAATATTACTGTGATCAAATCAGATTTTTTTAGAGCTCTCTTCCTGCAATATCCGAGTACCAGCATATTGGATGATGATTTTAAAGCCAAACTCACTGCCATTAAGTCAAATTATAAATTGAGATCCTGACTGACTCAAGTTCCTCCAAGACAGGTTAATTCAAACTGACTGGTAGTCATTAACATTCAGTTCTTACTGTTGCAGGCATTATCAGGACCTAGTAATAAATCTGTCTTAGTCAAAGTCTTCCTGGAAAATGGACAATGGGCTCTGATGAGTAATATCCTGGCTGCAATTTCATGGGAGACTTTGCTAAGTACTGTTTAGGAAATTAAGTTTTTCATAGTTCTGCACTGAATGCTCATCCATGTGTGTTGCCATTAAAAAAATAAAAACAGAAAAAAAAATCTAATGAAACAATGTCTTCATTACATCATGTTTGGAGCAAAATACTATTTCTGAGGCTTTTTATGTGGGTACAACTTCTCTGATGGAAGAAGGTTTGTCCAGAAAGCTGACTATACCCTGCGCAAACATAAAGGTTGATCAAAAGCCAGTAAGTATCAGTTCCTTGCCATCTATAGATACTTGCCATCTAAGATACTTGCCATCTATCTTCCAACAGGTAAATACAATAGGACATTCTGGTATGGAAATAGTCTGGCATATAGTTCAGCCCACATGTCCAAGTATATAGGGCTAGTGTCTTAACAACTGAGTTTTCTCATTTTCTGGTTTCTTCTAAATGCTCTGTTTGGGGAAAAAAAATAGCAGTTTTTCCATAGTCTTAATTCTGGTGCATAACCCTGAGGCAAATAGAAATAGAAAGCCTTTTTTTACCATGAATGTTGACTCATTTGGGTAAAAATCTCTTAACACAATTAACGTAATTACTCTTAGCCTGAGTTTTGAACAGACTTCAGAAGGAGCCTCAGTGTGGGATGCAACTGCCTGGTTCTGTCCAGACAAATCTTACATGAGTACAATTCCCATTTGTGTGTATTCCCACTTTATGAGGTTTCTGATTAAGAACTAGAAATTATCTTAGTCCTTGCATCTTCTTAAATTTCAGTACTGCTTATTACAGCCCTGTTACTTGCTTTTTTTCTCTTTCTTTCCCTCCCTTCTCTTCCATTCGAGGTAAAAAAATATTCTCTTGGTGCCAAAGACAAAATTCAAGTTCATTGTAATGACCAAGTTCACTAAGAATGATCCAGCATGCTGGTCAAGTCTTCTGTTCTCACCATTCCTATTTCCTCTCCAATCCCACTGCCTATTCAGTTTTGCATGTTATCCCTTTGCTCCAGCCATATTTGACAGTGTCAGTAGTGGCTTCATGTTCATTAGCAGATGAAAATTAGGTGAAGATGAAGGTCTGTAGTTAACTAAGGTTCAGCATAATTCAGATTATAAGTATATAAATAAATTCAGCTGCTATGTGCATTAGACATGAATTCATCCTTCATTTCCATATTTACAAATAATAGGATATTATGGAATTGACTATTAATGCTAAATATAAGATGTATACTCATAAGAGTAGTTGCCAGCCCAACTTTAACTTTAGAAAGAAAAAAAATTCAATGTTGTCGTCTACTTTTATACACAATCCTTGCAATTATGGGGAAAATGTTTTTTTTACTGATAAACTGGTGCAAAACCTATTTGAAGACACAGGACTTTCTGTGTAATTCTCATGAATGTTTCCACTGGAACTTTTAGACTGGATTTGCTTGCAGTTGTTCAACTGAAACATTCTCCTGTTGAGAACTATGAAGCTTCATTTCCTTTAAAACTTTCTAGGGACAGGATGTCAGTCTAGGCAGAATGTTCTCAGGGGGATCCAGGAGAACTCCAAACAATGCATTTTAAAAGACCTGTCATTATAACTGCATCTTTACAGTTCTCACAAAAAAAAAAAAAAAAAAAAAGGGAAACTTTCTTTTTGCAAGTCTGATTGATGCTTTGACTACTTTTTTTTCCTCATAGAGGCTGAGAAAAATACCAAAACATTTCTAGTCAAGGGATTTTTTTTCCATGAAATACCTACCTATCAGTATAATACAAAGCTTCAGTTCTTGATTATATGCTATAGCGTCGATTTCAGGAGCAAAATATTGGTTTTGACCGGAATGGATGCCTACATCTTAGTGATAGAGACTGCTGCTGGCTGTTGTACTAAAAATTTGAGGGGAAAATGGTGATTTAGATTGTCTAAGAGGACTGACAGGCATGATATGTGATGTCTTCTCACTTGCTATAGAGAAGTTTTTCATTTATTGCAGGGTCAAGAAGCCTCTTTTATGGCTGACATATTAACCAGGATTCTGGAAAACCTTGTTTAATTACTCAGCTACCCCTAGCTGTGACAACTGGAGCAAATTTTCAGGTGGGAATTTGTCCCCACCTCATTTTAGCATCTCTCTGAAGTGCTGGTGCCATCAGAATTTATATTCTGTCATCCCTGTAAGCAACAGTGAGAGACAGAGGGGATTCAGGAGGAAGCTGAATTCAACTAAGATCTGATTTTGGGATATACCTGCCTCTCTTTTCCATCTACAAAGGGACCTCTACTGCTCTCTGCTTAAAAAGAGTGAATCTAGCTCTTTATATCTTGATTTTCCACTTGCAGAACGAAAGCATTTCCATTGTTTCATATGGTCTGGTGTTATAGACTTTTTCCCTAGGTTTTTGTAAGTCAACATTTCTGTTGCTGGACTTGGACAGCAAATGGCCTTATGAAATTACCTGAAAACAAGAAAAGGGCATATTTATGTGCATAGCATTAAACTTTAAGTCATGGCATTAGAATTATTAAGAGGAGTCTCAAAAAAATTTGGTTGGAACCACTTGCTGTCTAAGGCAATGCCAACACTCTCCATTCTTTTTAGTCTGAAACTAACCTGTTGCATTTATTTACATGTCCGTGTTGAACTGATTTCCCTTCCTCTGTGCAGCTCAGGAATTATACACATCGCCTGATCCTGATGGTAAATCCTACACTGCCAGCAATGACACTGGTTACTTCAGTGTTTCTATTAATGATAAATTTAGCCAGCTAAAAGGATGAGGTTTGTGCCCTCAGGTTGATGCTAAATTGAAATTACCACTTAGCCTGCAATGCATTGCCTACATTTTTATTAATAGGCTAAATTCCAGATCTGACCTTTCCAAAATTGCTGAATTACTAAATTGTGACACAGGAAACAGGACTCCTCTTACAAGGAGAAGTGTATTATGCAAACATGTAAGGTCACCTAGAGAAGAATCCAGCTCTGGGTATCGTGTAACCCATACACACAGGTGTTTGCCAAGGTTCCATGTCAATCCACAGCTATGGATAGCTATGGATAGCTAATCCATAGCTTCAGGATACTGCTCCTCCACTGTCCCAGCCCTTACCATAACACAGTCACAAAGAAGATGGTTCAGAGGTGTAAAAAGTGGTTCTGCACGGTTGTACTTTGAACACAGTAATACTCATCCTAGCTGAACTATGTCTAGATGATGTTGTGCTGTTGATGTATCCTCAGTTGGATTGGAACTGTTTACTTGTTGCTGTTTAAGGTTCCGTTCAGAAGGGAAAGTTCCATTCCCCAGAAAACAAATTAGTGCACTTTTTTTTTCAATTATACACACATCATGTAGAATTCATAGAACCGCAAAATGGGGTTGGAAGACACCTCTGGAGAACATCTGATCCAGCCCCTGCTTGGAGCATGGTCAGCTTGAAACATTGCTTAGGGCTGTGTTCAGTGAGGTTTTGGGTGTCTCCAAGGATGGAAACTCCACAGGCTGTTTAGGTAACCTGTCCCAATGTTTTATCACACTCACAATAGAAGTTTTTTCCTTATATTTCAGTGAAAAATGGGGGACTGGTCTAATATTTATATATAAGAGAAGAGGTTCTAAACACAGCTCCGACTCTGGTGTGTTCCTGTACAGATGCTGCTTTCAAGCCTGAATATTTTCTTACATAATTATTGAGTGACAGAGATACAGTAAGAAATGGTCAATGAATTAACAGCTCATGAGCCACTGCCATTAACTAATGAGGCCGATATTCCCTTTATTACCACTGTACTCAGTTAAAAAGAGCTCAATTCTGCTCTGGTACCAATGTGCTCTGGAATAAAGGTGGTGTAAATGACAAAACAACATAGTATGGTGGATTCTCTGCTAAAAATAATCACCCACATCCCACATGGCATCTTGCACTCATCCAGTTTTGGCCACAAGTGAAGAAGTCTGGAGATAAACAAATATTGGATGACTACTTGCAATATTTGTTAAGTCTTAGGGAAGCTGCAATGTGTCCATGATGAAATTGGAAATGCAGGCGAAGGTAAATACTTGTAATCCTGCTGGTGTGGACTCAAAAAAGGAACTGTTTCCTAAAGAGGGATGAAAGTCCCAGGAAAAAGAACTCTATTGGTCTTAGCATAGAGAAGGGGATTGCATAGAAGCAACCAATGGACCAGGCTCAATTTTAATTTTTTTACTTTACCAAAAATGAAGGCATTTTTGTTAAAGAAATTATAAATTTATGTTACAAGGTTGAGTAAAAAATAGGACTGTAATAAAATTGGAAAGCCTGGGGCCCAGAGCTGTAGCTAAACACACTGGGGTGAGTCGCCTGCATGATGTGGTGCAATTGCTTAAGGCCTTGCTACATGAAAGTTTTAGGTAAAATAAAATAAAATTATCTGAGCATTTTCTTCTGGTTAACAAAGTCCAGTTGCACTTGAATGTGGTATGGTGTCTTGTAGAATAGAAGCTACCAGGCAAAAATGGAAAAAAAGATGAGTTAGAAAAAGTAACAGGTGAAGGAAGGAGGCAGGTGAGGAAGGAACAAAGAGCTGCAGCATCATACAGTACAGTCAGGTGCAGCCTCAAGGATGGTGTGAAACCCAGACTGGGGCCCTGAGAGCATCCAGGAGTCAGCAGGGCCTGGGGGTATCTGAGGTGGAAGACCTCCAGTTGCCTTCACAGCTTCTCCATCAAGAAAGAAGATAAGAGAAATGTGATACGGTATTCTTGAATGGAAAGGAAAGGGGAGTTGGTTAGTTTGTCATTTTTATTTCTTTGTCTTCATTTTCTCTCTTCCCTCAGGATGATACTGTTCTTTTAAGTAATTTGAGAATCTGAAGGAAGGGAATGTCACTTATTGTTTGTGCAGGGACTTGAGTTTCTTCACATTTCTCAGTGAAGGATCAGGCTAGTGTTTGTTATCCTTCCTTAGAAACTGAACCCAGCTGTGGCTGATGCTCTCAGTGCCTGACAGAGTGGCTACATTCCACCAAACACGTTATTACTCATGAACTAGCCTTCTAAATTTACATGTCAGTCAGGGATAGAGTTGAAAGACACGATTTACATCTAAAAGCTACTTTTTTTTTATTACCAAAACATATGAAGTGAGACTGACCAACATAGCTCACGAAATCATATGTAATCCAAAATAAATTTTTCTAAATGGAAGACTTTTACCAAAAATCACAATTCTAATTTCAACATTTTCAGAAGTACTTAGAAAACACCATAAAGCTACTACTTATGCTACTCTAAACAAGCATCAAAAAGCAAAAGTTTTTGCTTTGCACAGCTTGATGCCAAGTCACTCCTTCGGCAAGTGAGGCAGGATAAGATCAATTGTTTCCATTTTACTGCACTCGGCTGACATCACCGGGTGTGCCATGCCAAACAATCCCCAGCTACATTTTCATCAGCAATTCACTATGATTCATTGGTTCCTCAGATTTATTTTAGAAAAGTGATATCCATTTTAGAAAAATGATATCCATTTTAGAAAAGATGATGTTAATTTTTCCTGGATAAGGACTCACCAAATAAAGCCAGGGTTTGCCATAACCTGTAGCCATGATTCTGGTTGTGCTTTCAAGACGTCAAACTAACTCATGGTGAGCATTCAGGAAAGTGTTTCTGAGTTCTCTCTGCAATCAGGACGGAAATAGACTGAAGAAACTGGTACCATCCTGGTCTTATGCAGCCTCATCTCTCAAGGCTTGAATTTGTAAAAGCTAAAATCAGTTGCAAATTCATTGATTTTTGTGACTTCTGTAATTTCTGTCCAAAGTCTTCAGCCTCAATGTCCAATATGCTGCAGCCCCATCACTGTAAGCAGCCAATTTCTCTAAGCTCTGCATATCCCATGTCAACCTTTCCTCTCCTCCCACAGCTCCCAGACTCATTCTAGTATCTGACATGGCTACAGCTCTAGATGCAGTGTTGGCTTGCTCAGACACTTCTTGCAGCCTTTTCCTATTATTCTTCCTTGTTACTCTCCCTTGCAGACACATAACCATGTCCATAACCATCCCGCTGATGAAATCTCCCTACTCCCTCTGGTGTTACCTGAGACCCCACACCTCCACCTGCCCTCACACATGATTGGTTTATTCCTACATTAACAGGCAATGGAGCCTGGCAGAAGTAGATTTATAGGATGACACAGTTGGGGCTGAGGATGCAACAACATCCACATTTACATTTCGGAGGGTTTTGGTTTTGGTCCAGCCTAGCCCATGGGACTGGACGTGGTTGGAGTACATTAGCAGTATCTTGGAATTGCATTTTCTTTTCCAGTTTCAGGCAGAAAAAGTTCCATTTGGGTAATCTCATTCCCCTTTGCAGTGCAGGATAATCAAGATGCTGGTGTGAATCCCTCCCCAGAAGCCTTCCCAGCACTCATTCCTGAGAGAGGAGTCAAGACTGAAACAAAGCCATGTTCCTCTATGCAAACACGACAGTATTTCGGCTATTTTGTAACTAGAGGGTAGCAAAATGTAACAGTTTATTCCTCAGTAAAGAGAAATCTAAGTGTGCTGTACAGAGGCTGTATTGCTATTGAAAGCCCTGTAGTTTTCATAAGGCTCTCATTCTCATTAAGTTAGGAGCTGCAGCTTATTGTAAAAGGCTCTTGATGCAAACGCTCCAGACAGGGCTGTCCCCCGATCAAACGATATTTGTCATGAGGACAGTTGTGCAAAGAATCACAGGGAGGAAAAAGAATACCTCTGAAGGTAGATTAGAAGGTCACCTTTCAAGGGCAAATAATTAGGCAGAATTGTGCAGTTTGGATTTATGTAAGAATCATTCTCTAATCTCTGTTCTTATTACAAACCAGAGCTCTTTGGGGGGAAAAGGGAATTTATTAAGCAGCTTGTGCTGTTCCTGCCACAGGAAGGAAAGTTTGTCATAGCTGAGCATATACTGTTCCTTCCACATTTTCAGATCATATGCAAATTTTACTGAGGAATATGGTCCTGTACTGAGTGAGAAATAGACACCTCTAGTTGTGTTGCAAACTGATGAGATAATATTTTTTTTCTGACTTGAGATGCTATATTAGGAGGAAGAGGCACACCTCAGGCAGAGAGGCAGAGCAATGTATTTCATCAATAAGTCAATGGAACACAAGTAAGCGTGATAGTGTCTGTGAAGCTCAACTTACTTGGCTGTGCTTCTCATTCTTGCAATGGCCCTGTGAACTGGAGGCCTTCTCACAACCCATGAGCAGAAGACAAGAACAGTACAAAGCATTTGAACAGATCATTATCATCAGTAGTGGAGTCACTTCAAGATCTGATTTACTTTATCCAGAGTCAAGGGGCTCACTGCCAGACTCAGCAGTTTTGCACTAACAGCCTCAGAAGAAGGGTGAATGTCCCATTCAAAACAGCTGCCCCACATTCAGAGGGGTGATGTTAGGACAGATCCCCCATCTCCAGAAGCAGTGGGGAGTGTATGCACCGCACAGAACCACAAGAATCATCCGACACTTGTCTTTGGTGCTAATTTGCAAAGGCCCTTTGTTTGTTTGTTTGATGAGGCTCATTAGGGCTGGTTGAAGGCTGCCAGCTCCTTCCGCTCAGACTGCTGAGCAGGCTCTCAGCTGCTCTGGAGAGGCTCCATTCCAGCCAGCACCACACACACACACACACACACCGAGGCCGGATGTTTGCTTCCTTTCATGATGGTTTTCTTTGTCTAGTTGATTGTGGACTTGATTTTTACAAGTGCTATAAAAAACCCAACATTCTTAATCTCAGCTGGATTCTTGCAGCTGTGGGGAGAGGAGGAGGCAGGGAAGGAAAGGCTCCCTGTTTTCAAGAGCCAAAAGCTCCTACTCCATAATTTGTGCTGATTGCTGTCTGATACTTAAAGAAGGAGTTAATTAAGGTTCAAACTCTGTTCTCTTCCTTCCATGGTACAGCACAGCTATTTTTATTTGTGGCCTACCTGATAAGGGTCCTGTTTGTGCTTGCAATAAAAACACACCTTGTTGCCTTTCCCAGTAGGAAGCCAAGGACTCTCTCTTTTGATACTCAAAAAATATAGAGGTTAAACTTTAAAGTTATAATTTCAAGTGCTTAAAGGATAAGGGACATGTGGATCCCAGTTATCCAGTCTCCTTTAGAGGCAATAGGTACATCAACATATACACAGCATTCCACTGCAAAGGGAAAATTTACAAGGATGTGAATATAGAGGTACCTTCACCGAACTTCTCACAGCAGTTTCCTGGGATAAAAAAGGATGCCAAAACTTGGCACCAGCTTTGAATTACAAAGGACAGGGTGTTCCATTGGTGGGAAACCCTTTCTCTTCAGCCTCCTCCTACCTCTCCTTTCTTTCCTGCACCCTCTACTACCTTTTGCACCAGCTTCTAGCTTCTGGCTTATTATCCAACCCTAATTCTGTTTCTGTCTATCCTTACTTCACCTCCCCTTCTGTCCCACCCCTTGCTTTGCTGTTATTCACTACCAGTTGCCATTCCCCCCATTCTCTGTTGGATCTAGGCTACCTTCTCCACTTTCCCTCTCTGTCAGGCTACCAGCTTCAGGAAGCACTGAAAGCGCAGGAAAGGCAACTTCATCTTCTCAATCCTGGAGTTTGTCATGTGAAAAGCCCCTGAAGGAGCAACAACCACAGGTAAAAGTCATGATTTGCTGTAAGATGCTCTGTACAGAGTATGTTCAACCAGCAGAGGGACAACCTTCACAGTGGGTTCAAACATCCTTTGCCACGAACAAAGTCAGCATCAAATCAACCCTAATAAAGATCATCCTAATAAGAATTCTGGAAGTATAAACCATGACTAGTTTTGCTTGGCAATATTAGGGATAAAAATTATGTTCACAGTATTAGATGGGATCCTCCCCAAAAACTACACACCCCCCAAATTTTGAAGCCTGCAAGAATTCTCAATGCAACTGTTGTCACATTTGGTTTGGTTTCACTTTTTTTGGTAGGCAAAATCCTGTATTACTCTCTCTTTTCTTTAGAAACACTTGAATTATTTTTACTGAATCTTCTATAAAAAATCAGCCTGAGGGTTAGACTTATGCAGGCATGGGGAAATATCAGCATAAACCAGCAATTCTGGTAATCATTGTAAACACAGGAAAAACAAGTCCTTTTTTTCTCAGGTGGTGGCTGTGACTCCCTGAATGCCTTGCTACAAGGCACAATGAAATCCCGATTTCCATGAAAGCATCTGACTCCTCACATATAAACAGTTTTTCTAAAAATTAAATTGGTATCTGTCTCTAGCTCAAAGAAGATGGGCCCAAACCTTCTGAACCCCTTTGGAGTAGACAGGTACAATAACTGGTCCCTCCTGACTTGCAGGAGCAAAGAAATTGTGGCTTCCCTGACATTTGGATTTCACTGTATGGCAGCTGGTAGAGTCCTCTGAAATTAGTTTTTCCGAGAAATATAATAAAGTAAAACTGGAACACAAATAGAAACCATGAAAAATATAAATCTGAAGGCAATGAAAATGCCAATACATTAAATTTTCAATTTAATCAAAGTCATGGGCCATTTAATGCAATATGAAGAAAAAATATTGAGAAATGAAATCATGGCAGTTTCTTCTGCTGCAGTTTATCTAAAAAACTCAGATTATATTGACTGTCTGTAGATCTCAACTTGTTTTAACAAGCTGACCCAGTCAATCTAAGGTATGAGGGATTGTTTGGTCTCTGTGAAAAAAAACACAACAGTTAATAGAGATGCATGCATGTGCTTCCAGCAGTGTGTGGAGTCCAGAGAAGTGTATGGGTCTCAGAAGTACACTTCCTTTGGCATGACCTGCATCTAAACCACATTAAACTAAATATATTTCTGCTGATTTTGGTATCTGTAGTATTGACTATGAATTAATAAGCTCCCAGTATCATAACAGCAAATGTTATAAATAAAACCCAAGATTAAGGTATGGGATTCTTGTGTACAGTCATAAAATGCTTGGGATCAGAAATGTGTTCCACTGTTCTGATTCCACTATCTTTCCATTTTGTTGCCAGGTCTTCTGTGCAAAACTATTCAGAAATTTGAAATGATATTTTGATGCTGTGGTAGGAAATAGGGAAAAATAAAAACTTACACATTACCTAGCTACAAGTAATGAAAAAAAACCAAAATAAAATTGGTGTTTCATATGAGTTCAGACTCTGCTAAGCTGGAACACAAACACACCTGGATTTTAAATGGGAAGGGCATATGAAAGACTACTCCTGCCCCATGTGAAATTCTTATATTTTTAGTTAGAAAATGAAATAAATTGTCATAGAATTATAGGATGGCTTGGGTTGGAAGGGACCTTAAAGTTCATCTAGTTTCAAATCCTCTGCTCTGGGCAGGGACAGAACCTTAGACCAGGTTCCTCCAAGCCCCATCCAACCTGACCTTAAGCATCTCAGGGATGGGGGATTCACAGCTTATGCTTTTTGTTTGTTTGTTTTCCCCAAAAACAGTGTTAAAACAACTTCCCTATGGGATTTGTTCCATGTCTGACTGGGGCAAGCCACACTTGCACGCTGCACAGAAGTTCTATACAGAGCTAACTTCCTCCAAAAGCCTTTACTGCAGCAAAGAAAACTTACTGTGAGCTTTGTTTTCCACTTAAATGGAAAACTGTTATATCTGCTTACTTAATCTAAAGCCAAACTCAAAATGCATTTGATTCTGCCTGCTATCAGGGTAAGTACTATGGCTCTGAGACTGTCACATCAGAAATCACCCATCCACACTGCTGATCCTCTACACTGATGAAGAGTAATACATACTTCTTTCCCACATGTTCAACTTAACCATAGGCTTGCTATTTCTGAGCAATCAATGAAACACAGATGATAGATAACTCTTTTCTATTTCATTATTTTCCAGTTTTATCTCTCCAAGCCTGACTGCACACTGTAAATGGCAAACACAGCTATAGCACTAGTCAGTGGTGGAATTTGATGGTTCTGTCCTCCACCATATAATTTAAAACCTGCTTTCACCCTTGGCAAATCTCTCAATTAAAATCCCAATCACAATTTTTCTTGGATCTCTGGATATCATTCACTAGATAGACCCAAGGGGAGAAACAGCTTTCTACTAAAAAGCAGGTGATAGTTTATCTCTGCCCAATATATTAGTGACACAACAAAAAATGTATTAAAAGAAACTGGTGCTCCTTAGAGAGAGGAAATTCAGAGCTTGCAAAGAAACCAGTCCATACTTCAAGTTTAACAGGATGAAGTAACTGGGTATGTAATAATATTTTTCTTGCAAATTGTACCAAGATCACTTTAAACAGCTAACTAATTACAATTACAGTGTCTTTATTTTCAGGCCTTTAAAGAAAAAATGAGCTTATACAAGAATGAAAAGCAACAGAAATACTCATTCTTTAATATTTTTGAACATTTGGATGTGATTTGTCACTGTGTTTACATTTAAATGCATCAAGGCACACCAGAAGAATTAGGTTTCACTCATATGAAAATTCAGACAAAATATTAATTTTGTTCTGTAGCCTCTTTTAAGCTGGGATTTTAACATTCTACACTGTCTGCCACACACAGAGACAGAGGTTATGGTTGGCATCTGCCAGTACCACCGTAAGCAATATTGGTTATTCTGAGTTGTGACTGGAATTGGAAGATTTGCTGAAAGTTATGAGGTTAAATAACAACAACAAAACAGAACGTAACAAAACGAAGCAAAGAAAAAAAAAGGGAACTTGTTTTCATCTGTCCTATTTTCTGAGGCATTCACATTTTCAAATTTTCCCAAGCAACAGTAAGAACTAGAAACAAACCTTCTCATGCATTAAAAGAGAGAAGCTGAGTTTTCCATGTTCCAGGAGCTTGGACTGTAGAAAGGACAACAGAATAAATTCTGAGAATTGGCAATGCTCTGTAACAGAAATAGTTGGTGGCAGTTGAAATAGCGTCACGTTCCTTTGACTGTGTAACTTTGATATTGAAATTATCTTGCTGCATTCCCTTCCTCTGCAAACTGAACCTTATGTAATTGGAAAACAATAATCTAATATCATTATAGAATTTTGTCATGGCCATTAGCTGGCATCTCCAGTGGAGATAAATACATATTATTAGTCCAATCTGTCATGAGATCTTGCAGCATTTAGGACATTCCTTTGGGTCACCATTACATACACCTTCTATAGTAAATCTTAAATTGTGACAAATAATGTCTTTGTCTTGCAGATGTCCAGTGTCTTCTATATCTGTTTTGCTTCCAGAACATAACAAGTATTTTCCATGCAGCAAGGAAAATGGTGGTTAATGAATGATAGAAAAATATCATTTATCCTATTAAAGGCAAGTCTTTGTTTCCTGTTTCAGTGTGGTTTAGACCTCTTTGATGCAGAAACAGCATGATAAATATTTTATGAACAGGATCCAGCAAACACACAGTGGTAGGATGCTGCAGTGATTAAAGGAAGTGTTTAAACTTAGAGATAGATCTTGAGTGCAGCTGCCACAAAGCAATGCTTACTCATGCTGGAACAGGATGTCCAGAAGCCCTGGACAGCCCTGGCACGTGCATCCTTCTCCTTTTCTCCACTTTGCCCCCTCAAATGCCCTTCTGTTTCTCCTAACCTTCTGGTTAGGGGGAGTCACAGCGCTGGGAGCAGCAGAAGCCCCCCAACAAACCCTCTCTGCCTCAGCTACAACCCACAACCTGCAACCCGCCAGCAACAGGAGTAGATGTGCCAAAGAGCTCTGTGCAAATTACTCCTGCCAGGAAAATCCCCTACAATTCTGGCTTCTTTCAATTCCTCCCAGTTAGAGCAGAAATTTAACATCCTTCCCACCCTGCTTCTTTCAAGATCTTCCCACCAGGTCCAGGAAAGACATTATGACACCTGGCACAGGGAAAGGCTGGCTGCCTCCTGCCTGCCCAGCAGGACCCTCCTGCCAACCACCCTTCAGAGAGTTACTGCTAATTGCAGCAAAGAGCTTCCAGCTCAGAGTCCTGCCACTAAGTGGACCTCCCTGAGCACTACAAGGCTGTCACCTGGCAACAAAGCCACCTCTCCCTCCTGGTACCACCAGCTGACAAAATGGAATAAGGACACATAAGCCAAGCTGTAAGTTTAAAGCAGTTTTTGCAAAAGCAAACCTCTTCCCCAAGAAAAAGGTGATGGGAAGAGAATTGATGGTGAGTAGGAGGATATTTACTTTGGAAAACATAGTGGCCACTCCAATATCAGGATATTAGGAAGAAATTCTTCACTGTGAGGGTGGTAAGACACTGAAACAGGTTGTCCAGAGAAGTTGTGGGTGCCCAATCCCTGGAATTGTTCAAAGCCAGATTGGACGGAGCTCTGAGCAGCCTAGTCTAGTGGAAGGTGTCCCTGACCATGGCAGAGGGGTTGGAAATAGATGAGCTTTAAGATCCCTTCCAACACAAAACTATTTTATGATTCTTTGATTACATAAGCATAAATTTCTCCAGGCCAAGCAAAACCAGCTCCATGCCAAGTCAAACAACAGGATAACTTTCAGTTGCTGAGAAATGTGGTGTGAGAAACATTGGAGCAGTGGATGAAGATAGCTTATTCCCTTACCCTCAGTGTATTAGAGTGCCTGCTCTGTGGGTTGAGCTTGGTGGGTTAAAAAGAAACTCACGTGTTCCCTCGCACAGTGAGAAGTAATTCCTAATGCACTTGCACGTTATGCAGGAGTGAAGGCAAGTGGCAAACTAGCGGAAGCAAAATCCATTTTGTTATGACTCAGTCAGTGGGAGAAGGCTGGGAGTCAGCCAGAGGTTAGAGATGGATTTGCCTCTTTAAGCTGCTCACCCACAGCGGCAGGGCTGGAGCAGGAGCAGTTCAATTCATGCTCTGGAGCGCCTGCCCTGCTGCAGGCTCTTTCCTCCTTCTCCTCCTCCTCCTCCTCCTCCTCTTCCTCCTCATGCTCTCCCGACCCGCCCAACACCATCCCCTGAGCACATTCAGTGGCTCCTAAAGAAAAGCTCAATCTCATTTTCCTTTTCCCATTGGTTTTGCAATTTATTCAATGTTCAACAGTGAGGAAAAGGTCAAGCAGCAAACTCCTTCCTTGCTGCTGGCTCACAACCCTTTAGAGGAGCCCAGTGAAGCAACACAGATCAAATCTCACTGGCACAACAACCAGGCCTGGAAACACAGCTTGGGCATGACTTTTTCACTCCTCTATGAGCCTGTGTGTTACTGCAGAGTACACAAACATTCCCAGAGAAATCTCAGTCACTGTAACTGAATATAACATGGAACTGCTAATAAAGCAGCTTCCGCTGAACAACCTTCCTGCTCCTCCCCTTCCCACACTGGCTCCGAATTCCTGACTGCAGAGGCACTGACTGATGAATGAATATAAAAAAAATGTAAACAATTCAGTGAGCAATTCTGATATTGCTGTAAGTGCTGAAAGTGTCATCGACCAATCTGATGCTCTTGGATAGTAATTTTTGTCTCACAGAAAAACCTTTCTTACACTTTCTTTCTTTTTCCACGTCATTTATATGACTCAATTTTCTGCAACAGCACCTTAATTTGGTCAATTTAAACATTAACTTCTAGACAGGGTTGAATTATTTGCAGATGAAATAACACATAAATTACATTTTATAGTGCGGTGTGGATCCCAAATTATGCTTTTGTTCTAACAGGAAGGTCAATGCTCACTGAAAAGGTGAGTATCCAGTAATAACATCTAGCAAAATCTCAGGAAAACACTGCTGCTGGTTTCTTAACTGTTTTCCCTAGTAAATAAAGTGCATGCCCAGCATGATATGTGCCCCTTGATATGGGCCAGCCTTAGGAAAGAGCCTAGGTGGACACAAAGACAATTAGTGGTGCGCTCTGTGTTTTGTTATCACGTGCCAAGCCAGAAAGTATAGTTTAAAGTGATTCTTTAATGGAATATCAGACATCCAGATACCCTCAGAGCAGAAAAGGCAGAAAAAGTGTAAATAGAAACAAACTGAAAAAAGAGTTGGAAAGGGATATTTATATATTTGGAGGGAGGCAAAAAAGGCCTGGAAAATGCAAAGTAAACTGAGGATTTTGTGTCAGGACTACATGCCTTATGTTTGGTAACTGAGAGCTTATTCTCGTATATCACTCTGAAGTCCTGGGAAAGTCTAGATTCTCTTTTCAAGCAATTAAATTAATCTCTTTTTTTTTGTACTTGTTCTTTGTTTCTTTAACTGCATAATGGTATCAACTCAAACTGCTTGTATCAGCTCATTTATCTGCAAAGGCCACCAGCTTTCAATCCAATTCCTCTTCATTCATTGTCCTAGTGCAGTTATCTTTCAAGAATGCACAATAATTTGTGCTCAGCCAATGTTTGGTTTTTGAAATATATTTGGATATGTGTGTAGTGTCAATGTTTGATTAATTTAATCAAGAAATGGAAAGGTGGATTTATTTCCTGAATCATTAGGCTTATGTTTTTTTAATCATTAGGTGTTTCTACCCACAATACCTTTTAAAATATACATTGTCACCCAGCAGGGGTGATCTAACGTGGCTGGAAGGACCATGGGGAGCCAGGCAGATCTATCTGTGGGCCTCAATTCAACATCTGTATGAGTTGAAATGGGTCAGCATCTCCTTTCTCCCCATGTGCTTGTGCCCTGCTGCATCTGAACAGGGATTTGGTTTATATGACTTAATTCTACATAAATTATAAATAAAATATTTAAAAAAGCAAATGCCCATCCACCCACACAGGTTAAGGGCCAGTGAAATGTATGGCGTGTCTTAGGACGTGTCTCCCAGAAGGGGTTGGACCTTATGGTTTCTTTATGACCTTCTCCAGACCTTTTGCCTTCCTCAGAGGTAAGAAAATCCACAGAGGTGGGATGAAAAGAAAATACCTTGGAATTGCTGACACAAAAAGCAACATGGGCAACAGACTTTGTAATTCCCAAGTTGGAGCAGAATTTGGTTCCTGAATTTGCAAATTTTATTTACTTCAATGCCATAGTTAACTTTGATGGTTCAACATCAGCTAAAACCCTTGATCCAAAGTCATCAGGCCCATGATATTTATCATCAGGTACTCCTACCACATCTAACCTCCTCCTCTCCCAAATACACTGTTCTCAGTTGTCTTTTTCATTCTTTAAAAAAAGATCCGCTTAATAAATACCCTTTTTTTTCTTTTTAAATTTAGTTTCCATTAGAGTAAAGCTCAGCCAGGCAAAGATAATACTCAAAATACTTAAAATCCTGTAAGTGGTTTTGTTTAAATTCTCAGAGCCTGTTATGTAGCTCAGTCTGCTTTAAATGTTTAGAGTAATTTAAACCTCCTATAGGCTCATGACTGCCACATGACTGAAATGGACACACGTGCTACTCATGGTATCAGTTCAAGGTCACTGGAAAAATTCGCTTATTCTTTGTTTCCACATCTTTTATCTCAAGTCCCTTGTCAAACACTAACCCCAGAGTAAAGTGATTCCAAGAACATGAGTAGAAACATGGCGCATACTACTTAAAATTCTTGAATCCACTAGTGTGTAACTTTAAAGAGATGTGTCTTGGAGGTACTACAAGAAAAAAAATCTAAGATCAGTAAAAGAACTGTGTCACATAAGTCTCTGCATCTAGTGGAAGGTGTCCCTGCCCACTGCAGGATTGGAACTAGTTGATCTTTACAGTCCCTTCCAACATAAACATTCTGTGATTCTGTGATTGTATGATCTGATAATCCTTTATGTGTACCAAAAATAAAAAAATAAGCGTAGGAAGATCATAACTTTCAATGACTGGACAGTATTATTCACTATGTTGCTGAGTAAGATCTATAAAACAAGTCAAGTTTGGAACTTCTCTTTTCAAAAAACATAGGTTAGGGCTCAAAATTTCTTTTCAGAACTTGTAGGGAAGTTGTAGTAGGAATATTAATTCTCAGGATTTCTTTCAAACTCTTTTGCTCCTTTAAGAAAGCCTTGGCCTCCCAGGTAAAGATCCAATACAGGGAATTTGAACCTGAATGGAATTTGTTGAAAGATGACAGAAAATCACAGGAATTCTTGAACAGAAGTGTTAAACAAGAGGGTTTGCTACAAGACTCCATATCCTGTAGATGAGTGGTGTGTAATGGAGAACATGTTCAGAAAATATGCTTTCTCTTTCATGTAATTTTATTATCTAACCTACTAATCTACAAAATGTAGCTAATATTAGCAGCTATAATGAGATTCATTAATTTATATCTTTCACCTTCAAAATAACAAAAAGCCATCAGCTGTGAAGCCAAAGATCAAATGTAAATATTTTAGCCCATAACAATTTCAGGGCATACCATGCCATGGGCTAAGAGCATTTATGAGTGGAGGTCAAATCCAGTGGCAGCCGCACTCCTTCAGGATCTCTCCCTGCTTGCAGCTTTCAGTCTGGGATGGGACTGACCTTGTTCCTCCTTTTAAGAGCACATATTCCTGCTGATTACTGCTATGCAGATGATGGCTGAAGGAAGGAGGAGGAACAATTAGGGAAAAGAACAGAGGACAGAAAAGTAGAAATGTGCAGTTATTCTACTCCTCGTTTTCCTCCTACATACAAAGAGCAGCAGGAGAGCAGTAACAAAACATCATTGTCTTCTGGAATAAATAACACCAAAGCCTGTGCAGCTGTTCCTTAGCCAAGGAGTGGTCTAGTCTCTGAACAAATCTTAATAAATCAAGTAATTCTTTCTTCCAAGATACATGCGCAATCCTTTTTTATTACAGTTTGAATTTCTTCTCTGACGCCCTGGGATTCTGACTTCTGTTGGGGGTGTTTTTCTTGGGAATCCCTGTTATTCTTCCTGTCTACAGCGTGTTTACCACCATGAGGAATCTGTGTGTATCTTCCAGCTAAGCAGAACTCACCTAGAAGCCTCCTTGACATTGATGGGCCCTGGAGTGTGACAGCATTGATGACTGAGGTGGTGTTTGGGCCTCAGCACTATTTAATTTATTAATGCAGATATAGCTATAGAGTCCACCTTTGACAGTTGCAGGCACCAGCTCACTGTGGCTGAAGATACCCATGACCTGTGTGCAAAGTGTGATGCTGTCACACTCCCTGATCCTGCTACCAGTGGTCCCCAATGGCCCTCTGTGTACTCAGCCATTAAAATGTACCTGCCTGCAGTGAGAGCCCTCCTGGACTTCTGTGAGTTTGCCAACTACTACCAGCAGAGAGCTGTTTTATAGACTGCAAATTGACTGTTGATGTTACTGTCACGTTTTATCTGAGCTGCCCCAAACGTATCACTTGCAGGGTTTAGCAAGTGAGCATCTCATGTGGCTTAGTGAAAGTCAGCCAAACTTTCCCTGGAAGTGCTCAAGACCAGGCTGGATCAGGCTTTGAGCAACCTGGTCTAGCGGAAGGTGTCCCTGTCCATGGCAGAGAAGTTGGAACTGGATTGTCTTTGAGGTCCCTTCCAACCCAAACCTTTCTATGATTCTAGGAAACCTGCCTGCTTCATATCAATAAAGTGTGGACAAGGTCTTCTTTTCATCTGTCTTTCCCTCTCCTGGGAATTATTGAAGAATACTTTAAACATCACTTAAACATAAAGTAACTCAAGTCCCTCAGAGCAGAAATTCCTTGCCTCTTGTGATATCTCAGAGCCAAACTGAGGCACCTTTTTCCCAGGTGGTGCTTCCGCCTCAGGGAGATGATAGAAAGGTCTCCCCATGTGATGGGACATCTCTTCATGGCAACAGGCCATGGCTCTGGTCTCCCTCTCAAGAGCCCTCACACAGAAACTCAAACAAGCCAGAGACCAAGTTAGGCTTTGGCAAGTTTGCTTTTCATTTTTCTTCTGTTAGGGTGACAGGAGCAAATGAACAATTACAGCATTTTTAGTCCAGCTGACAAATTACATGTTAGTTCAATTTAGCCTAAGCACAATTTCCTAATCAAAGTCAAACCAAAGCAACCAAACAGGCTTATGTCTTCCAAAATTCATTAATCCAATTTTTTCACCTCTCCAGATCATTATTATTATTCCATGTTCTCAACCAAAGAAGAAAGCAGGAGAGTTTTGGGGTTGTTTTCTGGTTGTTGTTGTTGTTGTTTGGTTTTTTTCCTTCTTCAAAAGAGTCTACACTAAAATGGTTACAAATACTTAATTAGAGAATGGAAATTCCAAGGACTGACCAAATGTAATTAAGCTATGCAGCTCATTTCAAAGCAGGATGTGAATTTAAATAAGGCTCAGCTTTGTGGAAGCTGCCTCCCTCTGATGGACATTTCTGTTTTGGATTTAAAAAAAAAGAGCCTAATTTCTTACTATTCACTCAGCTCTGCTATTAATACAGACATCCAATCAGAGTCATTGCCAAACTGCAGGGAAGTTTTTTATTTTTCTAAAGTGAAAGAATGCAAAAAATGTCAGAGAATGAAGGAAGAAGAGAGGTAGGAGCTTAGAGGTGTTTTGCTCAAAATCTGATTATGGTTCCCCAGGGAGCAGGATCCAGAATAACCATCTGTGTGAGTGGGGAGATGCCTCGAGCTAATCATTACATGATACCAAGCAGAGAATTGTGTTTGAAGTTCCAGATTGTTCAAGTTTTTAGAAACTTGAGGCAGGAAAACAGGTCCATGGGATGCCACCTGGAGCTGTCTGCTGGAGGTGAAAATTGTATCCATAATTTAAAAGAATGAATCTTAACTTAAAGAAAACCAAGTTTTCTCTACAAAGAAATATGTGCCAAAGCCTGGTTAATTCTAACAATCATATATATGTGAATCATATATTCTGGTCATACAGATAGAATGAAAAACTGGCCTAAATTTAGGTGCTCCAAATTATTTCTGATTTTTATTTCATTATTTTATTATTTTTATAGTTTTTTAACAGAATTACTTTTTTTGTTTGTTTCCTGTGAAACACTTCAGGGATTTAGGACTCCCCTTTTCCCATCTGGTAGGAAATGCTATCTCATAGATTTTGAGTTCTTCTACCCCGTTTTCTGATGTCGTGGGCCTTCTGCAGCATGGATGATGGTAGAAATTGAGAAAGGGCTAGCTTGAACCTGAGTTTTCTGCTTCTGAAGGAAGTAGTTTTTTAATTTTCATGTAGAAGATAGAGGGTGTGGAATTAAAACAATATATAAAGAGTCACCACTTGAGTTTTGTAAACAGCTTAACCATAGAGCTGTTAATACACTTGCTCATTTTAATGCTTTGTTGACCAGCAGATAGTGCCAAATTCTTGATCATCACTGACCTTAACCAAACCAGATATCTAAGGGCAGAAACTGGATCCGTTCTGCTCTTAGAAGCATAACTGTGTTTACCTAAAGATTCTGTGTGGCAAATGGGGTCATTTATTCTAAATTTAAGTGTCTCCCTTGGTGAAAGAAGGTTTTTTTGGATGTAAATTTTCATGGAATCATAGAATGACTTGAGTTGGAAGGGACCTTAAAGATCATCCAGTCCAACCCCTCTGCCGTGGAAGGGACATCTTCTACTAGACCAGGTTGCTCAAAGAAAGCTCCATCCAGCCTGGTCTTGAACACTTCCAGGGATAGGGATGGGATTTTGGACTTAAGGACCTGCCTCCATCTAGATACTATTAAATTCTATCTGCATCTCCCTAAAGTTCTTGCTTGAGTCTAAATTTTATTTTTAAAAAAAACTAAGATACTGGAGAGCACCTGGACATCTCTCAGTACCTCACCCCTTCCCTCCTGTCAGCCCAATTCCTCACAGATAACACTTGAAGATAGTGAAAGTTTTAACTAAATCACTGGGACTGCCATTGTTTTCCTAGAGTCAGAAATTCAGAGAAGATAAATGATACTGGGTGGCTTTTGTGGCACATAATGCTTTTCATCCACAAAGCATGTAGCTAATATTCATTCAAAACCAAAGGGATTTATGCAATAAAATTCTGCTTATAGGCACTTTCCAAATCACCATAGAAAATGTTGTTAGCCAAAACCCAGTGAGGCATTGACTCACCCATTAAACACCTTGTAGATGTTTCTCAAATATATAATACCTGGATTTTTGAGGAAATTAGAATTCCAACAGTCAAGAGTTCATAAATTTCAGGGCATAGTTAATTTTGTCTTTACCCTTGGAGTTATTCACTTTAGACATGCAATACCCTTTGAGTGTCTATGCATCTACATTTAAAACCAGACACTTCAATGTCTCTGCAATACCTCTGACATCCTTTAGACATCCATTTTAGGATTAAATGACCCCATCCAAAACCCCACACTTTACTAGGAGACAGCGGTGGTCTAATCAAAGGTAGGTGTTGGAGACAACCAGTTACAGTCAGATGAATGCTCCTCAAAGTGACTACAACTGCTAGAGCCTAGTGCCTGTGCTGTAAGTAATCGTGCACATTTTGTCTACAATAAATACATATTTTTTCTTTTTTTTTATTTTTTATTTTTTTTAAATTTTTTAGGTTATTTTTCACTTTTAAAAATATTTTGTGAGGTTTTGTTATGCTATAACAAAGAGACACAGAAGATTTTTCCTATACTGGTAAATGAATTGGGAATGGGACATGGGATCAAGTACTGCCTATGAGTACAGTCCATGCTGTTAGTGCAATCCTCAGGACAAGACTGGCCCATGCCAATTGTAAGGGCTGGAGCAGGAAATAGCATCAGCTAGGGACTGTTCCCACTAAGCAATTTGAACTGGGGAAGGTGGTTAGGCATGTACAGAAACAGATGTGAGATAGGAGGTGGTTCACTCTGTTTGACCTCAGTGCTAAAAAAAGATCCTTGGCTAATTTTATTGGATAGTATAAACATGGGTATTTAATCTCAAAATGCTGGAAGGCATTGCTGAATACTTCAAATGGCTATGACATAACATGGAAACTTGGCATTTGCTCAAAATAGGTATGGAAGTAGTGATACATGATTATGATGCCTTACAAGGCCATAGTCTTTTTTCTCACTCACATAAAGCTCCTTCTTTTCCATCTTCTTGCATAGTGCAGTGAAAGACATGGAACAGGCTTGTATTCTTCAAGGCAGAATCATCTGTCAAGTATTACTGAGGTGGAGATATTGATTTCACTTTTGAGGCATGATGAAATGAGAATGTTGGAGGTGGGCTGAATGGTTCGATGCAATGTCAGACACATTCCTTCACTTGACATCCAGTGTAAGAGAAAACAAAAAAAAATGCATGTTCACCTTTATTAGTAAATACAGATTGAAAAATCTGATAACATGAATTCCTACAGACAATGGCTCTTCACTTATTTGGTACCTTCTATGTTTTTGGGCTCATTACTGCACAAATTTATGGGAAATGAGGAAGCTGTAGGATTTAGATTTTAAACTTTCTCTTCACACATCATTTTTGACAGCTCTGATAACCTGATTTCCTGCCACCTCCCTGTGATTTCAATTCAAACCTGACTGAGCACTCAGAAAAAAAATTTCATTTGGATGAGTCTGTAAATAACTTTGTGTACTTCTCTATCTTTTTCTGTATTTGCATGATTCCACTCATTTCAGTGAGTGCTTACACAGCTTTGAAAACTTAGGCACAAATTAATTAAACCAGAGCTTAGCTCATGAAGTGCTCCATATCACTCATGAAAGTCAATGTGTCTGTGATGCAGTTTCACAGAGGAAGATGGAAAACTCAAGAGGCCTGATGGATACCTAGACCAGTACAACACACTGTAGCTGGATTTAATACTGCACCCAAACTGAGATAGCTCAGTTAAAAACGGCAGGGACTGTGTTTGCTTTGTGTTGGTGGTGAAAGAAGAACAGCAGTATCCCGTGGCATCAGCAAGATTCAAAGAGCATGAGAAACAAGCAAAGGGACTTCTCTTGAATTGTTAATAAATTACGGAAATTATGATGTTACAAAAGGAACAAAGATAAAATGGATCATTCTCGCAACTAAAGAAAAGAGAGGAAACTGAAGACTGTGCATTTATCAGAAGAGTCGATTCTACTGCTGAGAACATTTTGGCAATGACAAAATTAAATACCACGAATTATGGAGATTATTTAATGTGTGTAACTGCTTTGAATAGAAGAAGGTACAAAGGCATGTCAAAAGATTGCAAAAATTAGCAGCTGAATTTAGCAGCCAGCAAGGAAAGAAGGCCATGTGCAAGTCATCATGACAGCATAAACCAGTAAACAATTGGAGAGGGCTGAGATGTGGAGGGTGGATGAGGAGCTGAGCTTTGGATTGATGCAGTAAGAGAAGACTGCACGTGTATGTGGTGAAAAAGCCTCTCAGAAAAATGGACAGAGAAATCACAGCAATCATGCTCTGCAGAGGCTGGGAGGTGTGGGAGCAATCTAACAGAAGGCTGCAACAATCTACAAAAAGTGGATGCTAGAAGAGAGCTTGTTACTGAAATTGAAATATCAGAAAGATTTGGGTTTATGTTCTTACAATGGTTTTGATGCAAGAATACTACCCTGCTGTATGTTTTCCATAAAAAAATAAGTTTTAGCACAAATTCTGATACTAGCACATGTTTGCCTGCAAGTTAAATCTTCTGTTTTATAAATGCTGTTATGCTTCCTCACAGAGTAATAGTTTGAATGATTTAAATCCTTCTCTCCTTTGTAGGCACAGCTCTTAGTTAGAATTCATCCCCATGAGGTACCATGATGTTCCCACTTGCAGGGGCTATACCTCAAAGGAATGTCAGCAGTGTAGCAGAGCCCTTGAAACAGGAACATGAGGCTACTGACCCATTATTCCCATGGGACACCCATAAGAGTAAAATCACTGAGTTTCAGAGTATTCGGTTTTTTAACTTTGGATATTTATCTTTAAAAGAAACCTTTTATGGGAAAAAATGGCTTTAATCAGCAATCCAGTCTTGTGTTGGTGAAAAAAGTGCAGTGTAAATTCCTCAGATACTTCTGGAAAAGAGATCTGGTAGGGTAAGAAATGCCAAAACACAGGTGGTATGAAACAGAAAGACAGTGAAGTCACTACTAGTGGCCAAGTTGTGTTGATCGATGAGATGGAAGACGATGGAATCAATGGCAGTGGGTAAATGGGAGGGGGAGGAGGAAGGGGGAGAGGAGGAGGAGAAGGGAAAAAGCACAGCATGACAGCATTTCATATGGTGCAGCTGGGTTCAGAAGAGCTCTGAGCACACCATTGTAATGAACACAGTGCAAAGTGCAAAAGCTTTTTATTTCCTTCTTTTCATTTTCAGAAGCCAGATGATCCCATGCCTCCAAGACACCTAATCAGAGTTAAAAGAAAAACAACGAAAAAAAAGAACAAAAAGAAAAAAACCCAATAAATTCCATTCATGGATAAATAAAACTGTAACTATCCTTCTGTATCCCCAGATCTATTAGTGTAAGTATTTTAAGTCAATTTATTGTTTTCGTCATAATTTCTAAGTGTGGCATGAAAGTAATTAAAATAAAGAGGTCTGCAGAGGCATCTAATTCCCTCTTCCCAGCTGTCTTCTGAAGCTTAAGGCTGGTTACAGCCACAAACCAAGCAAAGAAGTTTGCTAAACATTTATTTCTTATCTATATTGAAAAAGTGCCCTTTTTTTCCCCTCACAGAAAAGGGTGGTTGTGTCTCAGTTTGTCAGTAGAATTCCTTTTGACCTAAACCCTTGTTTTATACAACCATTTTTATTCATAATTGTAGCTATGGGGCCTGATCCTATTTTCACACTAGAAAAGGCAGTCGATTTCAATCCAGCCAGTCGTGGTCAGACTTCTGTAAATGAGATTAGAATTGAGCCTATGTCAAACACAGTAGAGCCAGAAAAAGATTTATTTCTATCATTGAACTCTTCGGGTGAGGATTTGTCCAATTAAAATGTATTATCTATTATACTTTGGACAGCATGACCAAACCAAACTAACACTCAAAATTGGATGTTTGGAAGGAAAAGATTTCTGGTTTTCACCTTCAGCGTAGGATCATCTGAGAGCTTTTGTTGATCTGAGAACTTTTTTGCAATTCTGCAAAGATCATGAATACCTGCACCAACACCTTTGGCAAAAGGCCTGGGTTGTGTTCCGAAGAAAAGAGAGGATGTTGTTCTTCAGGGTGTTCTGAGTTTGAAGCTTCACACCCTTTTATAGCCATTGATGTGTTGGCTAGAAAATTTATTGCGTGTCCATGCCTTCAGGAAATTTGTGTTTCTGGGGTGAGCAGGGGCTGGTGTTCACTTCAGGCTTCTGCAAGTGATCTACCAAATCTTGGATTTCTCCTGTCCGCCTTTCAACAGTAAGTAAAATAATCCCCTTTCTTTAGCACTAACGAGCAAAAAGATGCAGTCAAAACAACCAGCCTCACCCACAGCAGTGCCTATCCCCATTTCACCGAAAAGCTCAAAACTTACTAGAATTACTCTTGCAAACTTCCAGTGCCACACCCAAAGTGTTCTTAGATAAAACAACTTGAGACATGGTTTTCAACAACTGCCGCTATGTCTGCCAGCTATTTCTACAGAGCACTCCCAGGAGCAGTGTTGCCAGACCTGTTTATGAATTTTCTTGCTTGACCTTGAAGGTTTCCACTATGCCTCTAATGGAGGTGACTATTGTGCATCCCACCATTTACCCTGGATAGTCCTGCCTGGACATCCACAGTAAGTGTCTAAAGTATTAGCATCAGTAACTTCCTAAATGCCCAGTGAAATATCAGGAGTTTTAAGGGATTCTAGGCATCCACAAATTGTTGAGAGTCTGAGAGTAAGCTTTTTTCGTTCCTCTTTCATTCTTCTTCAGTATGTTGACCTTTATTGCTTTCCCTTGGCTTTCCCTCTGTTCCTTCAATTTTTTGAGGTCTCTCCAATGCTCTGAGTATTTGATCCTGTCTCTCAAAAGACACAGAAATCCTGATCCTCTGGTGCTCTCGGGGACTTTTGCAGGTCCCTTTTGCTTCCACTGAAGTCTTAAAATAAAACTCCTTTTCATTATACTTTGGCATTCATTTTTGGATATGATACTAGGATAGTGTTTACCAAAACTATAAAAAGAACATGAAAAGCTGATGTGATGAAGGAGGAAAGTAAACAGGAACACAATACTCCTTAAACTAAAACCTTTTAAACTTAGATATTGCATTCTAAAGATGCCAACAGTGCAGATAAAAAGAAATCACATCAAGAAATGTGAATCACAGCCCCATTCGAAGGACTGCTCTGTAATTAGGTTTTTTTCCTCCTGGCAGATTCACTGAATAACTGTTGAAAGAAACACTGATGGCATTGGAAGCAGGGGTGCAGTGCATATGCCACCACAGCTCCATAGACATCCTGTTGCCCTGCTGCAGGGTCCCAGAGTCACATCATTACACTGATACCCACTCTGAAAGGCAGATTTCAGTGTGAAATCAGTTGTTCTTTTGTGAATCCAGGAATGGTTAAAGAGGTCGCTGACCCTCAAGCTCTCCACTACCCATTCTAGCTGACAAATGATAAATGATCTTTAGAGTAGTCCTAAATCCATGCCAGTGCAAAGTGAAACAGGTTTTATAATGAAAACCTCTCCGTCTTTTCAGTCCACATCTCACTCAAGTCAATTAAGAGCCATTTTTCAGCTCAGGGTAGGAAACAGCTCTTGAGGAGGAAGGAGTGAGTGATGCCAGTCATCTCATTTACTGTTCATACCCACTCATCTGAGAGATGTACCACAGGAACTGACAATTGCTGGTGTCAGCTACCCCTTGCAGGGCAGTTCCATGACAGTCAGCTTTTGCATAAGCAAATATCAATTATTTGTATCTACTGCAGCTTCAAGAAGATTAGCACAGCTTTTTAGGCTGTGCATTATGACTTCCAGACATGAGCTAGAAATAAAGGAAGTCAAGAAATAGGATATATTGCAGTATTGGTAGGCATTAATTATTAGTCATATGGCATTTATAAAATCAGTATTTAGAGGGATAATTAGTTGGTAGTTTACATTCACAATTTCATATTTACCCTATCAGGTGGTCAAGGTACTGGGAAGAAATATTAACTAGTTTACCTGTGTTCAGAGACTGCTTTGTGAAGCTTTCAGGATATCTGAAGTAGGAGACTCAGTCTAATCACAAGTTCAGTGCCAGGGAATGGCAACTCAGCACAAAAAACTTCTCTTGTTAGTGTATCACCTAGAATACAATCATCTGACTCTCTGTACAATTATCAGGTGAGTTTTGCATTAAATTATTTTAATCTGTATAAAGTAAGTAACTGCAGACAGTGGTATTCTAAAAATAGTAAACAAGTGTATCTCGTACAAGTTGGCTTTCTTATCAGTGTGGGAAAAGCCCCAACTCATTACTGATCTTCTGACCTTCTTACTTCCCACGTATTCTCATCCTCTTTATTTCCTAATAAGTAGCAACTTTTCATTGACATTTTATCAAGCGGTTTTCATATTTTTCTTTTATATTATGCAGCTTGAATATTGAAGCATACAAAATGTTAATGTTTAAATAATAGGCTTGATACATTGAAGATGCATATCGACATGTAAGAAAGAGTTCAGACCACTTAAAAAATAGAGATCTAAAGCACAAAACTGGTCAGCTCATCTCTGTCAGTGAGAAACAGGTTTTCAAAAATACATTACGCAGAAGCCTTCATCGAGGCTGCTGATGTGAAAGTGAGACCACGTGCTCCTCCCTGGGCTGAGTAGGCATCCTGCTTTCATTGCCCAGGAGATGAACAATGTAGAACTCTATTAATCACAATAAGGATTGCAATAAATCATAACAAGGATTCTGTCCCAGCTGAGGAATGAAGCAAAATCCGAATCTGGGTCTGAATGCAGAGAGAAGTTAATTCATCAGGGAATTGTCAGCAAAGAATATGCCTTAATCTTAATTACTGGTAGACCACCATTTTAGAGCCCTGAAACATGTCTAGATGTTAATACAAAAAGCAAACAAGGTGTCAGCATGGAATGACATGCTAATCTCACTTTCTGAGGTGCTGCTGGATACAAACAGCAATGTTGCTTAAATTCATAGGCACCTCAAAGCAATAAAACATCCTCTTCTTTATGTGCTGTGCTGCCCCATATGTAACATATGAGTTGAAAGAAAAGTGCTTCTCTGACTTCCATACTGGAAGCTTAGGAATCTCAGGATGCTAAGGAAATGGTGGTTTTTAGTTTACCTTTCAGCATGATGGGGGACAACATGAGGTTTCTTGCACTCAGACAAAGTAATCTCTGCAATCTTGTGGTCAGTTCTCTTGTGAGATATTAAGGCAAATACAGTTGACAGTTGATGATTTTTATATGTAACAGAGCTATCCAGATTTCCTTTATAATAACGGAGAAAGGATTAGATACTTGTAGGCTGAAATGCCTTTTGTCCTAAGAGGTGTTAGATGTTTAATTCTTTTAAAGTCCAGATGAGGACACAAAGTTGATGAGGGGGCTGGATCATCTCTAGTATGAAGACAGGCTGAGTGAATTGGGGTTATTCAACCTGGAGAAGAGAAAACTTGAAGAGAGGTCATTGCAGCCTTCAAATTCTTAAAGGGAGCTTGTAAAAAAGAGAGAGAGCAACTTTTTACATACGTAGCTAGTGATAGGACAAGGGGGAATGACATTAAACTGAAAGTGGACAGATTTAGGCTACATATTAGAAAGAAATTACTTATTTGGAGTGTGATGAGACATTGACACAGGTTGCCCAGAGAATATGTGGCTAACCATCCCTGGAAGTGTTCAAGAGCACATTGGATGGGGCCTTGAGCAATCTGGTCTAATGGAAGGTGTCCTCTCAAGGAACACCAGATGAACTTTAAGGTCTCTTTGAACACAAACCATTCTATGATTCTATAAGAGTTTTTCTTCAAGCAAGAGTGTCTCCTTGATATGTGATGCTGAATAAAGTTTTTCAACTTATATTTTTAACCCAAGGTGAAAAATCCATGAATTTGAGTGTGTGAAGTACCTGAACTGTCACAGACACCAGCTAGTACTAGTTTCTGACCAAATTTAAGCATGTTTATTTAGGAAAAAGAAAGAAATAATCAGTCAAAACAGTTGTGCTTTCTTGCCAAGCTCCTTGCCTCTAAGTGCCATCTTCAGCAGTGTATTGTCAATGTCAGTTATTTCTTTGTCTAAATGCTATGCCAGAAAGTCTTCTATCACTTCAGACTTTCATCTTCAAACATACTCAAGTGATCTGTCTTCTCTTCCCAATTTCTGCCATCATTACTCCCCTCTTTTGAATATTAAAGTGTTGGAGCTCATGCAAAGCAATTATTGCTCTTTTTCTAACTTGGTAGCTTTTATTTGTAGTTCATACTGTTTTCCTTTCAAATTTTTTTCCTCCCAAACTTTTTTTCTACTTACTGCATTTTTTATTTTACTGGCGACTGTGAGCTCTTCCTTCCTGAGGTGACCTATAAAGGATTTTTTTCTTTAATTGGGCTTATGCTTTGTCTCTTTCTGGAACACAAAGATATTCTTTCTTTTTGTTTGTTTATTCACAGCAATTATTTTTTCTTGACTATTTCAAGAATGTCAGTGCTGGCTTTTTCTGATTTTTCTGGATGTTACTTTGAATCTTCCCAAGGACAGTTATTATTAGCTCTTACATTGCAGCTGACTGGATATGGGTGTTGAAAGTTTAATCTGTTATCTCCATAAAATATAATTACTTGTACCCACCAACCTTGAAACGAGCCCATATTTATATAAAAAACCCTAACTATTTCTCAGTGAAAGCAAAATTTACTAGCTATCCTGTCTCCTCCAGAAATGTTCTCCAAAAGGGCTTGTTTCATTAGATATATATTATCTTGCCTAAATCTCAGTTAGGCTTTCATATCTATATACATGTGCCTAATATTAATAAAGTAAAATCTTACAACCTCCCACTCCCTCTCCCATAAAGAAACATGTTGTACCTAGCTTCCGTCAAAACTTCCCAAGAAATATTTCACCCACACTGTGCAGTTGTCTAGTTTGTAGTTTCTTATCCCAGTATTAGTGCTTGAAACTAGTCACGTGAATCAAACCTTAAATGCCTATTTTTCTTCTCTGTGTATAAAGACAACAAGTAAATCTTACAGCAATGTGCTTTGTTAGGTGAGATGAGTTCCATGTCATGTCTTCACCCCCTGTTTTCCCTTCCCCAGTGCGTTCCTCTCGTCCTTCCTAAGCAAGGCTAGATGGTTTGCATCAGAACACACAACGTGTGTGTGGAATGCACCTGTGCCACCACAACAAAGCATCGCCTAAAAGAAAAGCTCCTTATGTCTCTGTTGCTTATATTTTCTGCAGCTTATTTTAAAACTGTCTTTGGTGACTGTCAGGGCCTTTATATCAGGTATTTCTTCTCACTCCCCAGGTTTATTTTTTTGCCCAAATGGATTCTCATCTGTCTCTCTTCTCAGTTTGTTTTATTACACTGGACCAAGATCCTCTAGTCCTCTCTTAACAGAGAGACCTTTTTCCTCCGATCTTTTTTGTAGACCTTAGTAATTCCTCTTCCTTGGTGATGCATAGCCAAGAGACTATTTGATCTAAGTCCTTTAAAGGGGCTTTCTGCAGGGCGTTAATTATCCCTCTCAATGGATGTTAATACTTTACAGTTAAGTAGGAAACTTCACATCACTGAGAAGGAGATTCATAGGACTGTTCTACTCCATTAAATGTCTCTCCTCAAATTTTGCTACTACAGCTTTCATCATAGAATCATTTGGGTTGGAAAAGACCTATAAGGTCATTGAGTCCAACCATTGAGTCTAACTTTGTTGCCATTTGCTGGAATAAACAGCATCCTGTGTTAAAATAAAGGGATCTGTGGTTTGAACACCAGTGAAGAGAAGTAGCTGTTGAATTGTGTCCTCGCCTGCTGTGGCCAGTGAGCTCAACGACAGAGATAAATGGAAGTTGGCAGCATTACTGGATCCATATTTCAAGCAAAAATTGAAACCTCACTTCCGCAAAGTGCTGACATGGCTATGGAGAAAGATGAACCATTAAGTGCAGAATCCGTCCTCCCTCCTTTACCTGCTGTGCTGAGTGCTCTGCAAGTTGGTGTTTCACATACCAGTGGAAAGACCCATGCGATGAAGCTAAGAGAGTCTTCTGAGTGGAAAAAAAATGAATCAAGGTCAAAAGCTCTGTGAGGGACAGTGAGCCTAGGGCAGAGGTGTTTGGGGCTGTAATCTGACATGAGACATGGGCTGGGCCATGCAAAGCATCAGTCAAACACAAATATAATTCAGTTGTCTAAAAATGTGTTCAGTGCTATTTGGGATACCCTAAAATAATGTGTCCGGACTGCAGCTGCTGACCAAAATGGGCACAGGTTTCCTGTACGTGCAACGTGGTGTATCTCAGCTCTGTGTTGATGTCTTAGATGTTCTATTGCATCTCATATGCCACCGAGCAATTATGTACTCAGAAATGAGCTGATCCCCTAATGCACCAAACTCCTAAATGTAACCTGTTAGATGTATCTGTCTTCAGCTCAAGTTGAATCCTACATTTGTATTGGTCAGCTGAATCCCAGCTTGTGTTTGCGTCTTGCAAAGAGAGACTGTGGGCTGACCTGAAGGTGTGGAAACAGAACAAGAGATGAAGACTTCTGTGCTGGTCTGTTGGAGGACATAGACACACTCCTTGAGATCAAAACATTGTCATTCTTGATTTCTTGATTACTTGGTCCTAACTGGAAGGACATTTGTTTCTATATAGTGCAGCAAATGATATCTGTGAACAAGGCTCTGGTTACTTTAATCCTCTCTATTCCAGGAATAGGTTGATCAAAATATAATTTTGTATAATAATTTGTTTCTGTTTTGTCTTAGAAAGAGATTCATTCATCCATCAAGAGCAATTTACAGATTTGTCCTACATTTCCAGATAATCCTTTCTGATTTCAAGTAAGTGGTTGACTGCTAAGTGACAACCATTTGCAGATGTCAGTGCCTTCAGTTAGGTTTCTGAGTGATCGGCTATTCCGAAAATTAGGCACATATTATCGAATGGAGATATTCCTACTTCCTGTACATGAAATGAAATATCAGGATAGTCCATGTAGGCCATGTTTCCTATGTTTTTATCCCTACACCCATTATTTTCATGGAGAAGTTGGCCATATTTCATGTATGCAAGCTGTTCAATTGCTTACACAAACAGTAATGGTGATATCAAATTATTTGGAAATGCCAAACACATTTCACTGTTTAATATCACATTTAGGAAAGCCCAGAAGAAAAAGTCTAGAGATTAATCTCAAGAAGTATATTGATTTAAACTTTATGTCTAATTAGAGGGGGTTGGAGCTATAAAGCTAATACAGCCATGGTTTTTCAATATTTCCCAAAACCAATGTCCCTTTGTGCTGCCTGCTGGGTGATTCTTCAGAATTATGTATTACCTTCGGCTCCATTCAATTTTCTACCATACGACCAGTGTCTGACAACAACAAAAATGTGTGCTCTTAAAAGTATAGCCATTACAGTATCTTCTTTTATTGTCTGGTAGTTACAGTATGTTCTATTTCATTACATGAAAAATAGAGTCTGTCTCCTCTCTGATTAGATATAGAGGAAAGATGGGTACTGTATTTTGTCAGAATTTACAGGAGGTGATATGGGTAAACGAATAAAATATTCTAAGTTAGTCTTTACCTTGTTTCTTCCTTTGCTGACTATAGAGATCTCTTCATATTCTTTCCTTTTATATAACAGTCTTAGCCAGAAGCACATTTTTCTTTTTCTCTGATCTTCATCATTTTTAGTGGATGCTGGAACTTATGACAGTGGTTCCAGGTCTTACAGCAGATGGCAGCTTTCTGAGCAGGCTAGGAGGAGGATTTTTCTTGCAATCCCTGAAAGAGAGTATTTAAATAAAAGGGTTACAATTGATGGCTAGTCTTGACCTCTAAAATCCTATAAAATCATCACTGACTGAGAACTGTCTTCTCTTTTGCTCTGTTCATGTATATGGAAGTGAAGAAGTTTGGTGATAGACAAATCTAAACCCAAAAACCAGAAGTGCAGATTTTTCCCCCCACTTTAGCCTTTAGGGCATACATTTGTGTCCTACTTCCCATAAGGGTTTGGGGTTCTTTCGCGTGAAAGCTGCCATAGGAGAACCAACACAGGAAAAATGTGTGAGTGAAAAATTCCAATCTATCATCTATTACTAGCTCTACAAAAAAAGTAGCCCAATGGAAGAACATCAGAGTCTACATTTCTAAAGGAGGCTGGTAGTTTTGGGCAACCTAATTTTCAGAGTAACTAAGTATCCAAAAATGCAAGTAAATCTCCTAGAACCATTCTTGTATCTTCCTTTGGTCATGATAATTTTTTTGTTTGCAAGCCTGAAAATAGAGACAACTTTGGAATTGTAGGAAGTTTGTGACATCTGGGAAGGGGGGGCGAAGAGATTCCGTTCATGCAAAGCAAAGAAATATGAAACACTCTTCTATAAATTCGCCATGATCCATTTCCCATGCCCAATTAAGATGCCAATATATCTTTAGCCTGACTTATGTCTCAGTTTAAACTTGGTATTGCTAAAACAACATTCCTAATCTCCACCCCTTCCCTCAACTTGCATTCTTCTTTTCAGCCATTCTAAAAAATAACAGTATCATACTCATCAATCAAGCTTACCATTTGGACATTATATTCACCTAGATGGATTTTATTCTGTCATATCAAGTTATTTCTAAGTCTCATAGACACTTCCTGAAAAAAAGCTGTAAATATTCTAATCTATCTCTTGAGTTAAATTGTATCCAGGTTCTGAGCACCTGATGCCTGAAGCCTCAACAAACATAATTCTGTCCTGTCTTCTTTCTTCTTCATATTTTCTCTTGACTCTCATCTCTTTTGCAATGTCTATAAATACTCGATAACATTCAAATTAGATGGGTGCCGCAAACTACTGCCTATAACATCATTAGTTTCTTTTCAATTGCCTTTTTACTTATCTATTGAAAATTACCTGCTTAAAGGAGTCACTTTTTCTTTTATATATGTACAGTAGCTCTTGCGACTACACTAAGATTAAAAAAAAAGATAGCTACTATATTTAAATCCAATTACTCAAACCATTCTGAAAGTGAACAGCTTTTTAAAAATACTTTGAAAGAGCTAGCTCAGTTCTAGCCAAATATCAGAGTATTCTTGTGAAAGCCATCCCCATCTTTATTGAAGATAATGGCCTGAAATAAAGGTACATTTGAAAACATTTGGAGCCATCCTTCTTTATAATACTCCAAGGTATAGATTTTAAATGGGACCACTGTTTACCTCTCATCTTTACTGAATTGATAATTTACTTTATTCCAGTTTGGTTACCCTATAAAATGAAACTAATGTCTTCTAATAATGGTTGGCACAGAATATTGTGCTACTTGGACATGTTTACATGAATTTTACATAAATGAATAAGTAAAGTAATGGTGCCTGTCAGTGTATTATTTATCATTACATACTGAATTGTAAGTGCATGGCCAGAGCTTGCTAGCAGTGAGAATCTGCACAGGTTTCTCTAGCAAATGGATTTTTTTCTGTGATTTATCTTCAGCTGCAACCTAGTGGCCGGCTGTGATTCAGCTGTCAGTAAAATAGAACTGTGATGTTACAAAACACCTGCAGACTCACTGCTCTTTAGGGTTGTGTTATTGTGATCCTGTGCCAGACTCATTCAGGCAGGTACGACTGAGTGGGGACCTTCAGAGGCCTCCCGGAGGGAGGTGCAGGAAGGCACGGGTGTCCCGTTAGATCTCTGTCACATCTGCCAGAGCCAGGCAGGTGTTTCAGATGTTCTAGTGCATCTCTAAAGGTATTGAAGTCTGTGAGCAGTTGTGTTGAGTCCCTGGGTCATATGTTAACCTTCCTGTAGACACCTATAATGGGTGTGAATTGAGACAGAAATACTACTCAAGGTGTCTAGACTGTGTTAGTTCACACTGACTGACAGACAGTGGAGAGAGGAATATTCCCTGAAAGTCGATTAGTTGATCTTAAAAACAGCAAATTAAATGATCCCTGGATATGCCTTGAAGACAATTTAATGTAGTAAACCAGGCTAAAGTAATGCTATAATAGATAAGTAAAGTTTGTGGAAATAATTCCTGTCCCAAAACAAAAAAGAAGGAAATAACAAGGAAATGGAGCTCATTATTTTTACTTTATAAAGTCTGTCTGCTGACACAAGAAAATGGATTGAATGGAGTGGTTCATCAGCACTGAAAGCACATGACCCTGTCAGATGAGGTGCAGAAATAGCTCCTAAGTTTTGGTACAGATCAATCTGAATAGTCTGTAGCCCATGTTTTAGAAACGTGCCTGCGTGTGCCAAACCCCAGTATAATATGCCTGAATTCCCTTCTTATTGTTAAATTTCCCATGTATTTGCAGATAGCCATGAACTGGGACTGAGCTTGAAAAGAAATCGGAATCACTTCACAACTCATTCTGACAAACTGAAAGGGTGAAGAATCAACGTTAAGAAGCTTATTTCTGAATCTACATGTGCAGAAGTTGAGAATGAGCAAGATACCAGGGTGAACCCAGCAATAAGAGACAGGAATTGGTGGCTGAACCAAACCCAATCTCCAGGAAGACAGTAAAATTAACTCCAAAGGAAAAGATTCTTACTAAGTATAGCCAACTAGTTTTTGGTTTATTTTTCAGTTTCCCTGTTTGCTGCTTTGTAACTAGAATAAGAGAGGTGGCACATCACCCAGATCCCAGAGTACAAGCTTTCAGGATGCAGTTCATTTCACTAAACTGCTGTCCAACAGTCAGCCTGACAGTCTAAGGTGGTTGTCTCAATTTCCACCGCATTAATTACATCCAGGGATAGTTTTATCAATCTTGTTTTGGGGTACATCTTTGAATGGTATGAACTCATTTGGGGAGGTGCCCATTTCTCCTTGCTAACCATGAATGTTTCAGACAAGATGTCGTGGGTTGAAGTGGCTGGGTTTTTGGTAGTGGGGGGACTACATAGGGTGGCTTCGGTTAGAAGCTGCTAGAAGTTTCCCCCCCAGTGAAGCCAATGATAGCTGGCTACAGTAAGGACTTCCTGCTGCTGGCCAAAGGAGAGCCAATAATTATACCTCTGTGATAACATATTTAAGAACAAGTTTGTTATGCAGAAGAATTTTCAAGCCAGGGGAGAGCTGACCAAAGCTCCCGGGTGGCTCTGCTGCCTCCCCTGCCACGGGGAAGGCCGGGGGGCGGTGACGGCAGCCAGGCCCAGGCCTCTCAGCATCTATCCTGGAGCAGGCAGCAGCACCCCAGCCAAGCCACCCATGCTGCTCTTGGCAGTGCTGGCTGAGCCAAGTGGTGACCCCTGTGAAGGGGTGGCTGGGGCTGTGGCCAAGGCTGGGGCACGTGGCCCTGCAGAGAGCAGCCCCGCAGCCCCCTGAGCTCACTCTGTAAGCAGCCGGTGCTGGAGCCTGTCCTGCCCGAGGAGCCGAACAGCACCAACAGCGCCAAAGCCCCCAAGGTGAACTGCAAAGGGTGAGGGGGTGCCCCGCGGGCTAGGCCAGGGCAGCACAGTAGCCCCTGCCGGCGGGCACTGCCCTCTCTTCGCCTCTGGCCGAGTTGAGCCCGGCCGGGCCGGGGCAGCCCACCACAGTGCAGCCGAGCCCATGCTGGAGCAGATGGATGCATGGAAGAAGGCTGTTACCCCCATGGAAGGCCCAAGAGAGCAGAGTCCTTCAAGAGACTTGTGGCCCGTGGAGAGGAAAAACCATGCCAGAGTGGGTTAGTCCTGGGTAGGACTTATGCCCCTGTGGGAGATCCACATCAGTACAGCTCACCCTATGAAGGACTGCATCCTATGAAGGACCATCAGGGTGCAGAGACCCCTCCCTGCACCCCGTGGGGAAGTTACCCTTGGGACAGTAGATATGGAAGAACTACTGCCTGAGGGGTGGACCCACATTGGAGAGGTCTGTCAAGGACTGTTACCCATGGGGGAACCCCACGGAGCAGGGAAAGGACTCAGATCTGTGCTCTCTGCCCCGTAACGCATGGAGAAGGCCGTGGTGAAGCAGACTGTCCCCCTGCAGCCCATGGAAGAGTGATAGCAGATTTGGAAAACCTGTTGCTCCAGGAGTGGACTTGTCCCTCTGCACTGCTACGGGGGGAGGAGGGAGAACATGGAAGGAAGGAGGGGTGGGTAGAAAGTGTGTTTAAGACTGTTTTATTTCTCACTCTTTAGATCTTATCCTGTTATTAATAAATTTTAGTATTAACCCCATGTTGAGTCTGTGTTCCCTGTGTGACCTCTTCCAGCTCAGAGTGACTTTAGTGGATGCCTAGAATCTGGCCAAGGTTAACCCATGACACTAGACCACCACTGTGTGATTGCAAAGGAAGTCTGGATGAACTGTTCCCTCCGCATAAAAAAACCTTAGCAGCTAAACAACAGCCTACAGCTTAACATTAAAGTACACAGCTTGAGTTAGGAAGTTATAGATAAGGATAGATTAATAGGAATAAGATTTCCTTTGTCACATTCCTGAACTGCACAAATTGGTGTGGTGTAGGATCCTAGCCTTATGTTGGGAAGAAGCTCCTTTTTTGAGTTACTTTTCATATTCCCAACATCCTGAGCAACACCACTACATCTGCATTCAAACTTATTGCTCATGTTTAAATTGGCTTAATTAGTAACATTGATTGAAGTGAGAATCATGGTGGTGGGGGACTTACATAATAAACTTTCAATACTTTTTGCTAATTTAATTCTGAGTTGCCAAACACTGGAATGATAGTCGTGGATTCTCAAGCAAAATGGAGGAATTATTGTATTGCACCTTGGCCCACGTTCTATCCTACCCCAAGCTAATTCTAACATTAGGTCAGATAGTCAGTTAAACAGAAGCAGTGTTTTAAAACAGTCTTATCTAAGCAACTTGTTGTGATACATGAGAGCAATTTCTTACGCCTGCTTAAACGGGAGCCACCCTGAATGTAAGTCAGTGACACACTGGATCATGGGCTATTCTCAGTTGACCTTTGGGGGAATGTTTGCATCCACTCTGAACTTCTTCCATTGAACACAACCACAGTCTCCTCTTCTCTAGAAGAACTGTTATGCCTTGGGCTTGGTAAGGTTTTAGCAGATGATTCCCTCATATCAATAGATTTCACAGTGTCACTTCATATCTACGAATAAAATTGTCATGGCTGTAAGTTTTTTGAGCTTTAGGTTTCAAACTTCTGTTCACACAACAATTGTGCCTTGGGTAGGATCTAAGTTTGTCACAATTCTCAGAGGGGAGAGGAGATGCTAAAAAGGACTGACCCATCAACAGGCTTTCTGTAATTTCCCTTGCATGCAAAGAGATCTGTTCCAAGTTACTTTTGCTGAGAGTTCACATTCAACATGCAGAACTGAGATTTGATTACACAGTTTATCACACCCCTGAGTTTAAATCAGGAGTAACACTCCCCTGTGCTTATCAGGGCCACTGTGCTGCATACAAAAACTACCAAAGCTCCTCCTCCATCAAGTGAAGAGAATCCACATAAACATCAACAATCAAGGTGGCAGGTCCTGCTGTGTCTCAGCACCCAGCTTATATATATAATTATGACTGTAATGCAGCTATAATTATATAGATTTTATTACATATAAATTAAGTGCATTACAATATAATATACAATATATAATATATAATTATAGCTATGATATAGCTGTATAATATATATGATCTTACCTATGCAAGAAAGAGTATAAGCTATGAGCATATATATAAAAATCATATCTTATACTCTTTCACACATAGATAACTACTAAATCAGGCCTTGCTATGTTTCTAGTTAAATGAAAATAATGTCTTCACCAGCTTTTCTATCAACTTACCTACATCTTTCCCATGTGCTCTGTTCCTGGAGGGGCAGACATTTGTGTTGGTGTGTAACCTTCACAGGATATATGGCATGCACTGCTGTGTGGAGCAGGTCTCTTCCACAGAGATTGCATTTTGGTTATGATTTTCCCTCCACATAACAGAGAAAATAACCTGTTTGAGATTCTCTGACTACTGCTTCTGCATGGAGCAGGATTGCAATGTCTATATTTTTCCCAGTGATCCCTCAGGCAGCTGCATTCCCTTAAACACCTGAATGTTCCACATTATGCAGAGTGTTCTCTGTAAAGGGCTGAGATAAATGATGAGATTCAACTGCTGGGGGGGTAACCTAATCAACATACAAGGTCACATTCAAAAGCTTGAATGTTACTTCTCAATTAGAGCTATGTATCTATCAGATGGAAAGCAAGGGATTAAATATTGATGATTTTCTGCACGGGGCTAGTGATCATTTTCAGGGAGGCAGTTATAGTTTCTCAGCCTGTGTCTATGTACCAGATGCATACTTCCAATAGGTATTTTTTTTCTTCCCTTAAGTCAGTAAAATAAATCTCAAATAAAATTTGAAACACTACCCTGCAGTGAAGACAAACTCAGCGTTTTTTTTCCATTATTCTATCACACTGTGGATATCACAAAGATAATTGGCCACATTCCATTTCCAATTGCTCCAATTTCCAATTCCAATTTCTACTATACCGATATCATTAGGGATTACATAGATACTGTAGAACAGAATTAAGTTCATATGTCTTCAAAGCAGCAGGTACTTCCATGTGATGAGTGTGTTGTTTGACAGGAGAGGTTTCCGGATGAGATCTAGAGACAATGTTGGTGCACTGAAACAGCTGAGTCTGAGCACCGTGAGAAGTGTTCAGGGCAAGGATGTTGGATCACACTAGCGGTGAACAGTGTGGTTTCTTCCCTCTACTGCTTATAAAGAGTGACATGGCAAAATATTTCAGAGACCAGAAGAGATTTTCAGGCTGTGTCTTTCACAGCACCTGTTTTTGGGCTGCGGCTGTCACCAATACTATGCAGCCATAGGCTTTCTGTGTATCCTTTTCCTATTCATAGAATCATACGATGATTTGGGTTGAAAGGGACCTTTAAAGGTCATCTAGTCCAACTTCCCTGCAGTGAGTAGGTACATCTTCAGCTAGATCAGGTTGCTCAGAGCCCCATCCAACCTTAATTGTTTCTTGTCCCTTTTACCAATGATTCATTGACCTCTCACAGCATTTGTGCTGTAGAAGAACCGGGTGTTATTTTTCATTGATTTGTAAACTCTTTGAACAAAGGCTCCAGAGTAGTTTGAAAGTTTGCATAGTGTTTGGAGAACAGTTTTTGACTACAAATATAAGCATTTATTTCAAACTGAAATATTCACACATCCCTAAAATTCACACCCCCTGCCACATCACTTTATCTTATTGTAGAATCATAGTATAGTTTGAGTTGGAAGGGACCCTTAAAGGTCATCTAATCCAACCCCCCCGCAATGAGCAGGGTCATCACCAGCTAGATTAGTTTGGGCGAGGCTCAGAGCCCTGTCCAAAATGGCCTTGAATGTTTCCAGGTATGGGACATCCATCACTTCCCTGGGCACCTGTTCTAATGTTTTACCACCTTCACAGTATAAAAATTCTTCTTTATGTCTAATCTAAATCAAATATCTTTAATTTAAAACCATTACCCCTTGTCCTATTGCAACAGGCCCTGCCAAAATGTCTGTCCCCATCTTTCCTGTACGTTCCCTGTAAGTCAAAAAGACCACGGAAAGGTATCCCTGGAGCCTTCTCCTCTCTGGGCTTCACAACCCCTTATGAAATGACCTAAAGGAAAAGAAAGGGAAAAAAAACCCAAAAACAAACTAAAAGTTTCATGTCCAGTCCATCAAGTCCTGAAAATACTTTTTTTTGCAAGCTCCCATTCTTTGCTTAGAGTCTTCAGGTTTCTTGATCACTGGATTTTCTTGTTGTAATAACTGCCTCATTGTGTAATTAATTTTACTGGAGAATTCATTCGCGCAGTTATTGCTTTGCATTTTTCAATAATTAATTCCCTGTAAGTAGGTTCATGTTTTTTGCATATTCCCCATATTTTTCCTGACTCATCTTCAATTTGTTAAGGTTAGTGCAACAGTCCTCTTCCCAGACCCCCTCTCTGTCCTTCTCTTACCTCTCATTCTCTGTCCCTCAGTCTTCAGCTCTGCGGCACCCTCCAGTCCTCACTCTAGACACAGCAAAGACAATCTTCATTCCTTGTCTTGTGGCCAAATTAAGCCAATTTCAGGATACAAAAAAACCTGTGGCTAGATGAGGCAGTTACAAGGCTTTTTGGAGAACAATTCAAGCTAATGCCTGGCTAACTCTGATCTTCTTAGAAGTGATAGGGGTGGTCTCAGGGACAGCAGGGTGGGATAGAAGTGGCCAGCAAGGGTTTGTGAGGTCTGAGGTTAAGGACTCAGAGGACTTTAGGGGACTTTATGAAGTTGCACAGACCTGGAGAGAGTGAAGGGACCTGGGTGGAGATTGCAAGGTGCCTAGTGGGGGGAAACATTGGATGAGACCATTTAATGGTATTTCAGACACCTTTTGGTAAAAGGAGGTCGTTTTTGTCTTCCCACCATGAATAATAAATAGAGCAGTTTTGGCAACCTCACATGTCCTTGATGTTTCGGGAAATATTATGTGTTTTTCTGGAGCATATCACGTGTATTACTCCTCATTATGGCTTTGGTTCAAATGTTGACGTTGACAAAGTTCATGCTTTCTTCCCAAGATGGTTGTTTCTCAAACAGTCTTTATCTCAATACCTGTTTCTTAATTTCAAGAAAGCAAGTAAGTGCACTGTTACATTGTTTGTTAGTTGTGGCCCCCTCTCCCCCATTTACAATGCTGGTCAAACAAATCAGTGTTAGGGCAACAGTGCTTCAGGGTTTTTTTATCTGTATGATACATGGTGCTGATTAGTGTCAATAAGTAAATGGCTTTTTGGTGCAATTTTTGCTTTGAAAAATTGAACCTGACCCTAGATTTTTTGTCTTAGACAGGAGTTATGCCACTTTTATACAGAATGGACTTGTTATACTCCTTAAGTGGATAAAGTAAGGCGAGATGGATCCTCCACACACTCTCTTAGAAGTATTTCTTAAGTGAATTTGCATGTTCACAGGTTTGTAACTTTGCTGTTGGAACTATTTTCTATTTCCTTCAGGTTTTTTTTCAAGTAAAATTTCTGCTGCAAAGCTTGATTATTCCAACATTTGTCTAAAGGGAGATGAAAAAAAAGAAAACTCAAAAAAAATGAAAGTAACCTTATTAGGTGGCTCCTCTGCTCAGTCCAAAGGACACAATCCAAATTTTCCTGGTGACTTTGTTTGCCTTTGGATTAAGTTCTGACTGCAAAGTCTGGTTTTCAAGCACATTTCTGAAGCATAAGTCACTGCTCAAATCACCAGCCCCAGAGAGATCTGTGCTTCAGGGGAAAGCAGTCAGAGGACAATTAAAAGATGATGTCTGGATTTGTCAAGCTTATGGAGACTTTTTATGTTATCAGAACAGAACTCACATCTTAATATGTCAGGGCTCATCTACCTTAAATAGTCCATGATATTCCAAATATTAGGTTCTAAGTTGCTCATCTGAAATATTCTCAGTAACCATCATATTAAAAGTGATACACTTGAATATTTAGGGATCAATCCAAATATCATTGGAGTTGTTGGGAGCTTTACTTTAAATATATTGGACTGAAGATACAGCCGATTAATCAGCTTTTAATCTGCTGATTTCATGGTCTTTTGCAGGCTGCTGTGAGTTCATTCAACCTACAATCTGCAATGACTAGAAGCTATTAATAATGGCAGCATGACACTGACTTTGAATTATCCTTTTTCCCTGTAAGCACCAGTACTGATTTCTCACTGATCATGATTCTGCAACTTCTTGTCACTGGAGGAGCCCAGGTCTGCATAAAGAAGGTGCTGCAGCACATTGTCCTCCATCGACACCCCAGGAAGAGATGGAGAGCAAGTATTTCAAACTCAGTCATTCAAGTCTCATCCATTGAAAGGCTCTGGAGGGATAATGGTTTTAAACTGAAAGAGACAAGATTTAGGTTAGATATCAGGAAGAAGTTCTTCAGTGTGAGGGTGGTGAGGCACTGGAACAACATGCCTAGGGAAGTTATGGGTGCCCCATCCCTGGAAGTGTTCAAGGCCAGGTTGGATGGGGCTTGGAACAACTTCGTCTAGTGGAAGGTGTCCCTGCCCATGGCAGAGGGGGTTGGAACTAGCTGATCTTTAAGATCCCTTCCAACCCAAACCGTTCTATGATTCTTTGACAACCTCATGCCGTTTGCAGAGTGCAACAACAGACTGGATAGTTGGACCTACAGGAAGCACAAAACCTTTGCTTTTGGAGCTCTTTATGCAGGCACAGTACACCAGGATTAGGACATTAGATGGACTCAAGATGCCTGGAAAGTCTGCCCTTGCTTATCCCTCATTAAAACAAGATTTAATATGAACTTTATTTGAATGCATTATCATACATATATTACCATTATTCCTTAATATTTCATTTTGGCAACACAGTAAGATGGCTATATATGGGCACTGAGTCTCTGTTGGAGGAAATTTGCCTGCATAATAAATTCACACAGGATTCAAGCTTTCTCTCATGCCTGTTAGCATAAGATATTGTCAATAATGTTAAAATAAATTTTTAATAAACTAAGTGGATACAGAGGTGTAGTGATACATAGTTCTTGCTATAGAAAAAGAGGTGAAATTTACAGTTCAGGAAAGCTGAATTTAAGACCAAAAAAATGAGAAAGTAATTTAGGTTTAATATTTCACAATGAAGTGACAATTTCAAATTGAAAAATTTGTGAGTTATGTGATAAATTGTTTAAAATTTTCATCCTGGTTTAGGATGTGAACATTTTGGAAAATAATTTCTAACTGTGTAAATCTCAGTGTTTCCCTCTGAACGGAGCCTTGTGTTTGCTATTGTGATGCAGACTCCACAAATACTACATACAAATTGTGGCAAAGTCTATGTTCTCTATCAGAGAAAAGAGAAAATGTTCTCACTTGGCTAAAGGTCTTGCTCCAGGCTAAGTGAATGCCTGGAACAGATCTCCACTTTCCCAGTACTTCTTGCTTCTTGTTCCTGCAACAACCTGTGACCATGATCTATGGACTCAGCCTATATCCCTGACGAAGGTATCTCCCATGAGCCCACTTTGTGAACCAGTAATGGTAGTAACTCTGATCATTAAAATCAAACAGATGCAGTTTTCTGCTAGAATCCTAATCATGAAGATTAAATATGCGTAACTATGCTTTCCTTGGTGTTTCAAAGAGGCTTTTCAATGAAAGTGAAACTATAAACTAAAGCACTTGAGAAACTCATATCAGTTTTAATCTGAGAAGTGTGCAAAGGTTTTATCCTCAGCCATCTCTGTCATCAGCTATTAATCTCTGCAGTTACTGCTGTAGAGTTTATAGGCTCTATAGGTTCCTTCCTTCCTACATATACGTTCCTTCCTACCTATATAAAGGTGACTACAGGCTCTATAGAGAAGATGATCTTTGGCTAAAGTTTCTTCCTGTAGAGGAAACTCATATTTTCCTCAGCAATTCTGAAGCCATGAAATTTTCAGGAAAGAATTAGTTTCTTCATAGAAGTGGATTCCTGGGACAGTCTGCACTAAGAATAATTCCATTTGTTTATGTGTTACTTTTAACAAAGCCACATATTCCAAAGTAAATCTGTCTTTCTTTTCATTTCTGGATGGCTTTCAGGCTAAATTATTTATTCTTCCTACAACTCAAACACACTGAATCTAGGAAGAGTTGCTGTGGCCTCCAAGAATATCAAGAATATCAAAATATGTAGCTGCTTTGTTATTAAAACAAACAAACAAACAAACAAACCCCCCTAACAAATCACAACTATTTACCTCTTGCTTTAATTCCCTTCCATTTTAATGGTAGTTTATTAAGCTAATTTTTTAGAAGATATAAACAAAAAGTACATTTCACATTCCATGAGCCTTTCATCAGCATTTATTTCAAGCAGTGATATTCTCTTTCCTCAGTTTTCTGTCTTCCATATTTCTGCTTTTCACTTGCCATCCCAAGAGAAACTCATTTGATTTGTTACCGTTGTGCTTAACTCCAAGTTATGAAAACATATTATATTTATGTTTTTGGCTAAAATATCCACATAATTTTACATCTGAAGTTTTTTGACATATATTGATCTGTGAAACTTGGTGTTAATGTGACCATCATGCCAAAAAATTTAAAAGAAAGCAGAGATCGGTGACCTAAAACTAAATTGCTCTCTTCCACACCCTCCTCCACCAGATGTGTTTTGCATAATGTATTAGGTTTTTTTTTTTAAATGCACATAATCTTTAATGTGATGACTTTGGATTTTTAGCTTTTTGTGGATTTTGGTGTGGCTGGAGTTTTCTTTCACTTTAGACCACTACTTTCTCACAATTTGTGTGTCATATTCCTGAAGCTTTGGTTTAACCATCTTTTAACCGTCTTTTCAAGGCAATAGACTTTTAGCAAGAACATTCCTTTGGGAATGGACTGGAATAACAAGCGATATGGTAGACCAAACAAGATAAAAGGATCAAGGCCCTTGGAGGGGCTCCAGTGGGGCAGTTCTGAGGGTGGTGCCAGGGCAAAAGGGGTCTTAGGATTGGATGTCCCCATTAGATACGACAATTAGTAAAGATATAAAAGTGTAAGGATTCTGTATGTGGGCCAGAAGGCCTTCATTAAAAGAGATATTCTCTATCTTATCTCTGCTAATGGCCTGGTGAGTTTTTCTCCCAGATCTTTAGGCCACAAATTTCACTCTAAAGTTAAGGAGGAAGAAAAGGATATGTTTCAGTGTTGGATTCCAGCCAAGCCACCTTTGGCAGGTCTGAGTGAAGAAAGAAACAGTAAAGTTTTCAGAAACCTCTTTTGAAAAGAGGTCTTTACCAAGAAAAAAAAATTAGATTACCTCAGCATATTAAAAAAACCCACTAAAATTTTAAAAGTGAGATCCTGACTTCATTGAAATCCCCGGCAAAACTCTGACTTGCTTCAATGAGACAAAGGCATTTGTTGTAAACTCTCTGATCTTGGAAACTTTTGGCTGGCAGAAGTAATTTCAGATGATCTGTTAATTTGGACAAAGAACAATCAATTAAATGATGAGGGGTTTCTCAATGTTCAGGAACCCACTGAAGAAAAAAAGTCTTAGCCTGAAAGATACCAAATATCAAGTCAGGCAGGGTTTACTGTAAAAAAAACAGAATTAGCCTCACCCAACCTCTGCTCTTCAACAATGAGGTCTCTTCTCTGAGCTTGTTGAGGCTGAGATTCAGCTCCAGCTTCAGACATCCCTGTGTTGGCACCCACATCTAAGCTGAATTCCTGAAAGTGTTTAAATTGCCATTAGGATCAGAGGAAACCTGGTCAATACTGTCAAAAAATCTGCAAAGTGATTTGACTCATGCTACACTCAATGTCATGGTGCTGTTCCCAGTCACACAGGGAGGAAAACTGTACCTCAGGAGGGAAATTTATGCCACTGATTTTAAGATAAGATGGACCACGGTCCCCCATGGGTCATTTGCCTCTCCATTGACCACAGAGAGAGGCCAGAAAAATAAAAAATGAGCTTAGACCTCTGAATTGTCTTTCAAATAAAAGAATCTTGTAACAGGAGGACTTTTGCAAATGTTTGTGGCAGGTTGATGTGTCAATCAAATTGATTCCTAATCATTGCAGACATCTACTTGACTCCAGTATCTTCTTGGCAGACAGAGGATGGTGATGGGATAATTGCCTGGGGGAAAATTTCTGGCTGGAAAAAAAAAGTCAGAAAACCACTGGCAATGAAACTTTGAGATCAATAAGATGTTTGAGATTTCTGTGGAGGAAATCCACGTGAATGTGTATAGAGCTTTGAGCACCATCATCATATAATGTTATACCCTCTGCATAAAAAATAAATTTTGGAGTGTTTTCCTCTCTTGGCATGAGATTTTTTTTTTTTTTTTGACATCTGACTCCTACCTAGGAATGAGTCCTTGGTGTGGTTCAGAAGGAAAGATGGCTGAAAACAGAGTTAATGTTGTTTTAAAAATAGGAAAGCTGTTAAAAATAGGACACTACATCTTAAAAAATAAATGTTTTTATAAGTGATGACTGTTGTGAAAGAGGCAATTCCATGAGTCTAACATTCACAAACTTAGAATATGACAGGGATGCAATGTAGAAAGGTTATGCATTTAGAATTGGAGACAAGGAAAAAATGTAAACTAGATCATGCTTCCCTTGCCATTGAAAAACAGGACAGATTTTTAGGTCTTTTATGGTGGCTTTAAGTAGGTGTCATCTGATATCCATCAAGAACTGTGCATACTTGTCAGAGTCAGGCAGGACCACAAAGCCCTTAGCGCCAAACTTTCCCCTTCAGGAGCTACAGATAAACAATTTGGAAGTTGGAACATGAGGTACTGGAAAACAGAAATTATGGAGGTAACATGAAAGATCACCATCTTTGCAAGTAAGAAACAGCATGAAACTCTAAAGAGAAGAGATTGTAAAGCTGCCAAATTAATATTCATAACCTTCTTACCATGGCTGCACATCTGAAACTAGAAATTCAGTCCCTCAGTGGGAAGTGAAAACCTCTTGTTAAAACCAAAAATATTGCCTCTGCCTCTAATGAAGACCAAAATCCCACAGGTAGATGTTATGTTCTCTGGGTGAAGGCTCATAGGAAGACTCTATGTTTACACTATGAAGGGTAACAAAATTAGGAAGCTTAGGCTGAAGGCAAAACGTGTATAAAAGTGGTCAAACTGGAGAGAGAACAGCCTTGCAAAGGTACATGTCAGATGATGAAGGAGATAGGACTTTCTGTATAGGCTCTATGGTGCAGTTTATAAATGAAATAGAACTAGGTGGTCGAAATGCTGTTACAAGCTCAGCACTGGAAAACTTTTATCAGTTCTCTATCCTGGGAACTGAGTCTGTGAACTTTATTAATTGGCTACAAAAGGCTATGTTCTCTATTTTTCTTGGATTCCTTTTTATTACCACATGAGAAATCATTAGTTAGGCTGGTAAGAGAGATGGTCCTCATGGGTCTCTGGATAAAGTCATTATAAATTCTTGTAGAACAATGCATCTTTGAGATAGTGTCTCTATAGTTTCTTCCAACAAGTGCATATTTCTTGAGGTGTTAGCAGACTACAGAGAGTGCCTTTTCACTAGATCCACAATTTAATAAATGTATGCTAAAGATTTTTCTTTTTTTTTTTTTTCCAGCACTGGAAACACTACAGAACATTATGGCAGAATGAGTATCATTTTCTTGTTGCAGTGAATCGGTTTTGTCACTAACCATATCTGGCCAGTCTTAGAATCTTTTATCTTCATGTAGAAGTAAATTGATGCAAATTAACTCTGGGTTTTGTTTACATTTGATTTTAAAATTTCATTACTGGGCACATGCATAAGGTGATAATTACCCATTAGACGCATGGTATTACCAGGTTATTCTCTTACTTTGTTCCCAGGCACAGTAAATGAATTATTAGCATCCATGGAGATGCTGTGATTCTGCAGTGACACCTCACCCCCTGCACTTCATGCATGTAACAAGCCCTGCTCCAGTCCAGTGAAGGAAATAGGTCCCCTGTCTATCCACCTACCAGGACTTTTTCCCAGGACTTTCCCAGTGCTCGCTCTTCCTTACCAAGTAGCTGAGCTGATCCATGCCATGAACCTTGATGCAGTCCCACCACCTGTGTGTTCAAACACCTGCCCTACCTTGCTTTGAGCCTTCGGTGATGTAAGGCTGGGAATACCCACAGAACTGTAAATTCAGTACCAAAATTTGCTTAAGGGATAATGTCAGTGCAATATAGTGCTGTGACAGGATAATGGTCTCCTGACACAATAAAACTGCCAAAAAGAAGCCAAGCAGTTTATAGATAATAAATGTCAAACAGAGGTAGATGTTTGTTTTCAGAACATCACAAGCCTATTATCCTGTCAGACCCTCCTGTTTCAATTTCTTTATTTCCATTACAGTAAATGAATAAAGAACACTAAAGAATAAGATGTCCCACAGGCCAACCACAAGCTCATTCAGCCTGAAGGCTCCAGTAAGGCAGTTGTTTACGTCAATGTTTACGTCTTTATTGAGCAGCTGCCTTGCTCTGGGTCACGGACACATTGGCTTCACTCAAACAGAAACCCCTCCACCTCTTCCAGGTTTGAAGTTTACAGGCAAACCATGAAGTTCTTGTTGCTGTTAAACCATCTTCACTTCAGTGAAGAGGGACATATGTGGGGGAAACAAGGAGAAAACGTCTCCCTGTATCACACTGCTGGCATCAGTTTGGCAGAGATGAGCACTAAATGGTCTCTAGAGTGGGTAGATGAGGGTTGTGGGCAGAGTCAAACAGGTACATGTTTGTGAGAGTGCAATCACCATGAGTTTCTGGAAGAAGATATTGGGTATCTTCATTTGTGTCCACGTTACTAATAGTTGTGAATTGAGTAAATCCAGTGACATCTTTTATCTTGACATATGTCTTCCTCTGATGAGCATTTTACATCATTTATTCATCTTATGTTGCTGTTGTTATTGGTGGTATTTATTATTTTTAATTATGTATATATCAATATTTTATGCTTATATTTATTACCTAATTGTTACATGAATATTGACTATTATTATTAAACCATAAGTATGGTGCTGATAAAAAAAAATTATGCCCCAAAAGATGGCACAGTCTGTTGCTGAACAAAAGAGGGAAGTAGGAAAGGAGCTGGTTGTGCTTTTATTTTCTGCTGCTGTAACAAAATTCAGAGCTGCTGTAGTGGATAAAATGTCACAAATAGGCCATGCTGGCATGGGTCTGGAGAACAGGTTTAAAGGCAAGCAAGCAGGAACATCTGAAATGGGGTGGAAAGGGGTGTTTCCAAAGGAAAATACACTGAGAAGTAAAGACTATCATGCGAGAAGAATGTTGTGGTGACATTTGGTCTCACAAACATTATTTATTTTGTGTACAGCTTTCCATTCACCATATAAGTGAAGTCAAAAGGCCTCCAGAAAAAGCAGCATGACAAAGAAAACTCTTGGCAACTTTCCTGCACAGAGAATGCCAAGGGCATAGTATTAACCTTCAGACTTCCCTCTGGTCCCTTTTTCCTCCTTCACTGGTTTTCCTGAGGTTGCTCCACCTTCCCTTGGGGGGATGGTATTTCATTAACATTTTTCACTCTCCTTCTTTCCTTATTACTGAAAAAAACCCATCCAAGACAAAAATACTCCACAGAGGACTGGTCATCTGGAGATGAGCCCTAATATTCTGTGGACAGCAGCCTGGACACATGTACTGCCTGCAATGCTTGAACATCCAATGGTCGGTATTTGAAAAAAGCACTTCCAGGGGCAAAATGGATTTGGACACCAAGGAAAAGGCTAGTCTGTCATAATGAGGCTGTTTCAGGATTATCTCATGTTAGATATATGTAGTTCTTTGTGTTGGCTGTAATTTGTAATTGCATCTGTCCACAGAAAGATGTTAATTAACATTGATACAGAAAGGGGACAGACTTACTGAAACATTCCACAATTTCTGCCCATAGGGATCCTTCCATGCCCTTCCTGACCAGGTTTTGCAACCCCGCTGTAAGGACTGACGTCTCTGGGAGGTCACCTGGGTGAATGATGGCACCTGACAACATGGGTGTCAGGTGGGTGTCATAGTGTCTGAGTATGGTCATCTTAGCTGACTTCAACCACCTTTATACGACCATGTAGCGACAGGACAAGGAGGGAATGGTTTTAAACTAAAGCAGGGTAGATTTAGATTACATGTTTGAAAGGACTTATAACTATGGAGGATGGTGAGATGTTGGCATAAGTTGCCCAGAGAAGCTGTGGCTACCCCATCCCCTGGGGCTTTGAGCAAGCTGGTTCGGTGGAAGGTGTCCTTGTCTGCGGCAGGGGGGTGGAATGAGATGATTTTAAGGTCCTTTCCAACCCAAACCATTCTATGATTCTATGATTCTGTCATCTGAAGGTTATGGATCTGGTCTGAGCTAACCGTCAAGGAGCCATCAATACTCCCTGGAGGCAGTCATGTCCAAAGGCTGTTTCATCCCCATCTAAGAAAAAGTTGTAAGATAAGTCTAAGCTGAGTCTCCTGGTGAAATGTCTTTTTAATGACTATTAAGGGACCTACCTAACTTGATGAGACTAGGCACATAGTTTTAAACATCTAATTTTAGGTGAGTTGTAGCCTGTCCCATATACGAATTTCATGACTTCTTATTGAATATTATTTCAATATTGCAATTGAAAATACACTGTGTGAACTGAAATCACAGGAAAAAATGGATAGATGATAAAATTCTAAAATTAAGCTATATCAGATGAGATGATGGTATTTTCAATTAGGTTTTTATTTCAATATTAACTGTCTTAAATATTTAATTTTAAATTCTGACACCTCTGTTAATCTACTTAGAATTAGCTGGAACTAGAGATATATAGTTACTCTCATTTATATAAATAATTTAAACTAAAATAATTTCAAGCAGTTCAGGGTTCTTACCAAAGTTATAAAATGTGAAATCATTTAACCTGTGAAAAGCACTGAGCGAAGAGCAGGAAGTTGGGAATTTGGGAATCAAAAAAAGTAGGAAAATTCTTTATTTCCGTCTGGAAGGATGAGATTTCCTATGGTAAAATCCTGTGGAGTTCTGAAAAAAACTGTCAATTTATTTGTACATATTATAGTTTAACTTTATCCTGGATGTAAATCATGTCATTAAAAGCTCTCCAACCCTGTTTATACATCTAGGACATTTAAGATAATTTTATTTAACTAATAAAAATGATTTTTAAAACCCTTGGTTTCTGCACTTCAATTAGATTCCTGGATCCATGTGAAAGTTATTTGGCACCTACTATGCAGGGGGAGGGGAAGTTAATTACATCTTTAGAAAATAAGAAATTTGTCATTCACACGTTTTCAGCAAAACAGACATGAAAAAACAGAGAACCCAAATAAGGTTATTCTAGGTTATTCTTTATATTTTCTTATGTAAATGCATACAGATAGAGAATATCTAATATTTGCAAAAGTGTGTCCCAGATTCCACCAAACACTGAAGGTGAATGTAAGAACATGCATACATATATATATATATACAAATACATATATATATACATATTTTCGTGTATATATATATATATACACATAAATGTATATATATATGTATAAAATATTTTTTCCTTCATGTTTTAGGAACAAAAGCACTATCTATGTTTTTATTGAAGAAATATGATCTGCTCCATAGCTGGTGAGTTTTGTATCCATACTTCAGCACAGGGGCTGCTGGGAAAGTCATAGCAGACTCATAAAACCTTCTGGAGTCAGAGGCTGGGCCTTTTCTCTAGGCAATCAGTGCCAGCACTAGCTTGTTCTCTGTGTTAGAAGGTTTTGGTGCAATATTCAACAACCTGCTTGCTGAAGTTTATTCCATGTTATTCTAGTCACCAATGTCATGCAAAACACACTAATTCTTCCTTCTTTTATATCTGCTTTCCATATATTTGAAAAAGACCACCACGTCCCTTTGGTTTTTGCCTTTGCATACACATTCTGCAAGGAATATTTTTCTTAAAGGGACCAGTACTGTCTCAAGAGAAAAGAAGTAAAGCATGAAGAAGGTTTGGGATTAAGGACAAATCTCATAAATATTTGGGAATGGGAAGGAGTGTGATATTGGTAGTGAGGTACTGAAAGAGTTTGCCCAGAGAAGCTGTGGCTGCCCCATCTCTGGAAATCTTCAAGGCCAGGTTGGATGGGGCTTGGAGCAACCTGGTCTAGTGGAAGGTGTCCCTGCCCATGGCAGGGGGTTGGAATGAGATGGTCTTTAAGGTACCTTCCAACCCAAACCATTCATGATTCTGTGATGATTCTATGATTCTCAGAGTATCCCACTATACTCAATATTTTGGCCCTAATATGCAAAGTACTTCCTCATCTTGGCATGGTATTCCTAAAGACAAAGGAATTCTCTCCTATGGGCAAGATGGAGCCATTCACTGCAAAGAGAGGGCAATCAGGTCAATTATTGCAGAGCCCTGTGCAACTAGTTTACTGAAATTCTCCTTCATAGTCCCTCTCCATGGGAGAAGATGTCACTGTAATCAGCTCAGCAAAGATGAAAGAGTCAGTTCACGGATTTCATAGCCATTTCAGCAGGACAACCTGACTTCATGAGAGATAGACACAGAAATATTTAAACAGGGATAAATTTATTTTTGAAAAGTTTTGTTTATCGTTTATTACAATTTAATTAAAAGTCATTGATAGTAAATGATGAGGTTTCTGCTGCAGTAAGTTTCTCAAGCAATCATTATCGTGCTGATGATAACAGAATCTCGAAGTCAAAAGCAATAATTAAACTGAGCAAAGAACATCAGAGGAAAAATATTAACTAAGGCATCAATTCGTCTTGTTGAGGTGCAATATCTCATGCTTTGCAGTGGAACCTGCTTGTAGTGAAGTCCATCTGGTGCATTTTGAGGCTGTTTCTCAGGTAAATGCCATGACAGAAGTGGACACTGATCCCTGAAACTTACTGTCACACAGGTACAAATTCGAAAGGAAGAATGGAAGAGGACACTGCTACAATGGTAGAACTCTCTACAACTTGAGCAAAGTATGGAGGCAGTGATAATTTATGTCCCTTTTGCGATGGGAGTAGCAGATGACAGTCACATTACATGAACACCCATTTTACCATGTCTCCTTATGGGTTCTCATCTATAAGCAACGGAAATGGTCCTTCAACAAATGAGGCAAAGATGACCTTTTTTGGCCAACAGGTGGAAATTAAAGCTCAGAGTACACTGGCTATCATGACACAGCACTGAGACACAATGTTTCAAACAGCACCTGGTTCTTGAGCTGTCTCCTTTGAGTCTGGACCACATTTTACACTGCCTAAGTCACACCTGTTTCTCATTCATGTCTTTATAACTTGCAGCAATACTGAAAATAAACCATATCAGGCCTTAAAGTGTAAACAGAGGATTAAGTGACGTGTCTTAGAGACACATCCCATATGATGTTTGACTATTTTGGAAACTTCCTTATTTTGTTGGAACATGCTCAGATTGTGATGCAGTGAAAACTTATGCTTCCTGTTTGATCATCAGCATAATTCAAATTATTTGGTAACACCTGACCAAAGAAAGAATCTGCTATAGTACCTCATTTGGAAAATGAACCCATGATAATTAATTACTTTCATAAAGTCATTTTATAATCAGTTTTTGACCCATCTCAATTTAGATTTATCAGGATCATCTTTCTTTAATCTGGTATTTATGATAAAATAATATGAAACAGTATCAACAGACATTCTAAAGTCAGGTATTTAACTACTGTTTTTACCTACCCTGAAGCCTGACAGGGTTTCTTTCTTAGCAAAACCACATTCCTGCTCATTTCCCTCTGTGAGCTTTCAGATAGTTATTGTTTCATTACCTCTGGTTGACTGCTCAGTAGCCTTTGGCTTTCTGTTCTTCCTCTTCTTTTTTAAGAACATCCACTTTATTTGCTTTCTCCTATCTTATGGGACCTTATCTGAATTCTAGGAGTTCACAGGTATCTGACAACAATTCCAAGATATTGTCCATATATTATTTGAGAATCCAATTTATATTTATCTAAGTGTTCTCACAACACCTATTTTTGTTCTAGTTTGATTTGTATAACTTTGTTTCTGGCATTCATTTTTTTAGCCATCTGATTTGATTACATCTCACCCTCTTGTTGAAAATGGAAGCAAAAATATTATCAAATATTTAAACCTTCTTAAGGTTTCTAACGAGTAAGAGAGAAAAGCAGTTTATTAAACTATGTTATTAAACTGTCTTACTGAAGGATCAAGGGGATCAATCTAAGAAAATGGTAATTAATGTGACATACAATAGTGTCCATTCCCTCATGGAATGACCTCAACCATCAGAGATTTCCCTTTTCCTGGCCAGGAATGGTACCAGATCCTTGCAAGAGTGGATGTGGGCTGAGAGAAAGGACTCTGTCCTCATATGAAAGAACTCTTAAAAACCTGAGGTCTTTGGCAAACACTAGGATCCATCAAAGGCAGAAAAAGCTGTCTTTGACAATTTTAGAGAACTATTGAATGCATATGGAGAAGGACAGGAAGAAAAAGAACGGGTGAATTTATGGAGCAGGGTGGTCTGGGACTAAAGTGGTAGTGTCAAACTCTCAATGAAAGGTGAGCTTCATGTCAGGTCAGAAACGCATGTCAAGCTTCTCCCTACTCTGTACTAATTCTCACATTACAAAATTTGCAGGATCACTTGAGAGTGGGGCATTTTTTCCTTCTGTTGCTACCTCTCTCCTTTCCTCTGTATTCCTTTCATTGAAGTTGTCTGAAATGACACCCCTGGTTTTGACAGTTACTTAACACAATGACAAAAAACACAGGAAAACATGCAGGCTGGGACATCTTGTATGCCCATGAGTTTCTAGAAAAGTGTTTTCCAAAAGACCAGAATCCAGGGGATGTTCCAAAGGGTGGGAAGCCTGCTGATATGCAACAATAATAAATGAAGAACGAGATCTCCTGGGAAAGCCATAGTAACATCAATAACAGAACTGATGCAGGGAGGGGAAAAAGGCAAAATTAATAAAGAATAAATAAATAATAGGGAATGTAATTAATTAATGCTAATCACTGAAATTTTGCAGAAAACATGTCTCATAAAACAAATGCAATTTAAATATTTGATGATTTTCCAAGACTGGCTAATTAAGATAATAAAAAAGATATAATCTATTTAGACTTCAGCGTAGTGTTTGACTTTTTGCTACATAACATTTTGATTAAAAAATTGGCTCCACATCATATCAATAAGCCACATTATAAGGAGATAGAGAAGAGGGTAATTCACAAACCTGCAAGAGGGTTTGTCAAAATGAGAAACCATGATGGAGAGAGGATGCTCTTAGTAGGGTTCTGCACTGACTGTTGCTAGGTCTGTTGCTATTCCATACTTCTGGAAGGCAGTTTGCAGTCACTGGTGGTGATATTTGCAGATAACACAAAGGCTGTCAGCATGTTAAATAATGCAGAGAATGAAGCCACAGCACACATTCATACCCGTCACTCAGTGAGTTGATCCCAGACAAGGATCAACAGCCAAAGACAGGCAGGAGTGGGGGGAGGATTCTCAGGGCTCAGCATGTGAATCACTCAGCATGAGCAGTGGTGTCTGAGGAACAGGACTGCAATCCCTGCAGAGGGCCAAGGGGGCAGGGAGGTGAATCTTTTCCTTCCACTACCACCCTAATACTTGCATGTGATGGTGAGGGGTCTGGAGCAAAAGTGTGATGAGGAGCTACTGAGGCAACTGGAGACATCCAGTCTGGAGAAAAGGATGCTCAGGGGGAATGTTATCCCTCTTTACAAGTACCTGAAAGGAAGTTCTATATAGGTAACAAGTGACAAGACAAGAGGAAAACGCCTCATGTTTCACCAGGGGAGGTTTGGTTTGGATACGAGGAGAAATTTCTTTGTGGAAAGAGTGACAAAGCACTGGAACAAGTTGCCACATGGAAGTGGTGGAATCACCATCCCTAGAGGTGTAGCTGTGGTGCTTTGGACCATGATGTAGTGATGCACCTGGCAGTGTTGGGTTAATGGTTGGACCCGACAAACTTAGAGATCTTTTCCAATCTTAATGATTCTATAATTGTCCTTATATATCTTTTCCTTAGGTGAGATCCAGTTTGCCTGGGTTAATTCCCTAACCAACAGCCATATTTCTGGCTCCTATCAGAGCAGTCCTACAGTAACTACCTAAGTTCCCAGGCAAGTAGTGATGACAGATTCCTTGAAGCCCTTGTAAAGAAGATCCACTTTATCTGATTTAGGTGGTTGAATATAGGTGAGCAAGATATCCCCTTGGAGGTCTCCAGAGCACACTGTCTATCTCTACTGACCATGCTGGGTATTTCAGCTGTTCTTTCAGGAGGAACTTGACACCGAGTCAGATTAACTGCATCATATCCACTGTGAAGCCACGTGGTGTCTGTAAATCTACAGTCTCTACTGATAGGGGGATCTATATCATTCACTCACAGGTATTGGCTAAGAAGAATTTCTTGCTATTAAATTCATTAAATTAGTCCTGATATGGTTTGAAGCTGGCTCCCTACCAAGTCTCCAAACCTTACCACAAGAAGTCCCCTCCGCTTCCAAACTTCAGGGAGAAGAGGGAGAAAAACAACCAAGAAAACCCAAAACGAGAGAGAGACAGCTAAAGTGATATATATAAATATATTTACACTTATGTTACAGTTATATACAATTGAAATATATATACAATTTCACAAGGGAAAGGGAAGGGGGAAGGGGGAAGGGAAAAGGAACAAAACCAAAATAAAATATATATATATCCCTATTAGTAACCCAATATCTAGCACTAAAAGAGTTAGCAAAGAAATATCTCACTACTCTCCTTGGGACAACCGAGAGTCTCTCTGGAACGATCGCCGGCAACCTCTGTCTCCCAAGGTCGGCAAGGCCTTACCAGGCCTCGCTCCCCAACACGACAGACTCGACAGCAGGGAACCTGCACCTCCAAGCCGCCGGAAGGAAAGAGAGCGAAGGCCTTTCTTCCTTTCTTCTTATAGTCTGGCTTATGTAAAAATCCTAGGGAATACTGGGTAAATCTGGACCCTTCCTTGGTTACGAACTGGTCACCAAGGAAGACCCAGACCAAACTACCACAGTCCAGTGCAACAAAAACCTGATACCATACACGAGAATCACCTTTACTTTCTGTAGTTCATATACTGTGTCAAAAGTTAAGGGCATCCAGAGTTTTCATTAAGACCAAGATATGTCCTGAATTAAATTTTTCCTTTGGAAGGAATTTAGGACGTGAAAACTGAATTTCCATCTGGTGTGAATTGGGACAAAATCACTGAGTTCCTGATTTTATGAAGAAATAACGGTCCTTCCTTTTTCTAACAGTCTGCTTTTCTTTTCTCTTTGCCTATGTCTCAGTTTCAGTCATTCATAATCCACTCTTCTATTTTTCTATTTTATAACCATCCCACAGGAGTAATGTGAAATGTAACCAATCAGTATTTGTAAAGCACTCTGAGGGTATCAGGGAAGGGAGTGTATAAATGCAAACTGCTACTGTTGCTCTTACATTGCTGCCAAGAGACCTGCAAACAGGAGCAGGTCCCTGTATATTCAGATATACACAGAGTTAGTCACACCCTGTGAAAGAAGCCAGAAGATAAAACCTGTGGAAGCGTGGGAAGATAGAAGTTTAATAAAATATAGGAAAAGGTCGTTCAGGGATTGTTTATGAGTTCAAGACTGAATTGTTGCTCTGCCACAGATTTTTGCCTGGTTTTGCTTCTAGCACTGTGTTCAATACCTGCTTTGGGAGTGTAATTGCACTGTGTTGTCTGTATTGGTCTGTGTGGCTCATAATGTAGAGACCTAGTCTTGCTGGGCTCATCTTACAGTCAGTGTTAATCAATACAGATTTTATGGTGCATTCCCTGTGACTGTTATTAGACAACCACTTAATGATAAGTAGATCTCATATGATGAGACAAATTATGACCAAGTGTTTCTCTTCGTCGACCATACATTGTCTGGGGAAGACACAGACAACTGTCCCAGATGTTGGCATCTACATTTCATTAGGCAAATCCCATCCTATAATTACCTCTGTCAGCAGATTGAATGGTGCCAGGGAACATTCCCAAGCACTGGAATGCAATCATCTCTATTCTTCAATTTTTAGAATGGTGCCTGGAATTATTTTGGCCCCAAACAAACAGCACTTTCCCAATGCATTCCTGAGTGTAGCTCAGGTTCCAGCACCAGCCAGGGACTGTTCTGAGTGGTTGGTTTGGATGCAGCTACCCTATTTTAGAGACAAGGATACTTTATTGCTAGAGACATAGACAGGCTGTGCCAGCTGGACCCAGAGCTGGAAACTGGACTCTGGAACTGCTTGGTTTACCAGGAGAGTCATACCTGCAGCTCAGCACCCATCACACTGTGACTGGGAATATTCGGTGGTTCACACAAATGAACCCCAGTATCCCAGGCTGACAGAGCACTTATAACCCCAATGGATCTGGGCCATTTGAGTAACATCCCATGAGAACAATGCAGGAGAGGCAGGAAGTGAACTATGTTCCCTGCAGGCAGCATTTAGCACTTCACACTCCTGCAGCCGCAATCACGATGGGTCGGGTTTGATTTTTTGGTTGTTTTTTCCTGTTTTGTTTTATTGCTGATTTGTTTTGTTGTTGTTGCTATGGTTTTGTTTGGTTGGTTTTTTCTTTTGTTTTGATTTTCTATATTTTGTTTTTGTATGAAGGTTTTGGTTTTTTTCAAATGTTGCATTATTCTGTAAAAGACAGAAAGAGAAAAGCTGTGCTGATACATTTTGAAAGGACTCACGACCATGTAGGTTTGCTCTTCATGAGACAGGTTCTCTGATTTACTGTTATAAATATCTTAAGGCAATGCAGCTTTTAGGAATAATAAAGTACTTTATATTGAGGCACTTTTCCTAGGTAATAAATTAATTAGATTTTATGTTCCTTTTTACCTCTTGTTTAAACCCCCATGCCCTCGTGACATTAAACAGCCAACAACACCACTAGGAGAGATTGATTACATATCTCTTGATTTCATATCAGTCCAAAGGAATAAAGTCCTGAATCTTTACTCCTCATCAGTTTCTGCAACAGCTTCTCTTACTACATTCATTCCTGCTCTCACAGGACTCACAGCAAGGGCCATTTCAGGCCATCTCCAAAAAAGCAGACTAAGGGGGACAAGATTAGCAGAGGCAACTGCAATGAAGGAGAAGTAGATCCTCTTGGGAGGATCTTTTATGAAGGTGGTCTCTTCCACAAGACCTACAGTATTGCCTTTTATTTCTGATCTCACCCTTGTAAACAGAAAATGACAGTACTGTATGGTATCACCCTCTGGTCTGGTCTAAACAGCAACACTGCCCTCCATTCTCCATAAGGAGGAGAAATAACACAAGACAAGTATACAGGATGTTGTCAGACCAAGAATTAATACCATCTATTTTCTTACTGGGATTCCTGTGCTTAGGAGAGGCTTTTCCGCCTTCCTTTGGAACTGTAACATTAAAAATACATTGCAGCAGCTTCCCCAGTCAGTTTGAAAACTCACAGTATACATTTGGTGTCTGTGTAAAGCCCTTAAGGAGGATGTGGGTAGCAGGTATAATTGACAGTTCCACAGATCTCCATCTAGGGATGGATTGCAGCAGACACCTTTGTTTTCAAAGTACTTTTCCAAATATGCAGGGACATGAAAATCAAGTCATATAGTGACAGAAGAAATGAATATTCATTGTTTGCCTTTTATGACAGTAGGAAGCACAGAAGCAAGAGCTGAAAAGATGGGGTTTAATTTTTCCAGAAGTGATAAGGAACACATGTGGGAGCACATTTGTTTGATTTTTTTACTCATCTGAGGTAGCTTCCTCAGTCATTTCCATTTTCTCCGGATGAATCAATATTTTCTCTCTCACAAAAGAAAACAAAACCACAACTTAACCTCCCCACCCACACAGAACATATTACTTAACTGCCTGCTGCTCCCAGCTATCTTCACAAGCTGCCTTCTTACAGCATTTTAATTTTTCAGTCCTCTCACGAAATATAATATCATTACCATTATGCATTTTATGATGCTCTTACTTGTTATAGATCTGCAGCTCCTTGCTAATACTGGATGCTTTTATCAGGTAACAATTTGAATTAGCTGTAGATGCTTAGAAATTGTGAGGATATTTTTGAAACCAAAAGAAAACCTAAACAGGGGGAAAACCTGTTTATTTCTTTTTAATAAATTTCCAAGAAGCTTTCTAATTTTTGGTTAAAAACCTGAAATTTAATAAGATTTGCAGCATTAATCAGAGGGGGGGGGGGAAAGTATTTTAAATGTGTTCCCAAAAGCTTCATTTTTGAATTTACAAGTTTTACTTTTCAAAGCTAAAATAACTTGCGTGTTGTAGGAGAGACAAAACAATCTGCCAGTCTGCTAAACGTAGAATAAAGCACTGGGTTTATACTTCATATTTTTCAAAATCTCTTTTTCACATTTGAAAGAATTGACGAAGTTTTTCCAACAAATATTAACCTCTTGTAAACCCTGGCTTGGCAATCTTTACTCGTGTGAGCATATTTTAGCAACTTCACCAACTGCTCTGCATCTGCTTAAGGAAATAGAACCCAACTGGGGGACTAAAACTTTTGCAATAAAGCTGACCATTTGAAAATATATCAGTACATAACACCATACTTGTTTCCTCCCATACCAGAGTTTCAAAGGCTCTTTAGCATCTATTCCTTTTGCTATTACCACTACAACCTTCTGCAACTTTACTGACAGGATGACTGTCCATGTTTTTCATCAGTCTCAGGTGTTTCTGTATTAAATCTCCAATGTCAGTAGGTGCAGGTTTCTGGTCCTACAGGGTCTGACATCCTCCCCAAAAGGCACGAGGTACCTCAGTGTTTCTTACCCTCCACTTCTGCAGCTGGCAGGGTTTTCTCAGTCATTTTCAAGACCACCACATAACACAAAACCAAACCTGCCAATTCAACCACAGTAACCACAGTTTTTGCTTTTCTTCCCTGAAGGGTCACACCGGATTTTACATCCTTTCTCCAGTGCTCTCATTTCCCAGCAGGATACACAGACACTCTCTGTCTCTCTGTACCCACCTATGCCCACCCTGTGCAGTGCTGGGCCCGCAGTTTGAGGAAGCTCAGAACTGAAAGGAGAATTCCTAAGAGATTTTTCATTAAAATCCACATTTCTAAAACTAAACTTTATATCACATTAGAATTTTTCCTTCCCAGTTCAAGCTAGAAAATCATGTAAGTGTATGAACATGAACTGCTAGTTAGTCTGAAGTCTGTTTTACACAGCCTCTGTGGCTATTATGATTCATCCCTCTGCTTTTATTTCACTATTTAATGTCTTTTTATACCATAAATTTTTACTATATCCACCCAGCTATTAAACCATAACAACCTAAATTCGCTATGTCAATAGGACCATTTGTGCCTTTACTTGCTTGTGAATCAACATATGGCAATCTGGCTCCTTGACACTCAATCTGCCTTTCTCAATACCTAATCAGTGCACCTACATCAACCCCTCAAGCCTATTAATAATTCTTATTTAAACTACTGGCAAGTTTACTGTGTCTCAGTAACCCTCTGACCTGAACACTAGTAGAGCCACATCAGAGTATTAGAGGGACTGTTCCTTTCCTCCTTTCTTTAGGATACCCTGCAAGTAAATTTGATTTGCTTTGACTTTCTGCTCTGTAATGCCTTTTCCAAAACCATGTCTACCTTGCTCTGTGCTGTAATCCCATTATTTTCTTTGTACCAAGTCATTTGTTTCCAAAATGGTCTCTTTTCTGGGAACAAGCAACTCCAATTATTTTCCTCAGATACAGCTGCATTTTTTCCAAGCTGAATCTTGTTTCAGATATTTCTGAGTGTTTTGAATCTCTCTTTGTGGTTCACTATTTCTCTGGGCTCCAGATTCTGTGAAACAACGCTCAGTTCCCCAGCAAACAACCCTGACATGGCTGTTATTCCCCTTTAAAGAGGATTTATTGGATGACACCAGGGAGGATATAAATATCAGCACATCCCAGCACTGTTCTCAGAAAAGGTGCTGATGCCCTGCTTGTTTCTGAGACGTACTTCAAGCCGACTTTTTAGATCCTCCACGGATTTTGCCATTTGGGATGACCAATGTAATGCATTGCTCGCTTTATCATCTGTGTTTCCTGCAGGGTAAAACTTTCAGGCACCTTCAGATCAGCAGTATATAGGCCACTACATAAAAACAGCCTGAATTTGAAAGGTCTGATGTGCTTGCAGCACCCATTCAAATATCTAAAAATTAAGCCAGTTTTACCATCACTAATGCCGGATTATACATTACTGTGTAGTCTCAGGGACAGGCAAGACAAACTGGCAGTGCCCTTTGGCACTATTCTCTGTTCTTCTGCTCAGGAAGGAAACAGTATGTACTCAGTCACACATTTCATTGCACCTCTTTCTTTGCCCTCTCTTTGCATGGTCTGTGCCTCAGCAATGGCGTGTTGGAATGTTCCACTGCAGCATCCTGACGCACAGGAGTTGTCCAAGACCTGTAGAAACTGCAGAAAAAATATCCTTTTCCATATCTTGTTTAGACACTAGAGGGACTTGCTCCTCCCAGGGTGGTCCAGCCTACTTGTACTGGGTTCCTGAACTCTTCCTGTGGTCACTTGCTGAAGTGAATCGTCTCAATTGCTTCCTGTGACCTAACAGGTCAGTGGGGAAAGGTTTTAAGCAGAAAAAAGGGTAAATTTAGATTACATATTAGGAAGAAATTCTTTACTGTGAGGGTGGTGATGCACTGGAAGTGTTCAAGGCCAGATGGGATGGTGCTTTGAGCAACCTGGTCTAGCGGAAGGGGTCCTTGCCCATGGTCTTTCAGAGGCTTTACAACCCCAACCATTCTGTCATTCTTGATCTGGCCAAGCTCCTGAGCCACGATCAGCTCTGTGAATGACTCATTGGGTAAGGCTATACAACCAAGGGAGCTGACCACAGGTTTCTCCCTGCCAGAACAGATCCCAACACCATATAAGCCACAGAAGCAATAAGAGTCAAGGACCCAAAGGCTCCAGGCAGAGTTTCTGCACTCTCTGCTTAAGTCCACAGTGCTCAGGTATCTCTGCCACCAGCACCATAGCTTAGACATGGTGATATACTCTGTCAAAGGCTGTTACAAGCCTCCAGTGTAGAAATTAAGAACCAGGCTCTGACTTCCCACCCAAGGTCTCACTTATGTAAGTACAAAGGCTCAATAAAGCCTTTGCATTTAGACTTTATTCACTAGGAGCACTCAACCATTGGCATAAGTGCATCATAAAATAGACAAAGAGCTGTAATTTGTACCAATGGAGCTTAGCATTTCCTGGAGTTGTTGAGGCAGATTTCCATCATAGGCAATATCTTAAGATGTGCAAATAGGTGGCTGATAGGGTTTTTCTGCAGGATTTCCCACCTTAGACCTCTCCTTTGTGTTACCTGTAAGAACTTCAGCCCACATTTGCAGATCAACAGTATCTAGGCTACTAACTAAAAAACCCCTGAATTTGAAAGGCATGATGTGCTTGCAGCACTCATTCAAATGCCTAAAAATTAAGCCAGTTTTACCAAGGCAGTTTTGAATCTTAGCCACTGATTTCAGTCATGTAGGTTTCCAATCCAGTGCTCCCAGCCTCTCTGTTCCTTGGAGGAATTTCATGTTTCCACACTTCTGAAGGACTTCAGGGCCCCAATCTGAATCACTGTCTCTGCAACCTAACCCACACCCTTCAAAGCCCTCAAAGACGAGCTCCTTCTTTGCAAGTCCTGTTCATCACCACAGAATCATAGGATGATTAAAGTTGGAAAAGACCTCTAAGATCAAGTCCAATCATTAGTAGCAGTAAAAACGTGTGTGTAGGGGTGTCGGCATCAAAGGCATTGTTGAATATGCTGTTTTTCTTCAAAACACCGATAAATACTTCAAGTTGAGCACAGCCTGCTGTTTGTCTAGTCCTGAATTGGACAGACGCTGCAAACTGACATTATCAAACTTCCCAGTTTTCACTCACCCTTCTGTTTCTGTAGGGCTTTACAAGGGAAAAGCCTTGTTCTCTCAGACTTTGCACAAGGTCCTTGGTCTCATCCCAAAATAAATAATTTCTGCTTGACAAAGCTAGCTGAAATATAGCAGAAACTTGGTGAAGGGAGAGACACCAAGCAGAGATTTGCATTATTTTGGTAGTTGTTTTTTAATTGCATTTAGAATTACAAATATGAAACTCATGCAAAGCTAGCCTGCCTTTCCTCCTTCCTTTCCTGTAAGGGGCTGTCAGATCTGCTGGGGCTGGATCTGCTGTCCTGAGCAGTCCTGGCTGAGGCTCCCAGAGGAGCAGAGCTTGCTGCCTGGAGAGTTGGTGGGCAGCTCGCCTGCTGCAAACGCATTTCTCTGCTGCTCGCCTTTGGTCCGGAGAGCTGCAGAATTTTTCTCCTCTTATGTAATGGTCTGCTGGTATCTTTGCTCGGAAAACCTCTTTTTCAGCTGGAGGGTGTCAGGAGCCGTGTCCTACCTCTCCTGGGTCACTGCTGAGAGAGCAGCTGGCCGGGGGAGATGTGCCAGGGAGTGGGGCAGCAGAAGGGAGCAGCTCCCCTCCCCTTCCTCCTCTTGTCCCCAGCCTTTCCCTGGGTCACCCTCCTCCTCGTAGGAGCACGGGGCAGCTCCGCCTAGGCGACCACGGGCAGCAAATGGGGGAAAAGGGGAGAGGGGAAATCTGTGCTGGAGCGGTGTGTGTCGGGTGTCCCCCCGCCCCGAGAGCCACAGCGCGGCTGGGGCAGAGCCGAGCGCGACGGGGGGATGCGGTGGGACATGGGGACGAGAGCGGAGCCCGGCGAGGGGATGCAGCAGCCGCGGGACCGGGGGATGGAGAGGGGAGTGCA
>NW_020884883.1:17361494-17646109 GCF_003945725.1 Corapipo altera
GAGGGGATGCAGCAGCCGCGGGACCGGGGGATGGAGAGGGGAGTGCAGTGAGGGGATGCAGCAGCCGCGGGACCGGGGAACGAGAGAGGAGCGCGGCAGCAGCTGCTTCTGCTGCTGCTGTAGGAAAGCGGTTCGCCAAGTCCCCGAGCCGGAGCTCTCCCTTCTCCGGCAGCCGGCGGGGATGGGGAGGAGGGGGCGAGGGAGGGGCGCAGTGGGGTCGGGGAACGTCAAAATGCAGCATCATCCTCCTGCCCCGGCAAATTCAGTGCGTGTGTGTGTGTGTGCGTGGAGAGGAGAAAGCGAGCAGTGCGGGGGCACTATCTGCACCGCCCCGGAGCAGCTGGGCCGGGCGCCGGGCTGCGCGGGGCGCGGAGCGGAGCGGGCACTGCGGAGCTCCCGGTGCAACGCCCGAGCCTAGCCGGAGAAAGGGTGGCACCGGGAGGGAGGGGAGGGAGGGGAAGGGGGGCGGCGATGATAGCTGGCTCGGGGGAGGGAGGAGAGAGAGCGGAGAGGGGGGTGAAAGAGAAAGAGGGAAAAAAAGGAAAGGACCCCCCCCCCCCCCCGTCCTCCTCCCTCCCCTGCTCGGTCCCTTCCACCCCCGGCACACACACACACACCCGCACGCACACACACACCCCATTGATCAATATTTGGCTGTCTTGCTGCAACTTGCTGCAGTCTTTTAAAGGAGTAGTAGAGAGAGAGGGAGAGAGAAAGGGAAACTGGCAGGAAGGGGTAAGGAGCTACACATGTCACATGTGCTTTCTAAGACGGCCAGGAGCATCTGCAGGCTGGATCTGGTGGAGGATGCTGCGGCAGGTGATACACAGAGGGCTCCAGTCGTTTTTCTACAAGCTGGGCTTATTCGTGAGCAGGCATCCGGTGTTTTTCCTCACTGTGCCCGCAGTCCTGACCATCATCTTCGGCTTCAGCCTGCTCAACCGCTTCCAGCCTGACACTGACCTGGAGAGCCTGGTAGCCCCCAGCCACAGCCTGGCCAAGATCGAGAGGAGCTTAGCCAGCAGCCTTTTCTCCCTCGATCAATCCAAAAGCCAACTGTATTCGGACTTGCACACCCCGGGGAGGTATGGCAGGGTGATTCTCCTCTCCAAACCCGGAGGCAATATTTTGCATCAGGCTGATGTGATCCTGCAGATCCACCGAGCCGTGCTGGAAATGAAGGTGAACTACAAAGGCTATAATTATACTTTTTCCCATCTGTGTGTGTTGAGAAATCAGGATAAGAAATGCGTGCTGGATGATATTATTTCAGTGCTAGAGGATCTGAGGCAGGCTGCCCTCTCCAATAAGACAACAGCCAGGGTGCAAGTGAGCTATCCCAACACTAAATTGAAGGTATGCTCTTACTGCATGCTTTTGCCAATTAAAGAGGCAGCACTTCATTTCTTGTCCTAAACAGCAAAGAGGAATATAATCATATCTATCTCTCTCTATCGAAATGTGTGTGATCTGGGCTTTCCTTGGGAAGCAGCTGAATCCGATGCCTTGCTATTGTTCTGGGAGAGGAGGGAGGGTGGGGGACTGGATGCTACTGAAGCAGGAGAAGCAGGGAGTAGAGAGCTTGAGCACCGGGAGACCTTGCAGTGCCCTGAAGGTTCAATATATGGGGGAAAAGGGACAAGAGGTCGGTGGGTGGTTCAGAGCTGGGTTGCACTATCACCTTTTCCAGCCTCACTGCTGTGGTGGGATAATTTATCTTTAGTGTGCCCAGAAAAAGCTTTCCTCAAAGACACAGTGAGCTCCTGTATCTGCCTGCCCCTTCCAGTGCTGTAGGAGCAGCAGAAGGTTTGGGCCAGAAGCAAATTCAGGTGTCCTACCTTCTTTACCTGCATGCAAAGAAGGGGAGGTGGGATTTTTTTTTTCCTCTCAGTGTGAAAATTATTAACTCCGTCGCTGATGGATGGGCTGGAGTTTTGGGATGGATACCAACAGCTGGAGGCTTCCAGCAAAGTTGAAACAAGGTAAAAGGTGAAAGTAGTTTCAGTGGTTCCAATTAAAAGAATAAACAATGTTGCACGAATTATGTCAGGACTATTTCCCTGGCATAAAACCTCCCATGTGCTTTCCCTCCCATCTGGAGCACCCCAGCTCTCCAGGACTAACCTGCTGTGAGTAAATAAGGTACAAAGTTTGCAGGCGGCTCAGGGAAGAACTTTCTGTGGATTACAGTGTATCTGCATGCTCCCTTGGGCATTGCAGCAGAGGTAGGATTTATTTACCAGAGTGTAACAAACTCCCTAGCACGCTATTTAGTCATGGCTCAGGTCATTGGGAGGAGGATACAGTCCACCAGAGATCCTTGGGGTTACTTGTCCCTCTTTTTTCAAAGAGTTCCTCAGGGATGAGGGAGGTAGTGCTCTTGCAAGTACCAGCACCAAGATCCTGAAATCATAATTTGTTTCTTCCTGTTCATTTACAAGAAAAAAAAAAAAAAGATAAAGTCAGTTCCTGTCCCAAAATCTGAAACAGAGACATAGATTGTTTTTACTGGTCTCCTTGCTTCAGTAAAAGGGCCAGGTGGGACAGCTGGGATTTGGTCCTGTGACTGCACATGTTACAGTAATTGCTTTGTGCAGAGTTGTGGCTGTTTGAGCTGAGTGTGTGGAAATGAAAAGGTGTCCTTGCTGCGGCTGGAAAGTACTGAGTGCAAGGAGTACTCAGAAAAACAAATTATTCTGGATTAAATATCCCTGAACAAATTTTATCTTCTAGTTGGCTCCAAAGACAATCCCACTATTGCAGAATTGAAGTGCTTCTATTCCATTTCATTTGTCTTTAAAGTTAAGATTAAGGTAGTTCAGTGGAGAACATTGATAATCTAGACTAACATAATTGTAATGCAGTTTTGTACAGAAATTGTCATCCCACTCTCTCAATCCAGATTAATTTTCTTGTGTAGAGAAACGCTAACTGAGCTTGGCAAAACTAGGATGGGGTCACCTGCAATGTGGTTTTTTACTAGTGCCTACAGCTCCTCCTTTTTTAAAGATAAAGGCAAAGGACAAGATATGTGATCTAGATTAGTGACCTACTGGAATAAAAGTGCTTGGTAGATAATTCACACAGAGAGAAAGGTTTTCCCAAACCATAGATGTCTGACTCTAAGCACTGCAAAATACCAGCCCAGTACCTTCAAACCCCCAAGTAGTTGTTGTATATCATCTTCTGGATGAAGGAATAAATGCTCCTATGTATCTCAGTTTAAAGTTGGACAGAACAGGCAGCTTTCTACCTATTTTCCAGTGAAAGAACATAAAGCCACCAAAATCTGTGACTGTGTTTCAGAGAAAAGCCAGCAATTACAACCTATTTCTGTGGAAAAAGAGAGTTCTTGCTTTTACTGAGAAAAAGAAATACACTTTGCCACAATTTTTTGTCTTCAGGTACGGTAAGGACTTTTTGTGGAACTATGGTCAGCCCTGAATCTGCGCTGGTTTTCAGCGATGGTGTGTCCACAGAGACTCACCTCCTCTGGTCTCTTTGGCTCCAGCTGCTGGGAATAAATTACTATTTTGTATAGATTAATTCTCTAGGTCATCCCTGTCATTTCTGTTGTCCCATCTATCAAGGGTTAGGAAGGTGTGTGCTCTCCTTCAAGACATGAACAAAGTCTTGGGTTAATCGAGGCTCACGGGCTATTTACTGACCTCCCTCTCTTTGCACCTCTGAGCAAAAGCTTTGGAAATCCAGGCCTGTGTTGCTTGTTCTGAGGTATCCAGTTATGCTTAACCAGAAATATCTCAGATGCTGCACCCACTAGGTTAGATCAGTTTCTGGGTGTTCAGTGGGGGGAAACAACCCCTGTGGCTGTATCTGTGAGGGTTTTTATTTCTTTGCTCTTGAGTTGTGACATGAAGGAGCAGTTGTGGCTAAACCTCATAGGACTGCAAATGAGAGGGCCAAATCTGCCTGCTCTTATTCAGTGTGGACCAGAGCTCATCACATTCACCAGTCCATGCCCTTGGGATTCTTCTCAGCTAAACTTTTCTGCATCATTAGGACCCACCAGATCTTCTAGGTTGCCTCATTTTCCCAAAGGTCACATTGCTTGATTAATACTGGTAGATTTCACTGTCTTTTTCTTTTAATAATGGCCTCAGACTGAACAAAATTTTTCTAAGAACAATATGGGGATTTACAAAGAATGAAGGTGCCCCAGACGTGTTTAGTCTGCAGCTGACATGGGTCAAGTGTCAAACTGTACTGGTTTGAGAACCACAATGACTATGTTGAGCTGCTCCAACCGCACTCCTGCTCCATGTGGGAGCTGCAAAAACACCTTGTAGTTTTTTGTTTCCCCCAAGCCTTGTGAGCAGCTCTCACTTTGTGCTTCTTCTCATCTCCTGATGGAGACCAAATTCAGTTCTCTGAGGTGAGGCTGGCTGAAAGCTGACTGAGGGTGAGTTCTTGACAGGTCTCCCATGGGAACTTTGTGGGAACCGTCTGAGCAGGTTTAAGCAAACTGCTCTAGTTTTGAAACAGCTCTTATTGGACTGCAAAATCTGGTGAAACTGCTCTACTTTTGGTGAAGAAATCTGTATGTGGAGGGTGATGTTTGTTTAACCATTACTTGCTGTATGTTGAAAGAGGTTGTAGCCCTGAATACTTCTATCTTCACTGCCTTTCTGTGAGTCAGGAAGCCTTGGTCTCTCCACTTGCCAGAGAAGGAGCAGAGACAAGGCACTCACATTCAGAGTGCAGACTGCAGCATGGTTTCCAACTCCTGAGATGGGTTTAAAATCCACTCTGGCAACACAGGGGTCATTGTAGGCTAGCTTGGGTGAACTAGGCTATAGGAAAACGCCGGCTCCCGTTGTTTTGGGGACAGTATCTAGCCTGTTCATGGTTATTGCTACGCTGCAGTCTGCAGCCCTGTCAGAGAGTGACTTGCCCAAGGTCATGCAGATAGACCGTGGTGAAGCAGGAAAACAAAGCTGGATGTATGAAGTCTTGATGAAGACTTTTGAGATACGTCCTGGAGAAAGATTCCTCATGCTTTCCTCACTCCAGGACATAGAAATGGTGCTCCTGTGCTTGGGGTCTGGATTGTTCCCTAACTGCATAGATTGAGCAAATCTACACTGACCATCAGTCATCAAACTGTTAAATCTCAAGTGTTGTCAAAACTTGGTATTATTTTTGTCAGTTGAGACCTTCAGGACAGTGCCTGAATGTGACTTGAGGGACAGCATGGGAAAAGGTTCACTCCTAGCTGTTATATCTACTCTGTCCTCGGCGTAACAGTGTGCAGTGTTCTTAGAAGTGGACACATTGTGCCCTTGGCCCCAGTGTTGGGGCTAAAGTGTGGTCTGAGACAGAGTTTATTCATTAATATAGACGGAATTATTGATTACATGGGGATTACTTCTTGTGTAGAGTCAAATATGAGGGAAGAGATTGTTTTTTGACCCTAATTTGTTAATAACCCCAGAAAATTTGCTGTCCTATTCTGGAAAAATAAAAATAAAATAAAAAAAAAAATTTATTTCTGAGTACAGTCCTTACCCAGAGGGAAAAAAACCCATAAAAATATTTTTTCTGGTATTTCACCTTTACATTTCTTTTCATGTTTATTTGCTAGTTTGTCTGAGAAAAGATAATAACTGAGAACTTGCCTCTCTGAGATCAGAATGAATATGACAACTGCTGGTTTAAAGGAATTTTTTTCAACAGATTGGTTTCTGTAATACTACCTTCAATTAATTAAGTATCAGTCATTTATGAACACTATGCTAAACAGCAGCCAATAAACCAGAGATCTCTATTCCCACATTTGTGATAAACACATCAGCTGGATATTGAATCTGTTCTTGCATAAGTAGAAAAGTTACTTGCATTCACTGAACATCTTGAAACCTCTAAGTGCAGATTTGGTAATGGCCAGATTCTCAATTTTTCTCACACTAACAGCTGTACTTTTAAACGCGTCTCTCTCCATTTGCATTCGTGGAGTCTTTCCCACTGCTCTAAGATTAATCCCTCCTTAGATGTCCCTGAGGTATGTCTCCCTCCATGAGACAGAGAGGATATAAAACCAGAGCCCACCTACATCAGAGTAGGCATCTGTGCACCAATAATGTCCACAAACTGATTATTCCTTCAGTAAAATCAGTTCAAAAATAAGATTAACTCCAAGGAGCAAGTGCTTCCTCAGAGACAATTTGGCTCTGTACCCATTTGTGATACCCCCCTCCCCAATCCAAACCCATGGGTCAGAATCTTGTGAAGTGCTCTGTGGCTGGCAAAAGCTGCTAAGTCAAAGCAAAATAATAAAACATGCAGGGAGAAGATCAGAAGAGGAAGGCTGGAGGCTGCAGAGAGTTTTCATCTCAGCCTCTCAGATCAAGACAGGATTGGGCAGGCTGAGCTCGGAGCAACTGCTCAGTAGCATGAAAGCAAGTGCAAAATGTTTGAAGACTGGTAGCATCTTCTGTCTCACAGGTTGGGAAACTTACTTGGGAAAAAAAGACCCTTTTGTTCTTCCAACTCTGTTTCCATACTGGCTGGTAGGACTAGGAAGGGCTCCTCACCCTTCTCACCTGGATGGGCTGGTGGAGCCAGCAAAGACTGCAAGGAAAATATTCTCCATTGACCTTTTGGGTGACCTTGGTTATCTGCTTCATGCCATCACCACCCTCCCAACTATTCCACTTTTTAGTTTTGTCAGCACTTGCAGGGGGATGTGGCCTTTTGTTCAGTGCCAGGTCTTGATGTGAATAATAATAGAGAAGCAATTGGAAGGTTGTTTAGGTAGAGAGAACAGGAAGATGCAATCGAAAAGCCCTTCAGTTAGTAGCAATGGCTCATTCCCATGGATCTTGGATAGCCGTCAACTGCTTGCTGAAGGAAGAAAGCCCAGTACCACTTTGCCATCTTCCTACAACAGATAGTCCTCTGTGGACATAAACAAAATACTTATTTCCTTTATTAAATATTTGGTTAACACTTGACAATGTTAACACTGACATAGTACCCTACGCCTTTACAAAATATCTTTGGAGCCCCTTACTGTACTGGCTGTGTGAGCTGTTGGAGGGCTCTGAAATTCACTCTTTAGATTTACAATGAAAGTAAAGAACATGTGTCATATTTCCAGAGAAAGATGCTTTTGAGGAGAGGTTCGGAGAGGAGATCCTTAAACCAGCTTTAACTGTTTAAATACATGCTCTATGGTAGAAGTGAGAGGAACTTTGTAAGGACAAAATTAGATTAATAAATATGGCCAAAAAATTCTTGAATTATTTAACATCCTTTATGTGTATGTGTCTATGCATATTACATGCATATCTTTGTCAGGTGGTAAACAATGATGTAGGTAAGGCTGTGCTAGACATTTCGAAAACAGTAATCTAATAGCAAAACCTGTATTAAACCTCTTCAAACATTAAGGGATAAGAGACCTCTTTGCGCTCTGCATAGTGCTTATTACAGATGTCACAGTGAAAAAAACTGCTGACTGGTTTTCCAAGTGAATTGAGTTAGGAAAATCACGATCTCACATTTCTACTGAAAGCTTTTAATTTATGCAGGTCCCACATCCACTGCACCCTCCTAGTGCAAACAGTGAGACATGGCTGGGACTTGAGCTGTGAAACAGCTTTAAAAACGGATGAAGAAAAGCAGGTGCTGTGTGTGATGGAAAGGAGAGGGGAACGCAACAGGAGGCTAAAAGGGCAAACTATAAAGTCTTTTAAACCTCTCTTTCTTACTATGTTAGTCCTTTTCTCTGTTTTCCTACCTACCAAGGTGCAAGATGCTCATGTGGAGAATAGACAGTAAAGGAAGTTCTTGGAAGTGGGGCTGTGAGGCATCCTACAAAGGGAGAGAGCAGTGACAGAGCTCCTGAGCATAGCAGAGACGATCACATGCAGTGGCACGTGTCATTGCCCTAGCCCTGGATTCACCAGGCGGGAATTAGCTTCACTTTTACACTGGTCAGACCATTAGGGAGCAGGAGCCTTGGGTGGAGTGCTGAAGACCTTTGATGACACTAGCAAGGGTGACCTGATGGCAGTGGGAAGATTTCCAACTTTAAAGAATTACTGTAGAATCAGCTCAAGGGTAAACTCGTAATAATTTCTTAGTGGGCAGCTCTGGTATTGAACAGAAATTTTGCTGAAGCTTTTTTTCTTCCTTAACACCACTCACACATTGGTGAGCAATTCCTGCACAATGCCAGTTCTGCACATCCAACAGTGGCTCTGTGACACACCAGACAGCCTCACAGTTGTGAGTTGACCAGATCAGCTTTTCTCACTGGTTTTATATTTTGCCACCACATATGCCCTCCTTCATTCCACCCTTGCCAGCAAACTGGTACCACAGCCAGGGAGGTGCTGGGTGATCCTGGGTTGACAGACTGGTATGTCACTGCCTGGGTAATATTGCAGAAGGTTTTGGTCTGATAACAATCTATAACTAAGATGGAAAAGTTAGTTGGCAGCACAGGTATGTGATGCGTCCTGAGTATGTATGATGGCAAATGCTTTGGTGTCTCACAGAATAATTCTTCTTTAGAAATACTGGTTGCATAAGCCCTAAAGCCTAGTTGTCTGCTCTGAGGGCACCAGAAAAGGTAAAGGGCAGTTCTGCCTAGCTGCCCCACACCTTTGAATGCAAAGCAAGTCACAGAGACTCTCAAGGTAATGCAGCCCACCTACAAAGGACATGCAAGTGGGATTAAATAAGGGCTCCTAATAAGGTCCAATCTACCTTAATTATTTCCTTGTTCAGTTGGTAGGAGACCCGGGAGCTGCCATTGAAGACCTCCACAGGGAAGCCCAAATGCCTGATGTGTATCCTCTCACAATATATAAGGAACATGAACACCACCCAAACAACTGGTTCAGGGGGCACCTAAAATTTATGCCCAAGTTTGGTACTGAAACAAGACAGAAAAGTTGCCCTTGTGTAAGACAGGGTCTTGCTTTTATTACACCTTGAGTAATTGTTTCCACCAGCATTACCCAAGTGTTGTCAGTCTGGTAGGGAGGTGTTAGTATTACCACATACATGGTGCATTTTTGCACGTGTCAAACAGCTTCCTAAAGGGTGCTACAATTCAGCAGTGGCCATGGAGCATTTTGCTGCTTCTATGTTAAATCTTGTATTGCCTGTACTAAATCATGTATTATCTGTGCTGTGCGTAGGGCTGGCCTGTAAAATTTCGGATTAATCTTTTCCTATCAGAAGGTTCACTACTCTTGAAACCAAAAGCATCCGTGAAACACTGTCTACCTTGCCCCTGATTTCATTTTGGAGGATGACAAGAGAAGGGTAGTTTCTTTTAGTTTCATTTTGACAGACCACAAACAAAATGCTTCCTTTTTTTTTTCTCTTTTTCTCTCATATTATACTTTGGGTTAGAAAATGAAGGAGATAAAAAAACCAAAATCACTTTAAAAGGAAATGTTTTCCTATGTTCAAACTTCGGGGAAGGAAAATCACAGCCAGAGGTTCTGCCTGGTAGGAACCCTGCATGGCTGAGGACATAGCCCAGACTCCCTGGACACGAATGTACCCCCAAGAGGATGCTCTGGCTCTTGTTAATGCTATTTTTCACTGGAGAGCAAGACACTGCATTGATGGGCCAAGTGGTCCTGGCTTCCAGTTTTCCAGGCAGGTTTAGTTTGTAAAAAAAATTTGCAGTTCACTGAGAAGAAAGATGCTGTTAGCAGTACTTCATTATGCAACTCCATCTCTTTGATGGGATTTGTGACTTAAATATAAATCACCTTTTTCCTAGCCATTTTCCAGGATGCTTTCTTAGAGCAGATTTTGGTTCATGAACCAAACACATTAACAAATTCAGTGCAGAGTAGATGAAACCTGGAAACATTCATGTGCGTTTTTGTCCCTAAAATCTACATTTCAATTTGTTCATTTTCTTGACTCTTACCAAGGAAGGGAGGTTTAATTCACAGATAAGCACAAAACATCCCCCAAAAGAGATTTCAACACATAGACTTTTGCATCCAGATGAAAACTCCATTTCTCCTCAAGAGTGGCTGGAACATGTCGTAATAAACGCTCTAGTAGTGTTTGTTAACTAACCTTAATTTTCCTACCCATAACTGATTTCCCATGTGCATGTAGAAAACACTGGTCACCCAGCTGATGCACAACAGATTTATCACAGTAAATTGCACAGAAATTTGGGACACCAGCAGAGAAACACAAACATTTCTGAAGATTTACAAATTTCTGTCCACTCTTTTCTTTCCCCAGGCTTCAAGATTAGCACAAGTATTAGGTTTTAGGTATATACATTTAAAAAAATTTCTCAAGCTTGATAGGCTTAAGAGCTCCACTGCTCTCATAAAGTATTTGATGTTTTGGTTTTGAGAACTTAATTTTAGAGAAAAGAGCGCTTTGGGTTTGGTTTGGTTTTGGGATTTTTTTGGGGGGTTTTTTTGTTTTCTCCTAAAAGAATAAAGGTTGTATTCTTACTTTTACCATTTTCTTGCCTCAAGTATCAGATTTTGGAGGTGGGAGAAAGAGGACATCCTTGAAGTGAAATTCATCTTAAATAAATGCCAAATGCTGTAATTGTATATGGTCCATGGTCTTTTCATCACAATATTCACTTCAAAAGGCAAGTTAAAACAGGTAGTTTGTCACTACTTAACAGATCTGAACTAAGCTCCTTTAGGAACGATTCTGATACTGTTCTTGGGGAAAACCCAATTACTTTTTGAAGTAGCAAAAATAACAAGGAAAAATAAGACAGAATAGGACATGTTTTCATTTCACTTAAAGCAGCTAAAAAAGGTAACCAGGACAGAGAATAGCCCAGGATGAAGCTCAAAGAAACATAGGTCCACCCTTAAACCACTTGAATTGGGTTTTCCTAGAGCCTGTTCAATAAGGATACAGTGGATAGAAAGGACAACATTTCAGATACTATTTGGTGAAGGAGCAGTTTGGGATGTGGGATGGTGATTTTGGTGCAGGACTATGTATTCAAGAATTCATGTTCTGCCGTGACTTCTCCCTCACATTGATTTTCCCATCATAAAGGAGGGCTGTGGTACTGCTGGGGAAATTTAGAGAGCTTGTTGGAGTTTTATGAGCAATCCTACACCTCTTCCATGTAACATCAAGAGGTCAAAGACGTAAGAGGTTTATAAGGTCAGTCTAACCCACTCTCTGACCTGTGCAGGATTATGAGTAAACCATAACAGAAAAATTAATTCAGATTGGCTTGAATGGGAAATCAGTCATGTGGGTTGGAAACTGGCTGAAAGACTGTAAACGAAGAACCATGATAAATGATAATGTAACAAGTTTATGGACGGTATCTTGCAGGGTATCTGGAGAATTTGTGTTAGGTCTGGTCTCATCTAACATCTCTATTAATTATCGGGAAATGGAATTGAATTGCACAGGAGTGAAGTTCACAGATAATATTAAACAAGGAGGACATGTCAGCAGCAGCTGAGTCAGAGAATTTACACAGACAGAACCAGGCAGTTAGAAAGCCAAACAGAAAATAATGTTATTTTCTGAAGAGTTTTGTTTGTATTCTGGTGCCCAAAGGGCAATGTAGGGTCCTCCTTTGGAATAGATTCCTGTTAGCTGAGTTTTGCAAATCAAAAAGTGAAGGTGAAGCACTTAAATGATATAATCAAGGTCAAAGACAAAGTTGATGTTGAAGTTGGGATTTTGCAGCCCCCAGAGAAAGGCCACTTGTATTTACTTCTGACTCTGACACTGCTTAGCAAGGATGGACATTTCAACACTTGATGTTCTCCTTCATCTTTCACCTTCTTGCAGATCAAGCTCTGCAGGAGAAACACATCTCCCTATATTGAGCTTGAATACTGCTTTGGAGGCTATGGATGATGTGTTAAATTACCAGGGAAGCCTTGGTTGTTGCTTTGTTTTGGTCCTTTTGTTATCTTTCTAGAAACAAATTAGTCTTTTTCTGGAGGCTTGTGCTGACTGGATTTTTGACAGATGATTTGATTTGGATGATCCCTTTAAGTTCTTTTGCCATGTTGTGAATCATATGATTGTTCCCCAGCACCTCAAATTCAAATATCCTGATACTCCTAATGTCACAAATTGACTCAATTTCGTCCACGTTGAATTTTGTCGTTTATTAATTATATATCCTGATTGTGCCAGGGAAAGACTATCATAGCAAATATTTTTAAAACTCAGTTGAACAGGATAGTTAGAAAATATTCAGCTGGACCATTTCTACTATTTTTTGTCCAACTTGACCATGACTGCAGACCAAGGGTCCAGGAATAGGCTGATGATATTTGTGAAATGAATTGTTGAGTCAGACCACTTTGTCTCCTTTTCTTGACAAATGTTCACAATGTCAGGACCTTTGCTGCAGTGGATGGGACCTGGTCTTGTCTTTAAAGCCAGGCTGTGACTGTACCACTGAGGGTCCATGATATTGCAATTTGTGGGTGTTCATGCAGAGTGTCATTATAGGATCACTCATCCCAAAGATGGGATCCATTTCCTCTAATCTGAGCCTTTTTCTATTCAGCAGCTACCCTAAACTGGGCCCAATGTGCAATCAGGGGAGAGGAGTGAACCTCCAGAAGCAATACATTTCAGTTTTTCTAAACATCTACATTAGGAGGGGGTGAACTCACCCTTCAGAGATTTCACGGACCAGAGACCTTTATAGAAAAGAGTTACATCAGGTGAAGCATTTCCAAAAGACCTAAGGAATAATCTGCACTTGCACCGACATGACAAAAAACTTCCCAGAATAATTCCGTGGGCAAAATCTAGGCTTATTCTCAAGTCCACTGCAACTTTGTCTCACTCCAAGTCTCTGACAGGGTTTTGAAAAACTCTTTTTGAAAATTATTATTAGACAGTTGCAAAAGAACTAAAATACATTAATCTGAATAAGGAATTAGCTCCCACTGAAGGAACTGGAATTAAATGCCATCCTCCTGCAAAATAGATTGCCAGATATTGGCAGTTTATTGCAGCAGGGAGACAGAGATTTTGCATAGTGCTCAGAAGACAAATGCTAAGATTCCATCATCTGGAAGTGCTTTACCATCTGATTACTCTTTGGCTTACTCTATCAGAATTTTTCCCTAAATATTTGTTTGAAGTCCAAAGCTGGCTAAATACCACAAGGTCCCACCATCTGCAGCATTTTTGTTTAAAAATCAAAAGTCCAGTCCTTCCTGTTCTGCCAAAACCAAAACCTTTCCAAATAGACTATACTGGTATAGACTGAAAAATCACTTTGCATTGCAGGAGATTTTGGAAAAACTTTTTTTTTTTTTAACATCTATCACATTAAAATAATTGTAAAATATCTATTTGGGGAGAAAAGTTTTGTTGTCCTACAGGGGAACATCTCAAATGAGTTGAAAAGATGGTTGTTGATGCTATTATTATTTACAGTGAATATTCTGCATTTCTCCAGAAATCCTTTTACAGAGTAATTAAATATTCATCTTCCTTGATATCTTGAGCTCATTCTTAACAGCAGCACTACATTAACATCTAGGTACACATATAACCTAACTTTAAGCATTTTATGAAGTTAATTCAACTAACGTTTGCAACACTGGGGGCTTTAGGAAGACTAAAATCCCTAAGAAAGTATCCTTGAATGAATGAGATTCAGTCCATGTAAGATCAAAATTGCCTTCCAGAGGTGCCCTGTTTTTCTCTTCTGCTGGAGCAGGCAGCCCAGTAGTCCTGGTATTTCCACCCTGAAGCTTTGGTTAAGCAGCCTCAGGACCCCAGAGCCTAAATTATGACTCTCGTGTTTTGAGCCTTGTTCTGGTCGAAGAGGCACATCCAAATCAGAAACTCTGCTTGAAGTTAATTGTGTAATTGAAGTAAGGACAAATACTCATCTGTGAAATACAGCCACCTTGAGGATGGAGCCATTCAGGTGTAGCATTGCTGACATTACCACCAGACTGTGGGGTCTGAGCACAGAAATTGAAGAAACGCTTTGCCAGCTGGCAGCAAAGAGGGGATGAGGGGATTAAATCTGTCTTCTTTTCTTTTTTTTCTTTTTTCCCCTCCTGTTGAGTTTGCATAAACCTGGATTATTTCTCCAATCCATTTCACCACGTGCCACGTGAACTTCTGCTCCCAAGCTTGGCAGGGAGGAGATGCAGTCTCGGGATGGAGAGGGAAGGGACCTCTCCTTTGGCAGCATCATCAGTTCACTCTACGAAATACAGCGACTGAAGAAAATCTAGCATCAAATGGGAAGATTTTTTGAAAACGGGTAGCTTCTCCAGCTGTGTGTTTGCACAGCACCTTGCACAGCAGGGTCCTGGGCTGTGCCAGAACCTCACTGGTGACCAGTGATTACGGTCTGAACCGAGAACTCGGCATCTGCTGTACTTTGTGTGGGTCCTCCCAGTCCTCCACAGCACAGGAGCTGCATTGAGATATTTTTCCAGGCATGCAGAGCTTGATCAGTAGCAGTTGTTAATGTCCCCTGCAATCTTTGGATGAAAGTTTTGGGACAATGCAAAATTTTCTTGTTGTCTCACACCATTGTTTATCACTTGTTTGCCATTGCAAATATGCCCTGTGCTGTCTGAGACAACACAAGACACCCTGTCACACAGAGTATGATTGAAAAAATACAGGCTGAAATCTGACCCTCATAGTGTCAGCAAACTTTCAGTGGGAGAGCTCTCCAGTGATGGAAGGCAATGAGAAACCCAAAGTGGAGATCATAGAATCAAAAAATCATTTAGGTTGGAAAGATCATAGAGTCCAACCATTAACCTAGCACTGCCAAGTCCACCACTAAACCATGCCCCCAGGTACCACGTCTACATGTTTTTGAACACTTATAGATGATGCCATGAGCTTTACCTTTTTAACTGAAATAAGAATTAAAAAAACCTGTTACAGGATCGCACATGACAACACCTTCAACTCTGTGGGCTACTAAGAGCATAAGATTTTACTGTGAAAGGCATAGGTTACAAGGTGACCTTGAGACAGATTTTTATAAATTTAAAAGCTACTTGCTGATGTTCATATGTGGAGGTGAAAAATCTCTTTGAATGTACTGAATTCAAAAGTATCTTGGGTGGGAGTCAGCAGATCCCCATCTTCAGTTAGATTTTAGTGCATAAACACAGGCCTACTTCAATGTCTCATTCCCACTTCCTCTTCCCAGATTCTAGTCCAATATTAAAAAAAAAAAAAAAAAGGGAAAGCATCTGAAACTAGACATTTTTTTGGCTCTCTCCAGCTAACAAATGGCCAAACTCATTAAAAACCAGCATGTGCTGGAGAGAAGGGAGGGATGCTTCACGGTAGAGAAATCGCCTCACAAAGCCAAATTTGAGACTCAAAAAAAAAGGGGAAACTGATTAATTATCTCTTAGAAGAGAGGAATTTTCAACCAGAAGTGTTGCATCCTCAACTGTATCTCCTTTGTGCAGTGCCTTGTTATATCTTATTGAGCACTGTGAGAGTAGAAGTTCCTGATAGGACTTGTATAAGAGTACAGCAGCATCTTGCATTCAAAGGCTGAGCTTAGTTAATGCTCCTTCGCTGTATATTAACCTCAAAACCACACTAGCCCCAAAATCTTGCCACATCACGCTTGGCTCTGTCTGATTCTCAGTTACTTCTTTTCTTCTTGCCTTTGATAAAACATTTTTGCAGCGTTTCAGTACTTTGGCTGCTGGTCCCCAGAGAAACCAGGATGAGCAGAGATGGAGAAAATTAAAGAGATGTTTGCCAACATAAAACATAATTTGAAAAGAAAAAAGCACCCTTTTCTGTGTCGTTATTGAAACTTCAGATTGTAAGGGCTTAAATGATCCTGTGGATCTGCTTTACTCCTCACTTCTTATTCTCTACTGTTTTTTTTTTTAACATTTCCTTTAAATGGAGTAATAAAACCAGGCAAATCCAATCCCTTTTGCTTCCTGGCAGGTTTTCTTCCTATTTCTTGTGTGTACTGAACTTCAAGCAGTGTAGGGAAAACAATTAGAAGAGGCACACAGTGGGATGCTCACAAAGCAAGAGGGCCCACAAACCTGTCAATGAAAACCTGAGTCCTCCTTTTAGGATCTCCTGTTAGGGACAATCATTGGATCCTATTCATTTCCCCCAAAAGTCTTCAACTTTTGCATATGAAGGATATGATGAAGTTTTTTAGGCAGTTTTATATCTTTTGCTTTTGTTGCTATGTAAAGAAGACAAGAAAGGGGATTTTCTTGATTTTTAGTATTTTATACTGTCTTCTTTATTTTACTTTAAAAATTAGGATCTTGTTTAACCTATAACTCCATGGACTTCAAGGAAGCTTAAGGTTAAGTATTCTCACGAGACAGAAAGCATTCTGGTGGAATATTGTCCTGTTTACTCCATTTGGAGAAAGCCATAGCCCTCTTGAGATAACAAAACTCTCTTGATTTCACCAGGGTACGAGATAGCTTTAGTTTATTAATCTTGCTTACTTTTTGTTGCCAGTTTCATTCAAATCACTGCATTTGGGATTGGATTTCTTTATTAAAAATGAAGTTCCATTCTTTCTCCTTCCAAGCAGCTCATTTCACTTTTTTGTTTGTTGAAGAGTTGGAAAATCAACAATACTCTGAGACTCCCAAAGGTGTCTTCCAGGTGTGTCATGGAAGACACCATCTTGGTGCATCACAGTTTAAAAATGGACAGAGACTGAACATTGGACTAGATGGACCACTGGTCTGCACTGAAAAAAGCATGTCTTGTCCTTTTATGCTCTTCCTAATTTTCTTCATTTCCTTTGAGCATTTTTAACGCGGAGTTTGAGCTGTGAATTAAGTCAGAATTAATATGGAGTATTCATTGATTAAAAGTGTTCATGATATAGATTCCTAGGGATTGCCAAATATGAGAGATGGTAAATGTGTTCTTCAAACACATTCCTGCATACATCACTGTGAGTGTTTAACTGCATATATCCAAATACTGGTGTTTTGTGCAACTCCCTTGAGGCACTTCTGTCATTCCTTCATTTCAGTAATTCATTCCTACATTTCTCCTTGGATGAGACCATGAAGACAAGGACAAATATTTTTAAATTGGACCTGGGTATTCTTCATGGCTTAGCAACTGTCAGAGACTTGTCTTAGTTTGCAGAGGTGGAAAGCCACAGCTGCACCATGGATTTCCCCTCTTAAAGTCATGCATCCTCTCCTTGCAAAAGGAGATATTTAATCTATCACCTTTGTGGTGATTGCTTTTACCATCACCCTTCATCCTGAAGGATTTAGGAGCCAGATGAATCTTTACCTTTTGCTCTGTGATACCAGGCAAGATCCACTGGCAGGGACAGGCTGTGAAAAGCAGAGGATGATCCCAAGGTGCTGCCTCAAGGATTTGCAGTCCTGGGCAGGGCAGAGCACAAGTTCAAAGGACAATGAACAGTGAGGAGGGAGCAGGGACCCAGTGCCTGCTGGAAGGTGAACATGTGTCACCTACAAGGTGTGTTGAGCCACCCACCTTCATCCTGAGTGAACCATCCCACTGGTCCCCAGACTGGGCATCCAAAGTAAGCTGTGCTCTTCATCCCTGCATCCATCTCATGGGGTTGGGGACCAGCCACCAGTTTACCTGCCTGTGAAGGTGAAAAGCTATGTCCCCGCTGTGCCTGTGTCCTGCTCCTGGTGGAGGGGAGAGAAGAAAAATGCAGATAGATGAGTTGTACCATGAAATTACCTCCCAGTGCTTACACTGTCTGTAACCCCCCTCATCTTCCAGCAACACCCTTCCCCACTTAGGGAGATGTGTGATCCCAGCCAATGTGGCTATTACTCATCAGCTTCGAGGACACCACTGTGTCCTTGGGTGCTGTTTAGGACAGCTGGGGACAAAGCTGTGCTGGGCAATAAACCAAATTCTCCTTACCCAGAAGAACTGGGATGAGATCTGAGATGGATCAAATGAGAAATTGACCTTATGACAGAAGGGGTCATTTGAGCAAAGAAGAGCTTGAAGACAGGACAAAGAATGATGGACATAAAGACAAAATACAATCTAGGAGGGAAATGGACTGGAGCTGGACTGGGAAGGAGAGGTCTTTCATTCCGGAGAAATGTGCAGGAGAACCAGAAGGTGAAGGTAGAGTCTTTTCTACTTTCCTCCTGTCCTTCTTTTTTCTTGACAGAGATGTTCAACTGAGGGTGGTGAAACACAGGAACAGCTTGTCCAAAGAGGTGGTAGATTCCCCATCCCTGGAAACATTCATGTCCAGGTTGGATGAGGCTGAGCAAGTTAAAGATGTTCCTCCTCATTGCATGGGATTGGACCAGGTGACCTTTAAAGGTCCCTTCCAACCCCAATCACACTATGATTCTCCGAAAACCTGCTGGGGTGATACTGAAGGAACTCAGAACAGCCTGTCCACTAACACAAGCTCCTCCACACAGAAGAGATCTCTAATAGCAATCACACTTTTTTATTGCACCCTTATGAATCCTTCCTTAATTTGATTTACTTGGAAGGAGTAAATCTGTGTTAGGAACATTGCTCTTATTCTTTATTATTACTTCTACAGTATATAAGTCTCTTGAAACACTTTTAGTTTGTTCTTGTCTCTTTTAAATTACCAGATAAAAACTAAAAATCCAAAGCTGCAATGGAAAGGAGCACAGGCCCAGAGTCATCAGAAAGAGGTACCAAATGGTTCTGGTTGCCTTTTGGTTGTTTTGGATACTTATTCATTTGAAAATCACACAAGTGGTCAAGGATTTCCCTGGGAAGAGGATGAAGGTCTGTGGGTTTGTTACCCTGCAGGATGTGCCTGTGAAGGGGCCAACATGAGCCAGGAATTACAACATAGTTCAGGTAGTTTTGTGTTTGCATTTTTCACTGAACATGGTTAATATCGCCTAAGTTTTTAGCATGATAAAGGCTGGGGTCAAGTCTTAAGTAATCTCATACCTCTGCTTTAAATAGAGATAGGCAGCTGCAGAGAACAAGTCTGACCTGTACCTCTGGATGTGCCTGACTCTTTCCAGTGACCATAAAACAAATTTGCTTGATCAGTTGGTGAACTGAGCCTCATCATTGCTAGGTAGCTGGAAATAATGAGTTGCTATTTATTCCAGCAGAGAGTTAAAGGATTATTTCCTGGATAACTCGTCATGGCCACTTTCGTATGTTTCACTTTTGCTGTGTGAACAGACTCCATGGCCTTTGCTGTGTCCCTGTTTCCAACCAACCAAGGTGCAGTTTTACATCAAATGCACTGCCCTCAGTGTTAACTTCCCCTGGATGCTTCCTCCATCCTTCATCCACACAGAATAGCTGCACAGGGACAAGCACAGCAAACATTCTTGTGGGTGTGCAAGAGCACCTACACAACTCTGAGAGAAGGAAAACTGCTACATAAAAATGTATGGAAAATGTTGAATGAATGAATCAGCATTACGTGCAACTGTTGGAAAGGAACGTTTCAAGAATTCTTGGTAATTGGTGGCTGTGTAATAGGGATCGACTGGTACAAGGTCTCCGTGGATAATTGTACCAGGGACAGAGAAATCAGTTTGGCTGAGGAGAAAAAACTCCCTCTAAAGTTTTACAGTGAGGCTGAAGGATGCAGGAATAGCCCTATACGTTAAATCTTAAATGAAAAGGGATTTCAGTGGGGTTTTTTTACGTCGAAAACTGGCAACTGGCTGAAAAATAACTGGCTTCATGCTAACCTCTGTGGGGTTTAGCATAATAATTTCTGTGACCTACAGTAGAGGAGGAATGTCCTTATCAGAGGGAGAAACAACTGCATTGATCTCATTAGGATGTTTATCACACAATGTATTTCAGCAGACATTCCCGGTTGCCCTTTGTTGAGCATTTTAAGCTTTTAAGATGAAATAGAGTGTAACTAGGATTGCATGTTTTCTCATAACATTTCTATAATGTAACTTGATAATGATCTATCACTCCAGGTGATGAGAGGTAGCAGTTAAAGAAAAATAAAAATAGAGATAAATTTGCTGGCAAAGGTCCTGCAGATGTACTTGAATAAAAGTGATCTGGCAGTAGGGAACAAGGGCTCCTCTCCTCGCCAAAGATCTGAAATGAGTTTTAAAACTCTCACCAGCCCTGATCTCCACTGAGTGGGGCCCTGGAAAGGCAGGAGCCCTCTCAAAAAGACCTCAAACCCTCCCTTTGGGAAGTCAGTGGAGGCTGATGCCATTCAAAGCAGAGATGAATTATAGGACAATTTGCATTGGAAAAGACCTCTAAGATCATCACGTCCAGTCATTGACCCAGCGCTGCCGGGTCCACCACTAAACCATGTCCCTCTGTGCCAGTCCTCACAGTTGGCCCTCCCCATCATTTGCTTCTGTGACTGCAGTCCTCCTTTCTTTCTGACTTAATATGATCTTGGACAAAGAAAATATCCCAGTAGATGATAAGGTATCCTGTCCAGGGCAGTGACCACACAGAATCTGCGGGGTGGGAGTTGGGACTGCAGCAGCTGCACTGAAATTATTAAGGAAATGAAAAAGGTCCCAGATAATTTAGTAGAAAGGGAGTATTGCTCATATCCCTCTAGGGCTGCATCCTGAGAGAATATGTGCCTACATGAACACCAGCAAAAGATATTTAACTCAGAAGAGCAGCTGGTTTTGTTTAACCTGGGAGGTCCTGCACTCAGCTATGGAGCAAGCCAAACATCACCATGCCACTCACACATCTTCTTAGGAAATTAAGGGTCCAAGCATCTCTTACAGATGAGTTTCTAGCCTGAAGTGTGGAAGGGGTTTATTCTGTATCCTTCCATTCACTGTTAGTAATTTTTACTACTGAACAGACAAGGAGTTTGGATTTTCAACCACGTGCAAGGTTAGGTCTGCATAAACAGAGGTGGTGAAGTCCATCATGCTGGGTGAAAAGGAAGGTGAATTTGTTCATGACTGTCATCTTAGTTCTCATTCTCCTCCCTTTCGGAGTCTAAATATACCAAACAGCTTTGGGACATCTAGAGAAAGAGAGGGGAGGACACAGAAATCAATTTAACAGTATACATAGAAGCAAAGATTTTAGCTTGGCCTCTGTTTTAGATCAAATATCACATGACCCAGCAAGTGATCTATAATTCATGCCATCTTTAAAGATGTTTGGATCTGGAGAGAATTAGCTGCCATCAGAATCTGGGAGAACAGACACTGTGAAGTTTTCATTAGACATTTAAAAAAAATGTTAAAAGAGAGAGAGAAAGACACATGGACACAGCCTGGAAATCTGAAATTCAGGTTCCAGCCATGTAAGTGACCTTGCTAAAGACAGTTAACATCTTATGTTGCAGATCCTCTGGAGATACATGGGTGTAAGGTGGTATATAACCAATAACTATTATTATTATTCTATTTTTTTTAGGTTTTCTGCGTACAGGATCAGAGAGTAGCAAGAGATGTAGGTAAAAAGTGTAAGGGGTAGTCTGAAACATGAAACTACTGTTATGAAGCTAAAAATATCATCATGTAGGCATATACCAGGAAGGACATGCTAATTATCGCATAAAATAAAGTGTGGTTTTTTATGAGGAACTAGGTGGAATCTGGTTCAAAACCTACCTGGTTCTTCAGGCATCATTTACACAAGCCACTGTGGCCTTGTTTTTCCCAGACCTTAGGCTTAGTCCAGGTGCTTAGCTGTTCATGTCTCCTTCTTTCACTAAGGTGGTCCTGGAGGATAAAAAAGACCTTGGTATAGTGAATAACTCCCTGAAGTTCCCATGAGATACCAAGAAAGAGTTAATTCCCTGGCTTGGAGGCCTCTTGGAGTCCTGTTGGCAGCACTGGATTCCATTTTCCTACATCAGCTGCCATCTGTAAAATGGGATGAAAGACTATATTTTCATCATATTTTTTCTGTGTTCCTTGCTGAGACTATAGCCACTGCTGGAACAACCTTACTCAGCACAACAGGAACGTTTTCTCTCTTTAGAGTGTTTGGCAAAGGCAACATGTGGGGGAATGGCTTTAAACTGAAAGAAAGTGAGTTTAGATTAAATATTAGTAATATTTCAGGGTGGTAAGGTGTTGGAACAGGTTACCCAGAAACTGTGAGTGCTCTGTCCCTGATGAAAGTGTTCAAGGCCAGGTTGGACACAACTTGGTCTATTGGAAGGTGTTCCTGTCCATCATGGGGGATTAGAACTCAATGATCTCTGAAGTCCCTTCCAATCCAAACCATTCTGTGATTCTGTGATTCTCTAAGATCTGTATTAGAGAAGGGCCCCATTTTCCCATGTGTTGTGGCACCAGATTCATGTTTGCATGTTATAAAAGCAGCAAAGGCAAACCCCTTGCTTAGATAGGAAACAATCTGCCTTTGGAAGCAAAGGAACGGACAAAATGACCTCAAAGAAATCCAGCATCTGTGATTTCCTCAATTCCATACGAAAGCTTACTCTCTGTTTTGCTGACATATGAGTTGGGTGCCCTGTTGTACATCAGTGTAAAAAATAGCTGTTATCTGCTGTTTCGTGGGAGATATGGTAGAACATGATTTATTTGCAGCTGCTCTGCTGCCTCTTTTGAAATGTTGCCATTGCTCGGTGCACTTTTCGCAGGGGAAGGCAGATGGTCATCACAAAGTTTCCCATAACCTTGCCGTGTGTGCTGCACAGTGGAGCAATGAAACCTGAATTACAGTGCATGGGCTGGGTTTGGAGCTGTGCTGCTAAAGCCTCCTGCAGCGGCTGCAAACCTCTGAATATCAGCACTGCATATACATGTGCTGAGGAAATATGACATTTCTCCCTAAAATTTCAAAGCCAGTGCCAAATGGGATTTTTAACTGCAAAGTTGCATGCAATGTGAGCCTGGACTGCATTACTCAAACATTAATTACAGGCTCGGAAATGTATTTTTTGTGTACATATTAAGTGTGAACTCTCCTTAGAAAAAGTAGAAATAATCAAAACAGGATTCTAGCATGAAATGGTGGGGACGAGGATCTTTTGGAGTCCAAACAGCACCAGCTGCCCCTCTGTGCCAGCTGTCTCTGCTTGTGTGACATTTGCAATGAGGCTTCAGGTGATTTGAGAAGCTGGTATTAGACTGCAATTCACCTTTCGTGTCAGCTCGCGCCAGGATACCTTGCCAGAAGCCGTTATTTCGGTGGGAAATAACAACAGGGAATAGGGGAAAAATGAACTTCTGAAAAGCATTTTGTCACGTTCCCTGGGCTGTGGCAGGCAAATGCCGGAAACAGTGTGAGCTCATGCCATGAAAGCAGGCATAGGCAGAAATTTCTCAGTGAGAGGATTACCTCCTTTACATACCTGATTGAAGGCAAGGTGAGTACACAAAACATTTTCAGCACGGTCTCCCTGTTTCTGATGTTTATTTTCTCTATGAGCAGACATGCTGGAAGACACCTATGTTTCATAAAGTCCTGCTTCACTGATTTTTCTTTAGGATGGGAATCATTACTACGAATGGGTCTGGCAATTTCAGATAATGACCTGTGTGCAGCACAGGTGCTTCTAGAAATGGTTAATGCTGAATGTAATAGATGTTAAAATATCTCCCTCAAATTGTTCTGGCCTTTTGCAGATGACTGCTTCCATGTGTGTGTGTAGGGCAGAACCTCTCCCAAATTCAAGTTGTCAGCTCATACCCGTAGCGTGTTTAGGCAAAAAGTATTATCTGATGTGAACTCACTGCTGCAAGATGCTGTAGACATCAAATGTCTTGATAATTTTATGTTTGTATTAAATACAAGAGGAAATAAATCTGAAAACTCATAATACAGTTTATGTGGGGGAAAAAGCAAAATGTTATTTGGTGTGCAACAGACAAGTAATCCCTGGGATTAGACTTTTTTGATCAAAGATATTACTTGTGCTGGGACAATTTTATCCACTGAGTCTTCTTCCTCAGTTTGCAACTGAATTTGTTATTCTAAATCCACACAAGCTTCCCTTGTCTTGGAAGGGGCACATACAGTTATCCTAGAGAACTAGAATTACCAGTGGCTTAAGACCAAGGACTTTCCGTGCAGGACCTTTCTTACTAAATCCTTCCTTCAATAAAAGAAAAAAAGGTCTGGTCTTGTAAATAGACAGAGGCTGATCTTGAACGCACCTGACGTGTCCTTTACTGATTGTCATGGAGTTTTTTGTGTCCTAGCATATACTGAAAGAAGTAAGACCAGAGTAAGGTTTATATTCTCAAAATATAAAAAAACCCCAGACATATCTTGGTTAAATCCAGGTGTAAGGTAGATTCTTTTCTCTGTGCCACTGGTATAAATCCATGAAATCTCAAATAAACAATTCAAAAAAGTCTGATTTTAATTATATTTTTCTGAAGCCAGAATAACTATTAAACTTTGCAGATCTGTCTATATACTTCTGTATACTGAGGAAACAGGCTTCATCTTCTGTACATTTCTAACTTTTTAGAACCATTTTCAAAGTGTCAAGAAACCACAAATTTTCCAAAAATTGATCTTCACTTCAAACTTTTCATAGTAAGTGGAGATTTGTCCATCAGAGTTAAATGTGGAATGGGGTAAGGAGCTTGCATTCCACATTTCATTCCCTGAACATCTGGGAACATCTGTGACTGCAGCACAGAAGTGCAAATGAGTCTGTAATAAGTAAGACAGAGTTGTGTGAAGGAGCAGGGATAGATCCCAAAGCCCACTGAAGTGAATGGCAAGGCTCCTGCTCAGTGCAGTGGCCTTTTAGTGGAGCTCTGGCGGTGTCTGTGAGAGGAAGGCAGAGCCAAACGCTATCACTGTGTCACATCGTATGCAGGATAACCACATGCTCATCTCTTTTGCTTTCTCTCCCAGGATGGAAGGAGCAGTTTTATTGGTCACCAGCTTGGAGGGGTCATGGAAGTGCCAAACAGCAAGGACCAGAGAGTCAAATCAGCCAGAGCCATCCAAATCACTTACTACCTCCAAACGTATGGCTCTGTCACCCAGGACCTCATTGGGGAGAAGTGGGAGAGCGAATTCTGTAAACTGATGCACAAGATGCAACTGGATCACCAAGATCTGCAGCTCTACTCTCTAGCATCCTTTAGCCTCTGGAAGGACTTCCACCAGACCAGTATCTTGGCCAGGGGCAAGATTTTGGTGAGCCTGATGCTGATTCTCCTGACTGCTACCCTCTCAAGCTCCATGAAGGACTGCCTGCGTAGCAAACCTTTCCTGGGCCTCCTGGGAGTACTCACTATCTGTATTTCCAGTGTCACTGCGGCAGGGATATTTTTCATTACTGATGGAAAATATAATTCTACTCTGTTGGGAATCCCTTTCTTCGCTATGGGTAATTATTTATCTTCATAATAATGGGATTAACAGAGTTTAATGACAGGATTGTAAATTACATCCTGGGTTATAAAGTGCAGATTTTACCTTGAGTGAAATTCTAAGTAATTTTCATCTTGTTAAATTGATCTGTGCCTTGTAAAAAAAAAAAAAGGAGGGGGGAGGGGGGAAGAAGGAAAATAAAAAAAGAAAAAAGGAAAGAAAACAAAGAAGTAGCAATGATAAAGAGCAAATGACGTTGCTGGAATCTCAGCCAATGTGAGAGAGGGGCAGTTTTATTGATCTCTGTTACAGAACGAAGGAGAAATTGTTATTGAAAACTAGACAGCTCAGCAGACAAAATGGATATGTGTTGACCCAACTTTGAGGCCGGCTGAAAAAGTTAAATAGGAGAGTGCCAGGGAAGGGCAGATTTTAGCATTTTTCCTGAGCAGGGTTTTTCTTCGAGCTCTGTCTGAGGGGCAGAGGGGAATGGGTTGGTATAAGAATAAGATTGATGGACTTTATCTCAGAGGAGATTACTGTTGTGGTGTTTGCCAGGCTGTGAACACGGGGGCCTGTCAGGATTTGCAGGGGGTAATCCCTCTCTTTGTGAAGTCCCAGATCAGCTGCAGAGATTTCCTTTTTGTTGCACCCAGACAGGGGAAGGTGCAGATGAACAACAAAAGTAAATCCCAGCTCCTTAGGCAGCAGAGTTGATTTCATTCCTTCTGTTCTCATTTCGGTTCCAAGCATTTTCAGTGCATCCATGTGGTAAATGAGTTTGCCAGGAAGCTGCGTTGGGAAGGCAGAAGGAAAGGTGCCCAGTACAGCTGTGGAGGCAGAGTTGCTCAGTGCTGTCACATCCAAGTTTGTCAGAGTTTTGCCAGAGTCTGAATCCCAGTGATGACTGTGCAAAATCTCAGCAGTGGTAGCCCAGACACAAATACCTCCATGCTGGCAGAAAATCTTACCTGTGGCCAGAGCTCTGCATCTTTACAGTTAATTTCTTAAATTCCATTTATCCTTCTAGTCCCCAAACCCAAGTACTGTTATGGTGTTGTTATGTAATATATAAAGCCACAAGCTAGAGTGAAGGTTTGGAGAAGGGTCTTACATTTTTCTTAAAAACTTCAACCTCCCAAAAGACCACACTTTCTTGATCTCCCCCTCATGAAAAGTCCTGTAAGTGTATACATCCCCCAACTCCCTGCCTCCTATTTCATCTCTCTCCTAATAATGCATCTGTGTCACTAATAAAAAGGACTGAGCCGTGGCCTCTTAAGTTCTGCTCCCAGTACCTCTGGAGCAGCTGCTTGAGTTGGTAAAGAGATGGAGTGGATGGTCAAGATTCCAGAAGGGAAAGAGAAGAGTGAGGCAAAAGCCCACAAGGAATTGCATGTTTGGTTCAGCTTCATTAATATTGATAAACAGTGTTGTGCCAAAGTCTCTAATTCAATCATCTGCAGTGTTACATTGTGACAATGGCCCCTGACATGGGCTGCGCTGTGCCAGCTCTTCAGATGTTCTGGGATTGTAGAGGAGCTGATGGAAAGAAAGTGCTGAGAGGGGAGAAGGGAAGAATGCCAGCAGAGAATGTTCCAGGTTGTGACAGGGATGAATCCTGACTTGTGTGAAAGGTGTGGGTTTAGGAAACAGAGACAAAAGGATGACAGTGAGGAAGAGGGGGTCATGCCTGTTATCAAATTTTGGCAACCTTTTCCTTGGGTGTTGGGAGGTGCATGTCAAAGGAGGGACCAAAATGCACTTGTGCAGCAACTTGAAGTAAAGGCAAAAAAACCACTTAAGTGATGAAAAGCACCTTCCCTAAATTGTGTATTCTTCTGCTGCTGTCTCTTTTTAGATGGTTGGAGATATGAGTGGCTCATACTCTTTGCTTGACAGGTCCTAAACTTGTCACTCTCAAGGAGCTCCAGTGTTTGCAGGTGAAATTCGTTTTCAGGGCTGACCTCGAAATGATCAGCATCCACACGGGGCAGGAGCACCAACTGAAATGGCAGTAACATTGCTCTCAATTTAGAACCCAAGGATGAGACATGAGTGGGAGTTTCTGAAAGCAGAGTGCCTCAGTTTCCCACCTATCCACCTAGGTAACCCATTACTTTGTTTCTTGTCTGAAGAAAAGTAACATTTATAAATTTCTGTTGTGTTTTGCGCTGTCATACTTGTCACAGCCACTGCCAAGAGCAAAAGAAAAGGAAAAAAAACCACCTCTCTTGAAGTGAGATATTTACAAGGACTGGTTCTATAATATTATATTGAATGAACTTCAGGTTGAAAGGCAAAACGTTTACGTAACCCTTCTACAGAAATTTCGTTCAGGAATCTCAGATTGAATTGGAAATGTCATTAGAGAACAGCTTGCAATGCCTGAGAACTGCTGCTTTTAAACATTTTAAATATTAGGCAACAGTTTTATAGTTTAGTGAAGTAAAAGACAGGAAGAATGTCTTACCAAAGTCCTACTGGGTTAGACCCTGCAAAGAACCCTCTGCCTTTAGTCCCTTAAACAGCACTGCCATTTAATGAGACCTTGCTGTGCCCAGAATCTAACCAGGGCCTCACACACCTGGGCCCTCACAGGGCAGCATTTTCTGTTGAACCTAGTCTGTTATGAACTGAGCTGACATGTCAGAGCAGATCCGCTGAACACCTCAAGACTGTTAGTTCTGGGAGTCAATAAAGAACTCTGGTCCATATTGTACCAGTGTCCCTTGCTACTGGCACAGCAGAAAGCAAAGAACACATCAAATAATAATTGAGTGAATATAGATGAAAAAGTGTGCAAGGTGGAGTTTCCCTGAACTTCAAATGTCAGATTTGCAAGGCAAACTTTTGAAGTCAAGTCACTTAAATTAAAAAAATAAAACCAGGCAATAACAATGACAACGTCCCTGCAAGTACAATGCAGAGTACACAGGTAGCTTTAATTCTGGCAGCTTCTGACTTTGGAATACTTCAGCCTGACGTTTGCAAACTGTCCATTTAAAGTATATTTGTTTGGTCAAATATATACAGTTTCTTCTAACATTCACTTTTCAAAGGATTAATTTAATGGAAATTATATGGTGTTCTTCTGTGCTTGTCCTTTTCTCTGTAGAGGTGGCAGGTTGCTACCTGCTCAATGGCAGGAATAACCCTGGATGTTTAGGTCCACAATTCCTCTGGCAGTGCAGAGCTTCTGTGGGTTTCAGTAGGTGAGAGAAGCCTATATAAAAATATTTACTATTTTTCTAAATTTAGACTGAATGACCTACACCATAATTATTTACTGTAGCCCTGCTGTGAGGGAATGGTCTGCTGGGATAAATCACATCTCTGATATACTGGGGGAAGAGTGTTAGCTCAGACTGGCTTTTCTCTTCTTTATCTTTGAAGGTGTAGAACTTCTTAAGTTAGGCATGAGGTCAGTGGTGGAAAATCCTGCTTGCTCTGGCTCCCTCTTCCCAATACCGCAGTTTCCTCAGACAGCTGCCTCAGGAAAACCAGTTTCCTCGGTGTAATGTCTATGACTGCATTTTTGGAGTCAGTGAGGAGTAACTCTTCATAAAAATCCTATGCAAATACTGGTCTGGTGTCAGGATCTCCTGCAAACAGGAGCAGGAAATGCTGATTTTTAGCCCAGACAAATGGATAAGTATTTCGAGTTAATGAAAAGGTGCTTCTTTAGTTTCAGGGCTTCCTTCTTTAGGAACTGAACTGGACCTGGTTGTTTTATTTGTCTTGTTCTCTTTTTTTTAGTAAGGTTTTAATAGCTTCCACATGAAATCAGAATATGGGGCAATTCTACCTTGCATTTATCTTCTAGGACAAATAAAACCTGCAGTTTCTGATGTAAGTTTGACACCAGCAGAGCTGCCACCACTGGCTGTGTTTCAGATAGGAGATAGAGGGTGAAATAATTGAGTTTCAGGTTTGTGCTAGCCCTGGTTAGATGTTCACATCTGCCTTTTGTGTTTGGATTCAAAATGCAGTTTCAAAGGGGTGTTATGTACGTGACATAATTATGGTTTCCCATGCCTAATCATCACTAATTAATATAACCAGAAGGTTAACTACATAATTGAGATATTATTGCTCTCATGATTTGCTTTTTAATGCACAGGAACCAGACTGATATCATCAGGGAGATAATGATTTAACTCAGCTGAGGATCCAACTGTATATTTTTAAATGCAGGTGTATCAATTATTTAATTTTATATTGTAATTATTTTTGGCCAGTCCATGAAGTACCTCATTATATAGATTAGTGAAAATCTTATGATAAAAAAGCACCTACAATATAATTATAGGGTAATTATGCCTTTTGTACTATAGAATGCATGTGTTTCTTAGGAGACTGGATTCACAGCTCTTTGTTGCTGAGTCTTTAGAGAAGATTAATCTCAATGGAAGACCCCCAACATATTGCAGTATTGCTACCACTATTATCAATAATAACACTTCTAATAGTGGTGTAGTAAACAGATACAAAAACTTTAGGAAGCAACAGGTTACATGTATGCAGCAGCAATCCCATACCTGATGTAAAAGTTCGAGATGGATGGCAGAGATTGTACTGATGGTGCAGAATTTTTTATTAAAATTCCCATTATTCCTTCCCCTGAGTTATTCAAATGGAAGGAGGAATCAAGGTAAAAGCAGACAAGACTCTAGGCAGTTATTAGCATTTCAGATAGAAACCATCTAACCTCTTTCAGATGGTAGTTGTTAAAATAATGACTGGAAATCAGTGATTTCAGTAAATTTGAGATGTCACAGAATTACCATTAGTGGTAGAGTTGTGGAAAATTGCAGAAACAAAGTCCCAGTGCAGATGAGGAATTTTTTCTTTCAAATCTCAGAAGACAGATGTGGAGGCCAAAGTGCATGTTATCTCTATTTACCTGTAAGTGAAGTTTCACAGTATTTTAATCTTTGCTTCAAGCAGTGAACTTCCTGATTACAACTGCGACTTAGAAATATTTCCAGAATTACTCTGACTTTGGTTTTGTCCTTTTGATGCAGTAGTAAAGCAAATCCCATGTGAATCTCCTGTTATATCATCACTTCCTATCTGTACAAGGAGCAAGAGAACGACCCTTTAGAGCAAAGGGACCTACTGACATAAACCCCCACCACTCCATGCCTTAGAAATGCATTGAATCTGTCATTTTAGATGTTACAGCAGTTCATGTCCCCACTCACTCAGCAGATCATTAAGGGCTTGGAAATACCTTGTTCTTAATTATAAAATGCTCTTGACTTTTGCAGTGGGAAATGGGAATAACAGAAAAAAACCCATGTGTCAGCAGAGGAAAAAAATAGAAAGAGATAAAAATTTTTAAGATTACCAATTTGGATGGGCAGATAACATAAATAATTCATATGGATGGGTTTAGAAATTCTCCATATTTGTAAAGTTGATTTCCCCATAACCTGGTGTATTCCCTGACAAGTCTATTCCCAGTCACAGAAGGCTGGACTTTTTCATTTCTATTGGAAAGGTTAACCTCCCAAGAACAGTCTTTCCTGGAATTTGAGTAGAAGACTGAAGCCTTTCTGGGATAATCTGCTACCCTTGTATCACGCAGCCTGGCTCTGCAGCTGTATCCTGGAACATTGATGGGTGGGGAGAGGCAACAGGGCTGGGATTGTCCTTCTCTCCTCAAACACAGTCAAGATGAGGTTATCTCTGACTGAGTCCTTTGGGCCTTCTCACACTCAGCAGAAAGGGATATACAAAGCAGCCTAGCCAGCCTCAGTCCCAACAGCAGGGTTCATAGCACCTGATTTTAGGTGTCCCAACTGTTCCTCCCTTAACTGAAGTGACACAATCTTACCTGCCTTTGGAGACAAGAGGGAGAAATCAGAAACTCAAGTTATTTGGACCATCACTTAGTAGATATTTTGGATGAGCTGTATTAATCTCTGGAAGGTTCTATCCACCTCCGAAAAAGCTAGGGGTTACTGCTTAGACTTGAGGTTATTCAGCTGTTTAAGCAGGCTCATTCCTACAACTGGATTATATTTAGGGTTCTTTATTGGATGCACCTTTTCCGAGTGTTGATCTCATTTAGGTTGGACATTAGGAAGAACTTCTTCACAGAAGGGGTGATTAAACATTGGAACAGGGTGCTCAGGGAGGTGATGGAGTCACTGTCCCTGGACGTGTTTGAGGAAAGGTTAGACCCAGTGCTATGGTCTAGATGAGAAGGTGCTGTTTGGTCACAGGTTGGATGTGATGATCTCAGACATCTCTTCCAACCTAATTGAGTCTGTAATTCTGTTATATACATAAGCTCTAAAATATGTATCCATATACAGCAGGTATACATAAGCTGTCTTGAATCCCTTAGAGATGGAATTCTAGCCCTCCTTTTCCTGCAGAGACTTACCAGAAGGTCTCTTATCAATCTAAATATCATCATTCCTTAGGGCGGTTGCTGCACCCCAGGAGGTGGATCTGCAGGTCTCTTGCTCAGTGACTCTGAGGCTCAGCACAGGTTGAAGCATCCACCCTTGGGCCATTGTCCAAGCACAGACCATCACTCCCAAATCCTCCACAATGACAGAGCAAATACAAAAGACATTCCCTGGGTTTGTTGCTTGAGAACAGTCAGCTAAACTCTTTCTCCTTTTGACTCTAGCCGGAACTCAATTAACCCATTTGTCCCAAGAGAAGTCTCCAAGTACAGTTGTCTTTTATTGTTATTATTAAAACAGCTTCCTCAGCTCTCTGTCTGCAGCCAACAGACTGGTAGCTGTCATTTGAGCTACTTCTAATTTTCTACAAACATTTCTAAAATCCTTTGGAAAAAGTGGTTTGATAAGAGAAGAGAGCACGTTTTAAGCAAAAAGATCAAAGGCTAAAAGGAATGATTTGCTTTTGCACTTAAAATGTATGTTTAGTACCCAATCAATATACCAATTCTGTTCTGATAGAAAAGGATATTTCCTTTTCAGATGCTTCACACATTTGTCTGAACACCTCTTGCTTTCGTTTTTCCACTCTTTCATGGCAATACTCATTCCAATGACTAGGTTATTTCAGATTCTTTTTTGGATGCACCTTTTCTGCGTGTTGTTCTCATTTAGCAGGAGTTTCATTCCTTGTGGTTAGTGCGTATTGATGCACATTACGTTTACACTTGTCTAATTTGGGCTGGAAAGGAGCTGCATCATGGCAGAAATGATTTAGCTCCACGTATATCATCCCTAACAGGCCACTGACAAATCCAGCCTTGAATAGTACCATTGCTAGCAATTCCATAACCTGCCCTGACAGCTTGTTCCAGTGCTTAAACAGTCATATATTTATAAAGGTATTTCTTAACATTTTCACTGCTGCACCTATAACTCCAGAGTCTGTCTGGCCCGACTGTGGAGTGCAATTTTTCACAGTATCTATATAGATGCAAATACTTATATGCTTTTTGTATGTAGGGTTGTTTTTATTTCAGTTTGCATATTATTTTGCTGCCAGACCTTTTTCTCTCAGGTATTTTACTGTAGTTAGTACTTACTTGTGAGCTTCATTCATAGGGCAAGATTGATGGTGGCTTCTGGTCTCTGTTGGAGCACAATGCATACGCAGGAAAGAGCAGATCTGGTATAGGCTGAGGACGTGTCCTGTGTTCTTTGGTGTGTTGTGGAGAAATTCAGTCTTGCATTGCTGTTTCCTTCCGTTGCAGGAAAGATGGGCTCTGCTGTGCAAGAAAGCATAGAGTGAATGATCCCATGCTCTATCAAGCATGCTGTCTGCTCACCAGGTTCCTCTGCAGGGAAATCCAAAGCTGTGCCTCTGGTTTTTGAGCAAAAATGAAAGGCAGCAAATGCTTTTTTTTTTTTTTCTCCTGGAACACACTGTGTGTGCAAATCATTCCTTGAACTCACAGTCATGAGTTATGGTTCTGTCTCAAAATTCAGCCTGATGCAGAAACGGCTGGATTTTTACAGTTATGTGAAACATCTTCATTATTTTGAATAATATTGCAACACTAAAACATAGTCATAAGGAAGAAGTATAAAAATTAATGACCATGCCCAAAGACACGGTTCAAAAATGGGTACAAAGAAATTTCACTTGTGAAGAATTTTTCCCATAGCTGCCTTCTTTTAGTCTGATAATTTCCCCCTCAAGAGTTAGGAAAAGGATACAGAACTCAACAGACCATTTGCCAAATGTTCTCAATCAATATTTGTCTGCTGTATTCATCTGGAATGTTAAAAACTTTGCATAGAATTAAAGGCTTAAAGAGTCTATTGCAAATACCAAGCCAACTAAACAGACCTTACTTGATACTGTATCATTTATATGTCCTTTGTGTACCCACTAGCTAGTTGAAGTTTTAATAATTCAGTTTTATCCTTCCATTTCTGATCCTTTTTTACTCCATTTCCTTCCCATGAAGTGACTTCTCCTCTCTAGTGGGATAACTGCCTGCAGTAACACACAGCATGCTGGACCCACACTGGTTCAGCGCTCACTGCTCCAAATAACAGCAGCAGCCCATGTTATCCAGGGAGTATCTTTCACGCCATCATCATATGCTTGCATTTCTGGCCTTCAAACATAGGCATGACAGCTGTGAATTTCCATGTGTTAGTCCTGCTGGATGTGGAGAAACAGGTCATGTTTCATCCACACTTTTCTGATGGTGAGATGAGGAAGGAGATGCTATTTTGGGTGCTCAGAGTGGCAGTGAGAGCTGCAGAAGCAGTGGATGCAGGCACAGGGCTGCAAGTGGCACCACCAGCTGAATAGGATGAAAGCCTCAGGTCTTTGCAGCTGCTGATCACTAAAGATGTTCTTTAGTTTTTGTTCTACAAGACTGAGCATACTGTCCTCACTGTCTTGACTTGGTTGTCAAGGAGGATAATTACATTTCTATCTTTCTCCAATTCCCCCTGCTATGCAGGTTAGATGCAGTGTTGGTGAGCACTGCTTGGCTCCAAGCAATGTGCAGGTGCTGCTCTGTGAAGTTTTTACCTAGATGTGGCTGTATTTCACTGGTGAATGCAATGGTCACATTATGTGGCTCAGCAGTCTCTAAAATTATTCTGCATTCCCTGAGAATACGTAGCTGTGCCTCATCACATTGTCTTTGCATTTTCCTGCAGTCATCTCTGGTATTTCAACATTAGGGAATATTTTGGTCATACTTTGTATTTCTAAAGCCCAAGGAAGAAAAGCATTCCTTTACAGCCTGGTATGACATTTAGACCTGCCCAACCCACACATCCCAACCCATATTCAAACGTAAATTTGTCTCAGAAATGTTAAATACTGTAGCTTTCTCTGGTGTTATGAACTCCATTGCTGTTGATATCCTGCTTATAAAGAAAACTATTTTGCTATTTAGCTATTTGCTATGGCTATTCATAACTATGTCATTTTGCAAACTTTGCACAAATTCAGAACTGTGGATATAACCTACTAGAGGGAGCACTTGCATTGCTTTAGAGAGGGCATCTAATGGTAGATTACTGTACCAGGTGAGACCCTAGAGGGCGAAAAATTCTGTGTTTCTTTAGGTTTCTAGTTGATACTTTTACTGTTACTGTTGAGAAATTATTATCCTCCTGGGAGGACACAGCTGCAAGAAGCTGAAGGCAGGGAGATGTTCTGCATACTGAGTGCACAGCAATGAAGCCTTCTGCCCTTCTACAGTACTTAGAAGAGTTTAGTACTAAGGTTTCTGTTAATGCAATTTAAACCTTCTAAAACTAGACTGGGAGACCTGGGAACAAAAAGCTTGTTTGTGCTTAGAGTAGATACCGCTGCAAAAGGGAATTGTGCAAAGAGCAAAACCCAAACCGTTCTAATGCTCAGTCTTCTCATGGGAGCAGCTGAAAGAGAAGACTCCACAGGCAAGATGTTAACTACACTACTGAAACTATTACCAGAAAGTGCCATGCTGGAGCTGTAAAAAAGCTGAATATATCAAGGGAAAAATAAAAAACCTAGTGGAAATATCCCTCCCATCTCATCCCAGTCAACTTCAAGGCACCATTACTAGGAGTGAGAGCTGCTGGACTCACCTAGTCTTTTACTGAAAAAGTAGAATCATAGAATCACAGTTTGGGTTGGAAGGGATCTTATATATCATCTTGTTCCAATCCACATGCTGTGGGAAGGGACACCTTCCACTATCCCAGGTTGCTCCAAGCCCCATCTAACCTGGCCTTGAACATTTTCAGGGATGGGGCAGCCACAGCTTCTCTAGGCAACCTGTGCCAGGGCCTCACCACACTCACAGCAAAGAATTTCTTCCTAACATCTAATCTAACTCTACCCTCTTTCAGTTTAAAGCCATTCTCACTTGTCTTGTCACTACATGCCCTTGTCAAAGTCCCTCTCCAAGCAGCTCAGTGCCTTTTGTAGTCCCTTGGATGGGTTTTCAACTTCTCTCCCATCAGTGCTGAGAAACAGTAAGAACTTTAACATGCAGTTAACCTGCTTTTAAATGAATAACCTTGGAAGGATATTGAGGTAGGAAAGCCTTTACTAATCATAGATACAGATGTTCTACCTCTTTCTTAGGTTATTGGAAGTCAGGCAATGCAGTTAATGAAGCAAATCTCAAAAGACCTCTCTTACGTGGATTTTGACCTCTAATATACTGATTCTTTTCCTGAGGGGAGACTAATGGAATCCTTTTACAGACTACCAAAAATGAAAAAAAAAAGTGTAGAAATTTATGATGATTTTGAAATTGGTCATGAAGCATGAAAGTACTTGGTGGTCAAGGACAGTCAAACAAGCCCAAATGCATAAACAAATGTAGAAAATTGGGGCAAAAGAAGGCAAAAATATCAATCCATTTAATGTAAAAGAAAAAAGTAAAAAACTATATATGTGGTTCAGTATTGCAGCAACAAAATCGTTAAACCTCATCCACTTGGGAGTTTTGTTCAGAAGCTGGAAAAGACGTTTGTCAGCTTTTAAATTTCAAGAGTATTGTCAGTACTCCAGGAGACCTTTGTTTGACTTTTGTGACTTCTTTTACCCGACCCTGTCACGTTTGCATACCACTTCCCTAGGACCTGCCACTGCATTGCCAAACACACATCAAACAATGCATTCCTTAGGAAACTTTATATTTTAACTATTGATAAATTCTCCTTAGAGTTTATTCAATGTTTCTTTGAAAAGATGAGCATACTTTTAGTTTCATTAATCAGTGACACAAAGGTCCCATTTAATATCTTTTACTAGAGCACATTGAAAGGTTTTTAATTCTTAGAGGGTATTGTTTGACCTGACATTAGTAAGGAAAAGTGAAAGTATCACAGATATTGTTGAAAAATAAAGTCTTTTTTTAACCTGCAGATCAGGTTCTTTCACAACTTTTCCCATAACAGTGTGTAAACAGTGTCTCTGATCCACTAATAACTTGGATAGGAAAATGGAGTACCCTGATGAAGTTGTTAAGAATTATTTTTGTTTTCTCATAGAGAAGATTGGTTTAACTTTACATAACAAAACAAAGCTGACATGTTTCAGGATGATAAATTTTAGACTAATATCCCTCTACTGAGTGTGGTATATTGAGTAATGGGTGAAGTTAAAAAGGAATTTTAGGTCATTGAATCCAACTATCCAATCCATCCTCTCACTGGATCCCAGGCAGAAAAGGCTGTAGAAAGCAATGAGGTCCCCCCTCAGCCTCCTCTGCTCCAAACCAGACAAACCCAGAGCCCTTAGCCTGTCTTCATAGGATATTCCTTCCAGCCCTTCCACCAGCCCTGTTGCTCTCCTCTGGATGAATTCCATTACCTTAAAGTTTTCAATTCCAATTTCGCCGATCACCAGCAAAATTTCTATAAAATTTCTCATAAATTCCTTTGAAAAGGAGTGGTCAAAAATCATGTCAGTAGTCCAAACATAAGAAACTTTTTACTTCCTCTGATAACTTTCTAGTTTTCTTGATTTTCAAATTCTTTACTTTCCATTCTAAAACCTCACTTTACTTTTCCTCTGGGAACAAAAAAAAAAAAAAAAGAGGAAACAGAGAAAAAGGGGAAGAAAAAAAATCGAGGTGCAAGAAAATGAATAAAGGAAAACATCTAGGAGTTCCTTTTGTAAACATGAAGGAGAGAAAAGAATACATTTTCTTAGATAAACAATTTAAGTACAAAAGTTTCAACAATTTTATCTTCTATAACCTTAACGTTAAATATGATGGCAACAGATGTTTTAACACCCTAGATCAGACATTTATCTGGAAAAAAATCAGTAAATTTTATGGCATAAAGTGATTCTTTAAATGGTATGATAATTTTGTGCATGATATAATGGAGAAAAGAAATCATGCTGATATAGTCTATTTAAATAATGGTACTTTGATTTACTCCTGCACTATGTTTTGGTGCATGCATGTGTTTACACTACACTAAATCACTGTAGCTTATATTAAATATCATAATGAAATATTAAATCATAAATGTATGCTCTTCCTTCTGTGAAGACATAAATAATCAGACAAAAAAAATTTTCTTCTATGCTATTCAACATCTTTCTCCATGTTCTAGAATGAAAAAGAAATCAATAGTAGTAAACTTCTTGGATAATGCAAGGTTTGGCAGAAAAAAAATAATGAAAATGCAGCCCAAGTACATCGTTAAGCAGCTCATTTTGTCGACATGTGCTCCATCACAGTTAAGTGCTGGATTATGCATCCAGAAACAAAGAATGTATTCACATTTGCAAGATGAGCAATTGCATTCTCCAAAAATGAGATCACAGTAGATAATGCAGTGAATATGAATTCCCAGTATGGTGCTGTTGTTTATTTGGGAGGATGAAATGGCAAATGTCTGTTAGGGAAAGGACGGGCAGGTGACATCAGTCAGGAGAACGACTTTAGGGAGATGCTGGTTGGCATTTTGGGACACATCTGGTAAAATGTAGATGCCTATCATGTATCCACTGACTCTGTGGTACAGTTAAGCTCTTCCTAGAGTACGTTTCAAAATAGACTACAAAACTGGAGTCATTCACTGGGAGGAATGCGATGTTCCTGGTGTACCCAACAGCAGGCAGCTGCACAGGGCAGGTGGAGAGGACATAACAGTATCTGGAAGCTGCAGATACCAGAATAAAGCACTTGATACCAGAATAAAGATGCAATTCTTTTACATGGAAAGCGATTCACCACTGAACCAATTTTTCATGGATTGGATGATGGACTCCGTACGAATAAAATATTAAAACTAAGACTGCATTTTGTAGCATACAGGCCAAACCTCAAAATTGCAATTTTGATGTGGAAATGAAAGGTTGAAATGTTTTGGCATGTGATCAGAATAGTTTACACTAGTCTTAAAATCTATGAAGTTTCTGCTCTGGAAGAACAGAAATTTTGTCTTCTGTCTAATGAATCAGCTTTGCTTATGCTCAACCTTAAATTTTCAACCTCTCAACCTAAATTTTTATCTTCTCAATTTTATCACACTATTCCTATTTTATGCCTGCCCTTAGGGAACTTCAGAAAATTGTCTTTACTCACCAGACTCCTACAAATTCCTGTAGAATATTCTTATGTTCATATCTCTGTAACATATCTCTTATTTTGCAAGACTCTGATAACAAAAGCCACTCTGCTATTTAATGGTATTTTTTAAGACTGTAACATTGCAGCCAACATATCAAAAATCCAAAGTAAATTCCCAAATCTTTCTTCTTAGAAAACTTTGATAGGAACCTGAAGTCCACTGACTGTTTGATCTACACAAATGTTTTGGTGTTTTGCTTCATTTGTTCTAGAATGTTTCTAGCTTTTAGGCTCTTCAGAGCAGCTGTGACTAACACAACAAACTCTTCCAGGCCTTCATGGTTTTTGCTCATATAAATCCATGTGTAAAAAATACTGGAAAGCTCATTGTTCATACGGCTCACTGGCTTTTGATCACGTTTTGCTGGAGCTCATACAACAGTAGGACTACATGAGGTGTTGCATCATGAGGATTTTATCTAACCAGGACATGTTTCATCCCTCCTGTTAGTTTCTGTTTTCATATCACTTCCTGCTACACGTTGGTCTTAACAACACTGTTCTTTCATAAACCTTTCCAGTGTTTGCACCTTGCGAAGTCCCAACAGAGAGCTGGTGAAATGCTCATATATCTATTAAACCATGTGTTGCCATTCAGCACAGGGATTAATTTCACCTACTTCCCTTATCTGCTACCTTCTTAATGGTATTCCTCTTTAATACTGATTTTCCCTTTTGCCCAGACATTAAAGCTGGTTTCAGTGGTTAGCAATTGCTGCACTCTACCTCTTAAGATGAGCATCATTAGTTCTTCACATCTTCAGTCCTTTGACACTCTTTTTTATGTCTTTCCAATGCAAACTGGCAGTAGTAATTCAGTGAAGCTGGTAACAACATTCCCTTCACACTGGTACAGTATATGAGGAGACTGAGTATATTGTATTTATGAAATTCAGTGAAGGAAGAAGTTTCAGTAAGAGCTCAAATTCAAGCTCTTCTTGAACTGAATTTCAGCACTTGCCTTTTAACAAACTTGGTAGTTCTGTGATCATCACAATCTGGATTTCACAGCAGATTAAAGCCCATAGGCAGTGACTCAGATTGTAACACAGGGCAGGAATAGGCTACTTAAAGTCTTCTCTCATCGCAGATATCCCTTTAATCCTTTTATGGTTTTCTTTAGGTAGATTGAATTCTTCAGATCACTGCTGGGTACTGGTTTTCCAGTATGACAGATTAGGTCAATATCCAAACCATTTGGGAACCTAGTGTTTTCTGGAAATCAGAAGCTGCTGCGTGGTGCAATCTATGTTTAGAATTACTAGCAGAAGGGAGTAATTTTTCAGGGAAATGGAAATAAAGCCGCTATATTGCTTTTTTTCCTTTTATCCCTGTTATGACAGTTTTGCTTGCTGCTGACCATCTCCTAGAGATATGGCCATATTATTTCCCTGCTTCCACAGATTCATCTATTCATACTTTTTTTCCCCGCTCTATTTTTGCCTTTTGTACTCCAGGCTTCCCCTGGTCGATGTAGTTCATCAAATGTTCTTCCTTCATCTTTTCTTCCAATAACCTTACATGCCCTCGGCTCTTCAGAATAAAACTGTGGTCTTTCTTTTTTCTCTGTTTTCAGTTATAGCATTTAATTCCTATTTGCATCAAGCATATGACATGTGACCATGAGTCTCCTCAAACCGCTTTTCAAATCTCTTCTTTGGTTCCTAAAGAATCCAGGAAAACAGTGTTTCCCCACTACCTCTTCTTAGAGGCAGCATCCTTATAAATCCCTCTGTGCCAGACACATGCTGCCTGCACTGATAATCCCCAAATGAGGTGACATTGTCAAACCATAATCCACAGTCTCCTTGTTACCTCTTCATATTTGCTAATGCTGGTCTTTTCATAGTCAAACACAATAATCTTCCAAGTGACAACTAAGGCCTCAGCTTATCTGCATGGAGCAGCAGAGGATCCAAGTAGCCAGTAAGGCTGCAAGGGGAATTTTCTTCCAGCCCACCCCAATGAGTAACTCTGTGATATGTGCTGCTGCTCACGAGGTGCTGGTTTGTAGTGTCTCCCCACACCAGCTCCCAGGGTCTGGGAAAACACAGTTTCTTGTGAGGGGTGGGAGTAGGACTGTGGTGGTGAGTACTTAAGGACCTTACAGACTAGAAGGTACTTGGCTCTCAGCATCCTGGCACCTTTCCCTACACCTTTAGGAATTGTTTCATTGCTCTGCAGATAATGTATTGGTAAAAGGATCCTGCCTATACTGCTAATCTGCACTTTGCTTTTGGGATTTTGATGGGTGAAAACCTGCCATGGGTTGCAGAGCTGTGTTCCTGATTGCCCAAGTGGGGTCTGTTCATGCTCCTCTAGGCAGAGTCCAGCTCTTAAGGTTTTACCTTACCTGCCTCTCAGACTCCCATCTTATCCGATCAAACAAGGACTTACAGTAAGGACCTCCATTGACTGGACTGAGCTCTGAAGAGCCCCACAATGCATATGTCAGGAAGGACTTGATGGTTTAGTCCTGGTAAGAGCAGAGAAATTAGAGCATCGTGAAACAGGAGAGTTCCTTGTACCAGATACTTCCAAATACTTTTAAAAATGTATCTGTATCTTTGCATTAGAAAAAAAAATACTGTTGGCCTTGTAGTCAGACAAAATATGTATGTGGTGTGTCAGAGAAGGGGCTTCTCTACTTTTCCTTTCATTAATCTTACCCCTTCCCAAAACTCTTTGCAATAAATCAGTGTGGAAATGGCAGAAATCACATCCTTTTCTCCTTGGCTTCTCCTTGTTATGGTTGAATTCACAGAATAAGTCCATCAAAGTCAATGGAATTGCCTCAGAAATTAATTTGTCTGGGATATCTTGCAACAGATGTGCTATTGACTTCTGCTTTTATTATTGCTCTTCTCATAGCACGGCCCTATTGTGTGAGATCCATTCCAGGCTCTGAGGACCCTGCAAAACAAACTCACTCCAGAGAATGAGAGAAAGGAAAACAGAAAGATTTGATCAATGTCGCAGAGGAGACCTGGCTTTAGAAATTTAACATCTCCCTTATGGTTTCCTTGCATGGTCTGATTTTGGACCACATCATCCAACTGTTATAGAACATGGGTGGGAGTAATCACAGAGGAGGCCAGATGTCTGCTTGGGAAGGTGCCCAGGGCTTGCCATCACTGCGTAAAATTAGAGAAGAAGCAGCTAAAACTACTTTCTAATTTGATATACTTGTGATTGAAATATTTCCTCTCACTACAAAGCATTTATTTGTGGTAGATGTAACTGAATTGGGTTGTAATCAGGACACAGGTTGCTTGGCTGAGGAGAGTATTGCTGCAGAGGTGGAGGTGCATTGCAGCACTGGGGCAGAGCTGTTTCCTTCATGTTTGGCTGTGAGCCACCACCAAAACTCTGTCATGAGGACTGAGACAGCTGCTCTAATGCTATATATGTCTACGCTGTGCACTCTGGGACCTCCATTCAAGGGCAGATTAGCATTTAAGGTGAAAGAGGATAAAGAAGGGTAGCATCTGGCTCATCTGCTGGTCTATACCCAGACACACTCACCCAAAGAGCTACAAGCAAGAAAGAATAACCATATCTGCTTAGGAGAGCCACTGTGATATTGGGAAGGTCAGAATCTTGCTGGAAATGCCTCAGACATTGGATGATAAAGGAGAAAAGAGGAAACCTCTTTTGTTCAATGAAAAGATAAATGAACAAGAGATCAGCCATGGTGCCAGCAGAATTGCTACAGGCACCAGCTTCACTGGAGAAGTAGCAACAGCAATGGCAAATAGTTTTAATAATCCTCAGCTGATATCAGCATCCTTCTATTCAAGTACCTAACTGAAGTCAAAGAATAATTAACCTTGGCTGGGTTATAAGATCAGCAATGTCCTGAAGAGACTTGCACTGAAAGAATATTTACTGTCACATATGTGAGCGGAAAAATCGTATAAAATTCTTACCAGAAAATTGGTATACGGCATTTCACAGATATATGAGTGTTTGCAGGAATGAAATATGCTAGAGGTGAGATACAAAGGCTGAGCTTTTGTAAGAGAACAGTTCTTTTTGATCTCAGAAGTAGGTGCAAAGGGCACGCAGAGTCCTAAGAGGCATGAGGTTACCAAAGGACTATTGGTAACTATTGGTACTATTGGCTGGTTGCATTCTTCCTTAATACACAGTTCAGCTGACAGGTGCTTTCACACCAGAGAAGGCTCTACCTCCCCAGAAAACACCAACAGGCAGTTTTGTACAGCTGTTCCTGCATGGTGTAGTGATTTTATGAAGAGACTCTCATTTTTTGGCTTAGTGGGTGCCAGCCCATCTGGGACAGGCAAACGGCAGCGTCATTGCAAGACGGTCGATAAGGCTTTATCCTGCTTCATCCTCCAGCATTGCAACGCATTTAAGTAAGAAAAAGTCCCAAAGTTACCACTTAAACATGGATTAAATCCAGATTTTCTCCTTTACACATGTTTTATTGAGTAGATAAGAAGGTTAAAACTTGGAAAATTACTGAGTAGGTAATTGCTACTAGACAAAAAATGAGCAATAATAAGTACCTTTATACTCTTCTGCCAGTAACATCTTCTTGTAAGAAAATGAAACATCTATCTAATATGGGGAGAAATAATTTAGTTGAAAGGGTATCCTTGAACAGGTAAAGATATTCAAGATGAAGCTCAGGACCAAAGAAAAAAAGTAAAACAAAGAAAAAAACCATAAAATAAAAACACACTACTCTAAAAGAGACAACCACACATCCTGAACCTTTTATCAATTCTGACGACTTTAATGACTTCTCCTTTGTACTAGTTAAAGTCTTTTTAATATCTTTCTGTTGAAATAAATTCCTGCTCTGACAGAAGAAAACCCACAAGTGACTTATTCTCAGGAACAGCTATTACAATTACACTGTAGTTATGATGAAGCAATAACATAACTACATTGCAGTTAACTTTGACATAATTTTCATGCCTGCTTTTCACATAATTAACAGTTCACCTACATGATGGAGTTATTGATTTTTTTAAATTATTTATTTCTTGCTTAATAAGCCCACTTTGTGGTGTAGAAAAGGTAACAAAAGCATTTTACTCCAAAATACAGTGATACAGAAACAGCTTCCAAATTACAGCATAATTGAAATGCTGCTACCCTCCACAAACAGTTTTATATAATGAAGTGTACAGCCATTAGAGTTGTATATTTGGAAACTTTTGAAGCGATCATATACTATAGTGACAGATCTGGTAGGAAACCAAAGTCAGATGCCTTAAAAAATATTAGTGATTCTTTCTTCTACTGGCACATCGGCTCCATGGAGGGGCCTATGCTAAAAAATTTTAGTTCAACCATCCTTATTTGTTTTAAATAAAATATTAAAAAATACAGATTAGTATATCGTATCTGTCTGCTTTACTCATCTAAGGATTTTATTATAATTTCAACTTTAGATTTCTGTCCTTCTAACATACCCTTAACTACAGTATAAATGGGAACAAGCTGAAAGTAGGGATTTTTGACTTATGATTTAAGTTGTGAGTCTGATAATTAATGAATTACAATAGCAACGTTGCTGTCTATTTTAAGCCAAATGAAATAAAGAGGCTAGGGGGATTCTTTAATAACAATAAACATGGAACTCTAATTTCTTTTTATGCTCTGTGATCACATACAAAAGATCTAATATAAATAATTGCATTAGATGTCCTATTTTTGGAAAAGTGCATAGCTAGTATTTAGGAAGACTCTTATTGCTCTGATTTATCTATTAATGAAGCAAAACCCAGTTAATTACCTAATTTGCATGATATTTTGCATCCATATAGATGCTGGGATGAGCACTGGGGACAGGTTTTTCATCAACCCATTTTTAATAAGCTAATGAAGTTGGCTGGGCTGACTCTGCAGATCAAGTCATTGGATGTTTTTCTCTTGTTGAATTGAGAACTTGTAAATCAAGGAACAGGTCGAGAAAGCTTGTGAGCTGAGGAGGGCAAGACCTTTCCTCCTCCACTCCCAAGGTCCCATTATGGTACTGGAGCTGCAGATCAGCAACCTGCTTGATGTCCCACACTCTTGTCCCATGGCCTCGAGTGCTGGCAGTGAGGAGGATATTGTGGTTTCCTCTGTCTTACCTTCTTCCCTGTCTGTTCCTCTCCCCCACTGCTCTGAGGCAGGATAGGACCTTCAATACTACCATGCAGTGCTGGGGAAGTCATACAGTGGCAGAAAGTGGCAGGTTTGCTGCTGCTTTTGTGTTCTTTTTACATCCCACCTTTGTGCTCTGTGGTGTTTCTTCCCACTTTTGTTTTTCCCTCCCTGTCCTCTTGTGTCAGGATGCCTTTTCCAACCTACCTATCCTCCTGTCACCCTATGCTTGTTGTTTCTGCATCCCATGTGTCTGTCAGGAGGCACTGCCTCAAGAAAAAAGAGACTTACACGACTTTCCCTGAAGCCTTTCCAAGCCCTGTGCAGCAGAGGGTCTGATTTGCCACGTAAAGAAGATTTGTACAAGAAAGCATCTTATTTAACATTAGCTACTGAAAACCAAGGCACCCCAGTAACAAGTAACTGGTCTAAGCCAGTTATTTGTCCACACTGAGCCTGAGGTGGACAAGCAGAGCAGCACCTTCAGGGAATGCTTCTTCCCACCCCACGGTGAGAGGTGGAAATAGTTTTGAATCCCTGTTGATGTTCTTCTATCTCTGTGTTTGACAAGAGGGGGAGCTAAGGACAAAGCTCTGCACTGTTAAAGTTAGGAGAGATTAATTTCCTCCTTGGGGTCTTCTGAAATACTCTCACATGCTTTATGCAAGCACAGAAAAAGTGCCACTAAATACAAAAACTGGTGAAAAAAACTAGGTTTTAAAATGTAAATGTCTGCCCCTGTAGAAATGAGGATATTTGGCAGGAAAGAGCTCTCCAAAGAACAGTCCACAGTCTTCCAATCTCTGCTGCTTCAACTAACAGCTACAATGTATGAGCCATTTAATACTGAAAAGAGGGCAGACTCATCACTGGAGATAAATTACTAGTTCTGGAGACTCAGCTACAGCATAAAAGTAACAACCAGCTAAAAAATATATTGTCCTAATTACATTGGGTCATATATCGAAATATGGTAATTTGAGTGCTGAGTCACCAAGCCTCCTAAGGGAAAAGTCTTTTCTATAAAACAAAATTGGTTAAGTCTGTTTCCTGTTTTTACAGCCATCATTAGGAATAAGATAAATAAAACCACATCAGCTTTTGATCTAATCAATGCAGTTGTGCTTGATTTTAATCCACTATTTTTTAAATATATTTGGAGTTTTATTTAGATTGTCTACCTTTGTGTCAAAGACTAATTTTAACAACATGAGATCAAAGCTCAAAGAACCATTTGAGCTCCTTATTATCCAGGGCTGAAAGACAGCGGCTAATTTCGGACGCAGTGGAGAGAGGTAAATGCCTGCATAAAAGTTCATCTTGTGTATCTTAGCTATCCAAAACTTAGGGTTATAGACTAATTAATTGTCTTAACTCTTTTGGTAATTGCTGGTGACAAGAAAGGTACCCTAGAAAGTGATCAGTCCTAGATATTTTACCTACTTAGTGGTATGGTGAGGCCTCTGTGTCTCTCCACTGACTGTAAATGAACTCTGACAACCAGTCTGGACCAGATCCACAACTTTCAGATGTTTAAAATTAGTGAGACGAATCTCACCTGTGCAGGAGATAAATGTCCATGTGATCTTAAATTTAAAACTGCATTGCATTAAGAGCAGGCAAAGGACATATTTTTACTCCAATATTCAAAGCTGGGGGGAAAAGGGAGGAGTGGATTTGTTTGATCTCTTGTAGAGGAGGAGTTGTGAAACCATAGGTTGGAAGACATCGACATTTCTAACTTGCTGACATTAAACATGAATGTTATTTAAAGAACACCTGCCTCAAAGACCTTGCAAATGGTGTTGTTTAATACCAATGGAAGCCCTATGAACTTCAGTTAGGATTTACATCAAGATAGCCATAGTTCAATGAAACGTCTCTCTTTAATGAAAATATTTAATACTGATGTTAAATATGACAAAAGTAAAAAAAAAAAAAATTCCTGAAGAAGAATGTGCTTAATTCAGCACATACTTAATGATTGTGCTGAATTAAAGTGCTTTGGACAACACCAGAGGACAGGAGTACCATGAAACAACCATCCTCATGAAAAACTGCTAAGGATATGCCACAGCTGCTACTCATGCAGATTTGCTCTTACAGTCAGTGGGAAGAATGAGACAGCTATGAAGGGCAGTCATCCCTCATATGGTCTCAAGAGGATACATGGCAGCTGCTACTCCTTTGCTGCAAAGGTGAAGGCTGTCCCCAGCTTAGACATCTCATCCAGGAGTACCTGAGAGGGCAGAGGAGTGGCACCTCCACCACCAAGGGCTTGTGCTAACATCCATATCATAAACATCTGACCTCACTCTCTTGCTTGGATGGAGAGATACTCCCTCAATATTTCTACCTGAGCATCTTCTCTGAGTTTAAACCCTGGCACTGTGTGGGCTGAATAACCTGGTGGGTACCAGCTTATTGCTCATCTGCAGTTTCTGTGAGAATAATGTGAGATCTGTGTAGCTTTTGTGCTCCTGAGACAAACCTCTCATGGCATGCCATGTAAATATTTGTAAGAGATAAAAAGACTTCCAAATACAGGCTTTAAATAGCACTTGGCTTCACTGAAAAATGTCTTGGCAGTCTTGGTTTCCCTTGCATTGTACAAGGGAGGACTAATGCCAACTGATAACAGAAAAAGAAAGCAAGATGATAAAATTCTAAAGGGAAACCACCAACTTTCTCAGTGTTCTAAATGCCTCTCTGAGCTTAGTCCAAATTATTGCCAGAGGGTAATTTTGATATTTTGATTTGAATTTCCTAGTTGCCAGACAGACAATGAAGCAGGGCTAGATCGTGACAAAAAGGATTTTGCTATCATCCTACCTACTATTATCATAACACAGCATACATAACACAGCAGAGCAACACAAAATTCTACAGCAATTTTTCCATACTCTCTTTCCTATTTTAAATTCTGGTGCTCTTGAGGAATGATATAAAAATTTCCAGTTCTATTAGACTAGAATTTCCAGCTCAAAGTAGCACACAATTATGTGGTGGAGTCAACATCAGTCAGTCTCGGTTTGATGAAGCTCACCACAAATTCAGCTCTGCTGTTTTATCCAAATACTTTTCCCTGAGCATTATTTCCAGCCCTGGGTGACGCTCCAATGGAGCCCATTGATTCACACAGCACAGGCTCACAGACCCAATCACACGTATCAGCAGAGTGTCCATATGCATCAGGATGGCATTGCTATCAAGTATTGCCGGGCTCAGTTTTCTAACCTCAGTGCTGGAAAATTACACAGCAAAAACAGGTAGTAGAAAAACTGTCTGGTTTAGAATTTCATAAGGCATCAACTGGCAACTTAAGAAACTTAACTTTCTGGAAACAGATATATGAGAACAAAAAGGAATGGAAATTAATCCCTCAAATCCTCTCCTCTCCCCTCCTTTCCTCCTCTCCCCTTCCTTCCCCTCCTGTCCCCTCCCCTCTCCTCTCTTTCTTTTTTTCCCAGATATCTTCCTCTCTTGTTTTAGAAATCACTGTAAAAGTTACCTCTGGGAATAATAATCCGGGCATTCCTGAGATTAAGTTTTGCTTGAGAGCAAAATAATGTGATTTGTATTTAATCGCCACAAACTTAGTGCACTTACTGCAACTAGATATCAAAATTTTAAATTCCCTAATCAGGCTTGCACTTAGTTACTTTATCCAATGAGATGGGAAAATTATCTTAAACTAGAAGTAACTATGTATTTATATGTTTGTATTTCTGAGGATAGAATTTAAATGTCTCATTTCATTTGTGAGAGCTTTGCAATTTTTTCTGCAGCTGCATCTGAGCTCTGGCAAAATAGAAACATTCTCTCTGGGCTGATTAAACCAAGTGAATTTCACAGTGTTAGCAGATGAGGGTTGAAGGTCTCCTGACACAGTAATGATGCCTATTCCACTCCCAAGAGATAGGAGAGTATTACTTCAGGTTTGCTGAAGACTGGGGTTTTTATGAAGGTTTTTAATACCACATTGTATGAGGGTGTACTGAGAGATCCTCCCTCCATGAGGAAAAGCAGCTGGTGCTGGCAGTTTTCAAGCAAAACTTTAAAGAATAACAAATTCTTGCAGAAGAGAATAACAAAAGCACCATTGTGACTTTCTGATGTGACCTCCTTTCCAGGACTGACAATAGAAATGTTTGAATTTCTGGAACCAAGTTAATGAAAAAGAAAAAGAATGAAAGATGGGAAGCTCTTATCCTCCTTGTGCTGTTACTTACTTTACCTCCACTGGATTTATTGTGAGCCCCAGATTCATGGCCTTTGTCAAAAGCACAGATCAAGATTTTTTCAAGATGGTACCTCAAACTGACTGAAAATATCTGAAAATGTAGGCTGCAATTGTGTTATACCCCAAGGCCACCGCATTGGGTCAGACAGAAGAAAAACAGGCAATAGGCAGATGGTAACTGGGAAGGAATGTGATTGTGAGGAATAAACACATTCATGAGAGTATGGGAGCAGGGAGAAGCCCTTGGCAGCAGGTACACTTCCAGTGAGTTTGTCAGCAATGACACCCCAGAGGAAACCTGGCTGTTGCAAAGGGGTAAAAAACCAAACCAAACCAAAATAGAAAAGGAACTTGTATAGAGAGGCAAAGAACTAAGCCAAAGGGAAAGGAAAATTGAATTTATTTAAGGACTGGCCACGATGAAAATATTTTCTAGTGAGATGGAAGTGGTGTACACACTCCAGGCTTCTCACCACCTCATAGCCTGTAACACTGACAATCAGCAGCCACATGTTGAAAAAATAACAAAAAACCCACCGTTGTCATCACCGTGTGGATGTTTCCCCACTTCCAGCACCTGTTAGTGCAATTATTCCCCTTGCAGCCCTTGGGCTGCAGAGAGCATGGTTGACCCTTCAGGACATCCTAGCCATTGCTGAGAAACACATTTCTTCTTTCTGTTGCGAGTTCATTTCTCATTCACTCCTACTTCCACAGTATTACACCTCACTCCTCTAATGATTACACACTCCTTACTCAAACACAAAAGCAACTCTTAAGTATCCCCTTGTAGCACAGGGAAAAAGATTGTGAGGGTGAAGTTGGTATGACCAGATTTTTTTCCTTCCCTGATGCACATACTCCTCTGATATTGGATACTGCATTCCCTTTGCCTCATTTTTTTATTCTCCTCAGAGCATGATATGAAAATTTCCTTCCTCACTGGGTTTTGAAGATAGAAAGTCATCAGGAACAGCCTCTGGGTCCAAACCCTTTCTTCGACTCATGTATAGTTTCCTGGAAATTCATCATATCATCTATTCAAGACCTTTCTTTGATGTATCCTGAGGTTCCCCCTGCTCTCTCCTAATTTCAGGCACTCTGAGATTCCTGCTTGCTCAAGGCTCTCTATAGCCAAAGGGAAAGAAGGGTTCCCAGCATGTGTTTCTGATATCAGTAACCACTCTTCCCAATGATTATAAGGAAGATGAGCACAAAAAAAACTGTTGTAGAGACCCCTTAATTGATTAAAATTGAGTGGGATAAAGCCAGGAAGCAGCATGCAAACAGAATGCCAGATTCCATGCAGAAGTTGTAGAGTCATTTTACCCTTCCAATTTCCAGGCTATTGCGGACCTAAGCTTGATGAGCCTTTCTTTGAAAACATCTAGGACAAAAATCACCTGCTAGATCCAGAATTTTTCAGCATTAAACATCACTTGTTACTCCATCACTACTCATATGAGTTATTATTTCATTATGACTTCTTCTGGCCATGAAAATAATTCTGTTGATTTTTTTTTAGTGGTATTTTTGAGAAGCAGTCAGCTCAGGATAGGAGAAAACAGGTTCAAAACAGATGATCTCCTTTGCAAAGACACAGAGCCCCCACCACTCTGGCAAACTGAAGGTGTTCTCTTATTCTTCGATCTCTCTAAAACTTTATTTCCTCTACTTTTGAATTAATGAATTGTGTACAACTCTGAGCAGTAAAGCTGGAGCCTGGGAGGCTAAAATATGAGAGTAAAATCTCATCTAAGCTTTGCTGTAGAATTCTGTGATAATTGCATTCAGCATCATTCACCACAACCAGGGAATATTGCATGATTTATGACTTTAATCTATTTCTTTGTTGACAACTTTTGCCAAAAGGAAAAAAGTCTATGGATTAGCTATTTGACTGACATGAATAGGAATACTTCCAGTTAACTCTGTAGGGTTATGTTCCCTAACACCCTGTGGGGGATCTGATGCTATTTATCTTTCATGGAAGAATGTATAAATGCAATGGAATAAAAAGTACCTCAACACATCTGTGGTCTTGCAAGAGCCAGGCTCTGCAAAAGGTTTTTGTTAGTGCAAAATAGCACAAGATTTTGACTGCCATATAATTAAATAACAGTATTAGCAAAGGTACAATGTTTTGTGCAGTTGGGAATATTTATACTTATTTTTCTTTTTTTTTAATTTTTATTTATTCCATACTTTGAGGAACCAAGCAAAAATTTAATTTTTGTGAACTGGAAACTGGGATGGGAGTAATCGTATAATCTTAGCTGGCCTCACAAGGGAAATTATTTTCTCTCTATTTAGTGCTAGTGAGAACTTGCTTTATTTGCCTTTATTGTGTTAATTGAGGTAAGCAAATTTATGAAAATTGGTCTCTAAAATCCTGCTACTTTCTTTTACCTTCAAGGTGTTGGTGTTTCTCCTAAGAATGAAACAGGCACATAAATTTATGCTGTTGTAATTTTATAACGGATGTCTCTAGCAGATGGCACATTTTAACGAGGTTGAAAAATCCCTACGGCCTCAAAAGAAGAACAGAGAACATAACAAACATTTCATAAGGAAGCTAAATCCAATATATTTAAAAACAAAAAAAAAGACTTTTTTTCTGGTAGCCAACCTACATACTGAATTTTTTTTTTCTCAGGGGTTTTTAAAACAAAACAAACCCCAACCATTTTAAATGTGCTTGAAAAAAACCTTTTGGGTCTTCTTTATGTTGTTTTTCATGAATGTTTCACCTCTGGTTTCCGCCATAGGACTGTTTAAAGAGTTCTGTAGAGAATTACTGAAATGACAGTGTATTTATATTGCCTAAGGGCTGTGACAGAAAAAAAATCACCCCTTCCCTAACTTCCATCAGGATAGCCTCATCCTTGGTGCAACTTCTTAGATGACTAGAGAACTACTTTGAATAAAATGAAGCTGAACCAATGGAGGTCATTTATACAGAAGTGAATCCAAAGCAATTTAAGAAATTGTAGCAGATGTACTTGGGTTTAAGACAGTATAATTGAGATGACAATTCAGCAAAGTATTTAAGCACAGACATAACTCCATCTCTGTTCATGCTTAGCTTTAAACATGCATTAAAATCCAATCACTTAAATACATGCTTAAGTATTTCCTAATGGGATGCTTTCTTGAATCACAACCTGGAGTCTAGAGCAATGTTCACATTTTATGACATGCAGTATATTTAAATAATGTCACATTTCGCAGACCCTCAGAATGGGAAACTTAAACTCATAAGTGATATTTTAGAACAACCTTACTGTTTGTTCTGCAGACTTGGCTTGTGGCTCTGTGTTTAAAGCCATTTTCACTTTATATTTCTACTAAAAAAAATAATTTAGATCCCTTATTTTCTTCCAGACAGCTGCAGTTACTTCAACATTATATTTTGGAAATTTAGTCACTAGGTCTGGACAGCACCATGAATGATTCTGAGGAAAATCAGGGCCTATAAAACAGGTGAGGATGGACATTTTTAGCAGGAGTTGTTATGGTTGGACAAGGGGCGATGGTTTTTAATGTAAGGAGGACACATTTAGATTAGGTATAAGGAAGAAGTTTTTTACAATGAGGGTGGTAAAACACTACCACAGTTTGCATAGGGAGGTGGTAGATGTTCCATTCCTGCAAACTTTTAAGGCCAGATTGGACCAGGCTTTGAAGAACTTGATCTAGTTGATGATGTCCCTGCTCATGGCAGGGGGGGTGGACTAGACGACCTTTAAAGATCCCTTCCAACTCAAACTGTGCTATATGGTAAACAATGTATGTGGAATTTCAAAGCTCTGTTGGAACACCTTTTCCACTTAAAGGTGTTAACTATTGAGATTAGCCACTTTTTTTTCATATCCAAGCAGTTACAAAGCTCTCTCTTGAAACACAGACTATGTCTATTTACTTTTTCTTAGACTCTGAAGATTTGTGATACTTTAAAATTTCAGATCTCACCTACACAGCAATCTTCGTAAAGACTTTTTTGAGAGACTAAACGCTTTAAAAAGATCAGTCATTACAGGGAAGAAAACGTGGAACTCGAGAGAAAAAAATCTCTTTATATCCTGCGTGTTATCTAACATGATTAAGTTGATGCATATTATTTTGAAATAAAGAAGCCATAATTATTATCAAATACTTCTTAATATTTCTCAGCAAAAAGATGTACCTCTCTTAGTTACATGGAGGGTCTCCTTTCTCTCTCCAGTGCCCAGAGAGGGAGCAGAGGTGATCGTTTTGATATAGATTCCTTTCCCCTCGGCTGAAAGTAGGGAAGATGACTCCCAACCACCATTGGTGTCCATAACTTTATCTTTTCTATGGGCTGATCCATTTCTACAGTAGAGGAAACTCCATTTTCAGACACTTCTAGATGCCCTGAGACCACAAGGAAGTAGCTGAGGAAGCGTGACATAAAGTTGTGCTCCATTATGGCATTTACGTAAAGAGTTTGGAGGATTTGCATTTATGTTCCTCAATTTTTCCTTTCTAAAGCCTCGCTGATCAGAAAACAATTTGTTGAAAGCATTCTCAGCTTAAGAATTTCTACATGAGAGCACATGCTTTTTCCCCCTGAGGCAATGCTTGTTTGACAAAAACAAAAGAAAAACATCGATTCTACTTTTCAGCAAACACTTTTTTTTCAAAAAAAAACCCCAAACAAATAGTTTTGACTGCTGACATCTGAAATTTTAGTCAATCTGGGATTGGTTAAAAGTTTCAGCTACCTGAAACTGGAAACAGTAAAAGAATTAAGGCATCCCTTGAAAAACATAACCAAAATATGAATTTTCCGATAGACAATAACAAGCCTTTTCTCACTGAGTCTGGTAGTCTGAGCTGTTATTTTTAAGCACAGCTTCTTGAAATACTGTGCAGTGTTATTCTGAATGAGATTTGCTGTGGGTGTGCAGCTAATTTTGTGGAAACATATCTACTGTGTTCACCTACGTGTGTTTAGATATGTTGCATAAGAAAAGAAAGTGGGCTGATACTTCTTCACGTTTCAGGCTCTTCATGTTCCCTACACCCTCACATTTCTAAACTGAGAGCATTGCTGCTGCCACTACCACACTGTAGCTCAATACTCTTGGCTATTTTTGCAATGAGATTTTTGTTTAGCTTAGTGTCACAGGAGAGAACATCTTCCTTCCCCCGCATTTGAATCTCTTCAAACAACATATATTATAGTCTTCAAGCTATAAAGAACCTCTACTAATGCATTTCTAATGCTGACAGGTGCCTTTGGACAATATTTTAGTAAAATATATTTACTGCCAAGTGGCTTTTCAAAGTTAATGGTCCATTGTTAACAATGAAATTTCATGGTAATTTGAGTTCTTTCTGAATTTAGGACACTTCACTGTAGAAGAATGTAACCTCATCAGAAAGATAAATGAATTACTATGAGTGGTACCCTACTTTAGTTTCCAATTTACACCTTCTTGCCTGGTACAACTAGGTCTGTTTTGCCTGAGAAACAAACAGTGAAATGTGTTTAAAGATGTTTAAATCCGAGAAGTGTATTTTCCAAACCCATTACTATTAAAACTTGCAATATGTTTTGCTGGCATTATATCTGAAAGAGAAATGCTCTGTGTTTTCCCCATTTCCTCTTTTTAAAAAAAAAAAAAATTGGCAATCTGATCCAATAGAGTGGGAAAAAGAAAAAGCACAAGGGAGGCTACAAAGCTTTGCCTGTCTCATGGGGCACAACACAAACAGGGGTTGTACCTTGTTATTGGAAGGACATCCTTTGTCACCTTTCCTTCTCTCAAATGACAACCCTTCTAGTAAATATGCGACCTTTTGTGATCTGAACTCATCTTAAAGCACACAATCACTTTAATATGCTGTAAATTTGTCTCCAAGATGAACTACAGGTTTAGATCAAAGTGCGTGCTTGCAGAAAATGTGAAAAAATTATGTTCCTTCAAATCTGCACCTCATCTTTTCAAAGATAGAAAGGAGAAAAATAACATTCTTCGATCTCGTCTTTCCACAGCCACAGATCAAGCAAAGCCCAAGTTTTCTGAATTAAACTTTTCCATTTATATTTACTTTTTTTTGTTCTTCCTGATGTGTACAAGACTCTGACCTCACAAAAAATACTTGCTGAATACTGATTGAAAAACTTAACTGCCAGACATTTTAGTTAAGATAGATGTTGTTTTTATTATAAGCATACACCACTTTTTTTTTTAAATTCACCTTTGGACAGAACCTCAAAAGTATTTGGATACCTTCTCTCATTGATAGGTGAGGGTTAAGTTCCTATGAACCTCAGAAGATTTAGGAAGAATCAGAGGCTTTTTTATTCATATGTCACTTCTTTCAATCTGTTACAGGGAAAAAACCATAGAATTACTGAACCGTGTTAATTATTTATTCTGACAGTCTGAACAAGCAATTGAATTGAGACAGCTTGGGAGTCTCTGTTGACTAATAGGGGAGAAATATTCCAGAGTTTAAAGGCAAAGAGTGAATTGAGAGTAAGTGTTTATTAATACATAATTGAATTTACTACTCCAAGGAGAAGTTTATGAGTATGTTATAGCTCTTTGGTCTTCATCTACAGAAAAGAATAATTTGGAAAGGCCTTAGAATTATTAAGCAAGCTCTAAAACATAAAGTCATAAAGACAGTGAAAAGTTAGAGGGAAATTCCTGAAGGAGAACAGTTAAGATATATATTGATCATAATTCCTATGCAAAATGTAATATAGACAAAGAAGAAAGAAATAAAGTATCTGGATGAAGGGATTTTTTTTTAAGTGAAGACTAAAAAGGAATTACACAGATTAAAACATTTATTATCACAGAAAACCTGAAAGACAGCAGACCGATCCTAAGCTTGCTTTGTAACTCCCTTGGTTTCAGCATTATGCTGCCAACTAACTCTTGCTAAACAGTTAAAGCTTTGTAAAAAATCAAATTAGAAGGCAAAATTGAAATTCTAAAACTCACAGAAGCCAGAAGAAATAAAGGGTGAGCTATCCACAGTATAGCTGTCTGAGCTGGTTCCCTCAGCACATCATTGTAGGTTCTCTTTGTAGTCAATGGGATGAAATGTGCACTATTGAGTCACAATTCATCTGTCCTGATTTAGAAGCCCTCCTACACTGAAATGCATTGTTCCCCTAAATGCATTCCTCTTTTGTCAACTAAAAAGAGTGTCTAAACAGCTAGCTCAGAGTTACATGTGTTCAAATGAATCCCACTCCAGGTGTTTTGTAAGTGCATGAAATTCCAAGGAAGAAAATGGAGTCTATTTGATTCTAAGCAGAATCTACATGCAGGAAGGAAGAAAAAAAAATTGTAGCTTGCATTCCCATTCTCTTAAGCTTTTATGCATCTTTCATCTCTGGAAGCAATGGCTGTACCAGTTAGCAAGACTGCGCCACTGTTTATTCCTTATTCTGGAGGCCAGCTGGCATTATTGGACAACATCCATATGTTTCAATTCTCCCAGCCTTCAAAAGAGAGTGGCCATGTCAAAATTTCCTATTGGGAACAGTTGCCAGCCCATCATACCCCCTAAACTGTGCCTGGGAACTATTTGTGAAAGTGTCACTTGGCCCAGATCAAACCTGTCTCAGGGACCTCTCTGACAATCAGAAGCATGGCAAATAGTTTTGTGGTGTCTGTTCCAGGGCAGTGTTTAATGTAATGCCCACTGAAAATGAGTGTACAGCATAACTTTAAAAATCTGGGTTTCAATAACCTGTAGCACATTTCATGGAGACAATGGCAAAAAAACACATCAGCTCTTATCGGATTTAGCTCTGAGTTATCTTGTCTCCATTTTCAATAAAATAAAAAGAGATATTTGTAAGCTATAAAAGAAGGTGATAATATAGTGAGAATGACTGACAGCTGATGCTGATAACAGGGAATATTTGCTGGATAACCTGAGTATATATGAATATTGGAAATAGAATCAATGGGAAACAGGCATTAAAGTGATCACTGCCAAAAAACTGAAACCAAAGCCGACCAAAAGAACAGAAAATGACTACGTGGTTTATTTCAGATCATTTTATATAAGACACAGATCAATCATAACAAAGAGCTACATTTATAGTTTATTTTTTAAGTCAAGAAGAGGATAAATCTGGAGTTTGATTTTTTCGTTGATAAATGAGTAGTGAGTGGTCAAGTCTAATAATGGGTATGTCCTGACAAGTCATGCCCAGTCTTGGTGGGAATAGGTGGAATAAGAATATCACCAACCATAACACTAACTGAATTCCTAGATCAGTCTGAAAATATAGACTTGCAAGGACAAGTGTGATTAAAATCTAGCCTGGGTTTGTGTGGAACAACAGACATGACCTGGATTGTTACCACCAGGCTTTCCCATATTATTACCACCACAATTTATTAGTTGTACAGTAGGATTATTGCAAAATAAAAGCTTCCTCTGTGGAAGAATAGCATTACAGTAAATATGATATTTGAAAATGAAAAAAAAAAGAAACAATTAATTTTACTTAGGAGCAGTAGATGTTTGTGCATCTTGTGCAATAGACATTGATTCAGTTGCTTAAACAACCTGGTTCAAGATAAGACTTTCGTGGTTCCCATTGTATCAGCAGAAGTTAAAGCTGGGGCTCAGCTGCTTAACTGTAGGTATATCCTTGTTGTTTAACAAGCACTGAGAAATATTCTGTCTGGCCTCCAGCTGCCAAATGAAAAGGACATGAAGAAACATGTATCAGATTATCCAAAATGTCAGTGGACGTCTACATTTCCACTAATGGGTTTTGTCACTGCTAAACAAACATAGTCAGTCCAGCTTTTCAGTTAATCACATGTGTTCTATATTTCCATAAATACATTCCACTTTCAGGACTCAGTACAATTTTCTAACAGTATTAATCCTGTCAGTCATGTTTGGGTACCTTGAATACTCAAGTCCTGGACACTTAGCTTGGGGATCTGAATGGAGTCCCTGGTGATTCTGGGTAACCATCTGTTGTCAGATAAGATAAATGTCTCCAACCCAGCAGACCCTAATGAAAATTATTTTCCAAAGGTTCAAAAGACTATCTGAAATAACCTTGCAAACTTTAGCAATCATTCCCTTAGAACTCGTGGAGATAAGTTCTTATCTTTAAATAGCAGCATAACCAGAAGGATCCATAAAATTATAGATCAGGCAACTTGTTACTCAGAGAGATAGGAAAGAAGGTTGTTGAACAATCAGTTTGCAAACACTAGCAGATAATAAAGTGACAAAAAAGAGTTAATATGAATTTGTCAAGAACAGGTCACATTAAACCAATTTGATATCCTAGAAGCATAAAGTTGAATGTAAAGATATAAAAAGTGATTTATTTTAGGATTCTTATATTTTTATTTTGCCATAAATAATGGATGCCAGATCACTTGTCCCTCTTCATGTGCTTTTTATGTCTGGCATGTGTCAAATGCCTCTGTTTAATGTGTGTCATAATGATAATTGACACTCTGTAGTAATTACCATACCTTGACAAAAATGAAATGAGATGTATGTACCAGAATTTGTGACAGAAATATTGACACTATGAGAAATTACTCATGTTCTTGAGGGATTCCCCCCTCCTGAATCACAGTTCTACACCTGTGTCTCTCATGGTCAGTGTTTCTCAGTTAATCACATTCTACATTGATGTTATCAGCCCAAATTCCTCAACATCTACTCTGGTACTCAGAATGCCACAATCATTAAATTACATTGATGTAAAAGAGATATGGATCAGGATCTTGATTTACAGAAACAACAAAAAAATTCAAAAGCCCTTTTAGAAAAAAAAAAAATTCAGTAAAATTACTTATGAAGAACTGAAGTCCTTAGGATTCAATATGAATATTTTTGTCTAGAATTTATGAAAGCCCAAAGCCTCACTGAGTACTCTTCTGTTAAAGGTGTTATAAAATAAATGTCTACAATGTTCACCTTTTTTTCCCACTCCAGAATTGTCATGGTGAACTTTTCAGTACTGGCTTCTAATCACATTTTATTGCATGAAACCTCCACTAAATTATAGGTTAGTTTCCAGTAAACATTTCAGCAGATGCTTTGATACTAAATAAGCTTGGTGCACTCATCTTTTTCTGAGTATAGACTGTTAGTACTTTCTCAGCTGTTTTAGTTTGAAAAAGTTCTCAAGAAAATTGTTAGGGTGACATTTGTGAAGCTGAGTGTAATAAAAGTTCAAAAGTTTCTAAGGGAAAACTGTTAAATGTCTACACATGCATGCATAGTAGGATTTTCAAAGTTGTCTTTGAGGTAGAAGGAGAAATTCTGAGATGTCTGTCAGTCAGTTTAGATGTCTACATATATTTTTAATTGACTTTTTAATGTTAAGAGTACCTATAATGTCATCTCACCTGGAGTCATCAGCCTGAAAATTAGGCTTCCAGATTCCCTCAAGAGTCAGTGATGTGAGGTGGGTGTGTCCAGAGACCAATTCACCCCACCTATTTTAAGATCCAATTAATCATTTCTTTGTCTAAAGAGGAAGCTCAAGTGCCTATCTTTGGCTTGATGCCTTTGAAGAATAAAGAACAAATATCAGGGCATACCATGTTCAGCCTTGCAGAGAAAACATCTGGGGGTGGGAACTGAGGATCCATCGTGCTGGTTGTTTCCTCTCTTAGTTAATTATGGACTGAAAAAAGAACATGAACAAGCTGAGCATGTAAGATGTTAGAGTAGGACCGTGTGAAAGCATCTAGAATTCATGTGAGAGTGTTTACTGATGTGAAGGAACAAGATTCAGGATGGGAGAGGTTCCAGGCATGGAGAAAAACATACAGCAACTGACAGGACTTTATTATATGGACGTTTCAGTTATTATATGGACTTTACCGTTATTATGTGGTTTTGGATACGTGTATTGCATTGTATCCACACCACACAGTGCACAGCCTGGGCACGCCCGGGCTTGCCACAGGTTTGCCTGCTCCCTGATTCCCCACTCCCCTCTCCGATAGGCTGCAGAAGCTGCAGAGAGAAGACAGTTACCATTCGCCCTTTCCTTCCCTGGTTCCTCCCACGTTCCTCCCCCTTTGCCTGTGTCCCTACCCCGATTTGTTCCCCCGTTTGTCTGTCTCATGCTCCACCCCATATTCTAGCCCTTTCCCCACCTGAAACTCATAAAATCCCTATACCCCTCAATAAAGTATCCCAGTTGCACCTGTACCTTGTCTCTGGACCCATCCGTACTGTGTCACAGCCTCATCCCCCCTCAGACTGTGGCATACTGAGGCTGTTATTTTACAGAGAAATTTTTATGTTCTTCTTACAGTTCTCTAAACATTTCTTTGAAATTCTTTCCAAAGTCTTTAAAGTCTACCAAATTACATTTAAGCACGTAAGGACTTTCTATAGGAAAATTTCTTCATGAATTTGTAAAATTCAGGTTCAAGTTGGAGAGTCTCAAGTCTGAAAAAGTTACATCTAACTCTCCATCCTTTTCTTGCTAGAAAAAGACAAGTTAAAAAAAAATACTCTGACATAAAATGTTCTATTTGTCCTGAATCACTTTTTTTAGGCCCTGGGGGAAAATAAAGCAAAGAAAATGAAAAAAAACCCCTGCATTAACAAATGATGAAAAATATCCCCCTCCTGTCAGTAAATCAATGGAAAGAGAACCCATACTTGCTTAGATCCTGTTCCAGGGTTAATTCCTCTGTCTATCAGAGAGAATTAGCGCCCACTTGGTTCACAGTCCAGCACAGTCTCTGCATCACCATGCAGCACAAGCACTGGGGGTGAGGCAGTGCCTATCTAGGCACTGTTAGTCTGCTCTGGCAATATTTGTTGAATTGAGATTGAATTGAGATGTCACTGGATTCAGTCCCAGATGAGTGACATAATCCCCAAACAAGACAGTCAATCTCTGTTCTCTAGCTTTGTCTCATCTCGCTTGGCTTAGGCATTTAAAAGGCACTTTTAAAGCCAACTCCTAAGAATGAGGGAGGAAAGAATTATGTGTTTTTACAAAAAGGAGAAATTTTAGTTGGCTGCATTCGTACTCTGTAAATTTACAACAAAGCAAACCTAGACTTTATGGTGCAAGACAGCAACTTGTGTCAGCTATAGTGTGGCCATCAGGACGAAGGCAGTGATTGTCACCCTGTACTGGGCACCGGTGAGGCCTCACCTTGTTCAGTTTCAGGCCCCTCATGACAGAAAAACATTGAGGTGCTGGAGTGTGTCCAGAGAAGGGCAGCAGAGCTGGGGAAGGGTCTGGAGCACAAGTCTGATGAGGAGTGCTTGAGGGAAGGAGATTGTTTAGCCTGGAGAAAAGGAGGCTCAAGGGAGACCTTATCACTCTCTACAACTCCCTGAAAGGAGGTTGTAGCCAGGGGAAGTTGGTCTCTTCTCCCAGGTAACAAGTGATAGGACAAGATAAAACGGCCTCGGGTTGCACTGCGGAAAGTCAGATATTAGGAGAAATTTCTTCACTGAAAGGGTGTTCAGGCATTGCGACAGACTGCCAAGGGAAGTGGTGGAGTCACCATCCCTGGAAGTGTTCGAAAGGCACTAACACATGTAGTGTTTAGAGACGTGGTTTAGTGATAGACGTAGCAGTGGCTGGTTAATGGTTGATGATCTGAGAGGTCCTTCCCAACCTTAATGATCCTATGATTCTAAAGTGAGATATAACAGCAACAATTCAGTCCCGAAAGAATAAAGATACAAGAAAATCGCACCAAGATTCCTCCTTGTTCCAAATCTACTCCCAAATAAGACTAAGACACTCTTGGATGCTGAATACTTATCAACAAGGCTTAAGTAATTCCTCCTCTTTAGTAAAAAATAAGGGGTGGATGGAAAGCATTACTGAGACATGACGGGGTATTTCAAGAGCCAAGTGATGGCAATTGCTGAATAGAACCGCAATAAAAGGTTTGCATACCTCTCGTCGTGATTAGCTGCTTCTTCGGTCAATATTCAAGTTAAATTGTGCCTGTGCAGGTTAGTGCATGTCTCCAAAGTCCTTCTTCAAGGGATAGTGTTTGTGGGGTGAATGTGTGAACGAGTTCCCTGGCTAAGAAACCTGAAAGAATAGGCCAAAAGAAACCTGAAAGAATAGGCCAAACAGGATCCTTGCTTTAAGTAACTTCTACGCTTGTTTTTTTTTAGTTTAGACTCTTCATCCTTGTAACCCAAGGGCTTAAAATTGCTACTTTCTTTGAACAAAAACTTGTGATTTCCATCAGAAATTTACCTTCTCTTTAAGGCAAGCTCAGGGCAAACCTGACTAGTATTAAAGTTTTTGCTCTCAGAAACAAAAACAGGGGTCACAGAAAAAGTGAGATCGTTCATAACAAGGCCGGGATTGGATTTCCTGACAAGCTGCAAGAATCACAGCAGTGGGAGTCACCAAATACCAGGGGACATCGAGCACCCTTCAACCAAGGAGTAGACCTTGAAAAGAAGACAGTTACTCCTGAATAAACCAATCTGCAAAAAGAAATTGAGAAAAGTCTGTCAACCACCTATACTAAAAGAAAAAAGGAGAAAAAAGGAGAAAAAAAGGCCAATAAGAGAGTGAACATTTTGTTTTCTGTTCCACTTAGTTCATACCTGAAAGACCAGAAAGCAGACAAAGAGAAGATATATGAGCAAACCCTGCCTTCATCTGGGCTGCTGGCAAGTCTGCTTGGACACACCACTTCCCAGTCTGCTGTTCCAGAAGTAATAAAATCTGCCATCATTGTTCTGCTAGTGACAAAGGCAAAGAAGAATTTTCTGCAGAATGGTTTGTGAGAAAATTAATTGACAACAGGCTTCTTGGCAGTTTGCAACCATAACATTTGCATGATCCGCTGATGCCACAGTTTTATTCCCTGCTAATCAGATATTGCTCTCTTTACTGTGCAAGGGCATCTCTTCTAGCTGTTGTTGGCATGGAGAAGGCAGACCTCCTAACAGTAATAATTCCACAACAACTTTCAGTCTGTATCGGCACATATTTTTATAAGGTCTCAAATACCCCATGGAGACAACCCCACCACATAACAGCCAAAATGTGACCATCTGCTTGATCACTTCATGATGTGGAAACTCAGCATTGCCAGCCACCTCCTTGGATTCAGTACAAATTCCTACCTCACCAAATAAGCCAGTTCCTCAGAGATCATTGTGGTCTTTATTTACACACACCTGAATTCAACCCATCTGCCGTAATTGAGCTCTGAAGCTCTGTCTCTTTGAGCTTCCTTTATGTCAATGGAAGGGGACAGACACCTGTAAGATCTGCAATAGACAAGCTAGATTGTCCTAGAATTGAAGGGGAAGGGAGATAATATTTGTCCTGCATGTGACAAGCTGTGGGATGACAGGCTAAAGTTAGAAAGATGGGGTGCTATCCAGGACCCTCAGACTGGTACTCTGAGATGAGCTGAGTACACTGGAGCACACTTGAAGTCTTACAGAGATGAGCCAGGGTCTCCCGAGGTAACAGAAGCCAGAAGGGAAACACCAGGGAAATATCTCAAAGGAATTAAGAGGTAGGAAGGCAAGAAAGCTGACAGCCTATCTGAAGTGCCTCTAATGAATACTTGCAGCACGAGTAACAAACAGGAGCAGGTGGAAGCCATCGTGCTGCTAGAAAGCTGTGATCTAGTGGCCATTCCTGAGACTTGGTGAGGTGAATCTCATGACTGGAGTGAGGCTATTGGTGGCTACAGGCTGTTCAGAAGAGACAGGGGAGGAAGAAGAGATAGAGGGAGTTCCCTCTACATCAAGATGTGAATTGAGTGTGAAGACTTGTGTATAAGAACATGTTGAAAGCCTGAGGGTATGAGTGAGAGACCAAGGCAATAAAGGGAACCTTTTATTGGTGTCTACTACAGGCTACCCTGATAAAGGGGAGCCTGTTAATGAAGACTTCTTGCTCCAGCTATAGGAGACATTGTGCTTGCATGTGCTTTTCCTGTTGAGGGACTTCAACAACCCAGCATCTGCTGGGAAAGTAGCACAGCAAGCTGTAGGCAATCCAGGAGACTCCTGGAATGTATGGAGGATAACTCTTGAACCAGGTAATAAAGAGCCCTGTCAGAGGGGACACAATATTGAATTTGATGGTCGCCAACATCAGTGAACTAACTGGGGATGTCAAGATTGGAGGCAGCCTGAACTGGAGGGATCATGCATTGGTGGAGTTTGGAGTCCTGAGGGATATAGGTCAGGCAAAGAGTGAGGTTAAGACCCTGAACATTAGGAAAAAAAATTCCAGTTCTTCAAGGAGCTTGTCAGTAGGATCCCCTGGGAAACTGGCCTCAGGGGAACACAGCTGGCAGATCTTTAAGAAAATATTCCATAAAGGCGCAAGAGCAAGAAATCCTCAGGAGGCAGGAATCAGACAAGGAAGGCAAGAGACCAGCATAGCTGAGTAGGGACCTGCTGATCAAACTGAAGGACAAGAAGAAAATGCACAGTCAGTGGAAGCAGGGACAAGTATCCTGGAAAGATTATAGGAACACAATCCGTTTGTGTAAGGATGGGATGAGGAAGGCCAAGGGGCACTTAGAGCTCAATTTGGCAAGTGACACAAATAACATGAAGGGCACCAAAAGGTATGTCAACCAGAAAAGGAAGGTCAAAGAAGGCATTCACCACCGCTCCCGATAAAAAAGGCTGGCAAACTGGTCATAGCAGGTGAGGAGAAGGCTGAGGTACTCAGCAACATTCCCACCCGAGAAAACAGCAGAGAACTGCAGTGGTCTTGTGCTAGAGCAGCAGAACTCCATGTACATGGGTATGTGAATATTTCATCTTTCCCTGTAAAATGAAAAGATACTTATTTTTAGTATTTCATGTGAAAGAATTACATTATATCTAAAAAGAGGTTACAAAATACAAATTGAGTAGCAATTTTTTAGGGGGGTAATTTTTTTTTTTGTAACTTCCTGCTTCTCTTGAAAAATACCCTTTGGAATCCTAGAATCATAGAATGGTTTAGGTTGGAAGGGACCTTAAAGATCATCTAATTCCAATCTCCCTGTCGTGGGCAGGGACACCTTCCACTTTCCACACAGGGACTATCTTACAGACTGCAGATATTATTGTTGTAAGAAAATGAATTTTAATACTTCTTGCTGTCACATTTTTATATTTTGCCCTAGTGCTCTGATTTCTTTTCAGCAAGCCTTTAAGCTTGTACTGTGCAGTTGGAGCCTTATGAATGAAAACACCATTATAACAATAATTTATCAGCTTGAGAGATATAGGCTGAAATGGTACAAATTTCTGGCTCAGTGTTATAATGATAACTCATGACAATATCTAAAATCACTTTTAGTTCTTTAAAACTGAAGGGAAAGAGCAATTTGCGATGCCATTGTTTGGATGAATGGGCAACATTCTCAGAAGCAATCAACTAAAATAAACTGATATATAGGTTCCTGTAGGAGGCAAGTAATCTTAAAACCTCTTTCTAAAACAAAACATAACTTTGCATTCTGTCCTACATTTAAATTGCAGTGATTTACACATATGGTTTGGCTTATATTTATTGTTATTTGACTTTCTAAGTAAATTCAATGTACTGAGAGTACATCGTGAAGTGCTTCTCACAAAGCTTTGCTGACATAAAAGTAATAAAACTAAGCAGGCTGTGAGATCAGTGATTCATTGGGAACTGTCAGCACCTTGCTTCTGGTGTAGATTATAATTTTCTTTCTTCTGAGCTTAGCAAGCAAAGCATTCTTAGTAACAGACTTAAGAGGCTGCTTCTCTCCAGATTTTTTACATCTTTACATGTACCAAACTATTAAATGGGATCAGCAGTCTGGGTTTGGGTTATCTCTGCCTTGTGCCCATTGCAATGACTGAAAACACAGCACTTTAAAATGTATAAAAAACACTAAAACCCAAAGAGTTTAAAGTAGTTTGATCAAGCAGTTTCCACATTCCTCCTTTTTCTTTCACAGCTTTGGGCTTCTTATAAAGGATAATCTATTTGTCATACCTTTTAAGGGGGAAGGACCACTGAAGCAGCATGACAGGCGAAAAGAGAGGAAGAGATCATCTCCCCAGTTCTTATTGTATATGTTGGTTTTAATGATCATAGAAATTAATGAATGCACACTGTAAAGTGAAGTAGAAGTGATGGGCTTTAAACAGCTGAGGGTTTGGGCCTAAAGTTGACATTAGTGATACAGTGTTTTGTCAGTCACCCTATAAAGCAAAGCAGCCCCTCGCCCTCACACCAGTACACTTTCAACCAGTGAAGTCATCTCTATAAAAACATGATAAACTGAATTAGCATATTGTGCTTTTTATAATGTCCACAAAGGGATTAAGACACACATCCCCCAAGTGTATAGATGTATACATGACAGTTAGGTACCTCAACAGAACTCAGAAATTCCACATCAGTGGGATTCTTGTGCACTTGCAGTGGCAGAACAGCATCATCCTTTGGCTAAAGCCTTTACTAGAAAACAGAGCAGGCCAGGCCTATGACTGTCTAAAGAGTATTAAATTTTTTGCATGCTCCCTGACATGGTTCTGCCCTGTTCATGGCACTTTCCCAAATAATTCCCTGGTGCAAATTAAGGTTTGTGAATGGCCGTTCTGTTCTAGAGGCTAAAGGAGTAACATACCATAGCTTACATGCTTAGATTGCACCAGCTGGATTCTGTGACAGAAAATTAACCCTAGAAATAATTAATTCATTCGAATGGATGCTGATTAGAAATGACCTCCATAGGGACCTATGCACAACAAAAGATTCATCAGAGAGAGCACTCCGTCTCCAGACTCCTTGAGGTATTAAACATGTTCAAACTAATTTCATGATCAAAATTATTACCATTTGAAATTATGGATATTCAAAATAATAACAGGAAAAGGATGAGCAGCCAGCTGACTCACTGTTCCTAGTATTCCAAGCAAAAAGAACACTCCCCAAAACAGAAATGTGTCATATATATTCTTCTAAGACCATAGTTTAGCCTTAAACTTTCAGGCTGAGTTTAGACAGAATAATAATTAAGAGAAAACCTTAATGATCTCCCCCTGGGATGGGGAGATGCTAAAGGTCAGGTTTCAGATACATTAATGAGCTGCTAAATGCTACTTAAAAAAGGCTTTTTTTAAGTCCTGCACAAGCCAGCCCACTCATGTTTTTAATGCCAACACTGGGCATATCAGATGTCTGTGGGAGTTTTGCCATGAAAAGAAAGCTCCTCGTGTGCTTTATTTACAACCATTTCATCAGGGTTTATGAGAAGCAGCTTGAATGTGAAGCCATGCCCCACAAAACTGAGAAAGAGCTTGTTGGTCTAATTCCAGCTCTTCATGGGGTCCTCTGGCCAGTGATTTGGAGAGTGAATCAGAGCCATGCAGGGAAGGAGTCCTTCGGTGGTGGCAGCCCTGCCTCTTGGAAAGGCTGAAAAACAACAAGGGAAGGAGTCTACGGCTTGCAGAAAAAGCAGAAGTCATGTGCTATCTGAAAAATTGCAGAAGCAACATGTTTTAACAGATGTCTATGAATTTGTACAGTTTACTTCCTCTATGTCTTGGTCTAACACCCAAGATACAAATCCTCAGAGTATGACACATATATACTGATTGATATCAGACTTTAAGCAAACAAATTGTAATAAAAATCCTGTGCTACGTGAGAACAAGGCTTGTCAATGCCATGTGTTCACTTCTGGTGATCCTTCTGGTAATTTAAAACTAGATTTCTTTTTGCCTCAATTTCACTGCCATAACAATCTCACATGACTATCATACATGATAGTCATTCATGTATGCAGTGCATGAGGGAACTGATGCATGCACTGCTATATCAACCCATGGCAAAATAATCAATTTTTAATCAGTTCTCTGCACAAGTGGTGAGGGTAATGGGACCTGAGACCAGGCAGTGAAAGACAGCAATTTAAAGACAGATTTCTGAATGGTATTGCTACAATGCTAAAATTAGTAAAGTCAAAAACTTAAATGCCAGAATCAAGGGCCAGAAGAGCTGCACGGCTTTAATTCATTCTTCCTGTGCATTTGGATTTTAATGCAGTCAGACCCGTGAATATACAGGGATGTAAAAGCATTCAGACTGATTCAGGCCAAAGGGTTTATCTAGCTCAGTATCTTATTTCTGATAGCAACCAATGGCAAATGCTTTAAAAATGAGGATTTCAACAGATCAAGCATCAAGTCATACTTTCCCAAAACATTCCCACCAGGCTCCAGCTGCCTCTTGGCTCACTGGCTGCTGCATCCAAATGTGTTCTGACTTTACTGACCCTTTCCATGGAGTTTTTCTCCCCAAATATATGCAAGTTCTTTTAACTTCCTGAATGGTCCATATTAGTGTTATAGGGTTTTGAACCAATTTGACACAAGGGTAGCTGAGAGCCCAGGAGCAGCAGGCAGAGCATCAGTATGTTGCAGTTTTCATTTTTCAATAGAGCTGCATAATGAAAAGGAAGGAGTAGGATTTTATTCCAGTCGTTGGATAAGTAATTTCTTCTCTCTTTGGTTCATTTTGCTTTTCACTCCTTGTCTAATGAGAGAAACTTTTAGGTCCAAGGAAAGGCTTTTGCCCACGCAGAGGCATTCTGAGGATTTTTATAACCATTTGGCAGCTCACCTGAATGAATTCCTGCATCTACAGCATTCCCTGGCACTGCTGTTTGATAAATGGTATATATGTAACCTACCCATCCCACACTGGCAAACTGTGATCCCTAGGCTAAATTTATAAGCCCACATTGGGAATAGAGGAGACGCTGCTTCTCCCCTGGAGCGTTACTGTGTGAGCAGCACAGCCTGTGTATCACAGAGTAGGGCAGCAGCCATGTCTCTGCATCAGCTGCTTGGCAGCTGCCTGTGACTCTGAAGCAGACAAATATGAGGATGCTTCCCAGCATGAGCAGTCTCACTGGTGGGACAAACTGAGCCAGATCCGTGGTGCTGCAGTGCTCCGAACACCATCCCAGGCTTGGCAAGGGTAGCGGAGCAGCCTTCCTCCAAGTTCCAGTGCAATGCAGAACCTGGGCTTTCTGGGAAGAGAAAGGGAGATTTAATAGCTACTTTTGAAACTGCTGAGTCAGTCCCCATATTTCCTTCACTCCAAGCAAACAGAAATGAAAGGGTAATGTTGTGTCCTGCTCTGCCTTCCCATCCCTTTTCTGAAGTAAACAAATGTCAGCAAATCTTGGACTAACAACACTGTTAAAAATATCACCCTTTCAGCAGATGGGTTCATTGCCTTTGGTCTGAAGCTATCTCTTCACTGCAGAAAAGGTGTTTTTTTACATCAAGATAAGAAGTCTAGATGGAAACCTCAGTGGCTGAGGGAAGACCGTAAGTGTTGTGCTCTGTACCACATTGTCACCAGATGGAGTAATTTCCGAACAGAAATTATTAGTGTAGGAATTTGACAGGATTTGACCTGTTAATTATCAAGGTAGAAGCCAGCCCTGCTTTACTCGGGTAGAACTTGGTCTTGGACTTGAGCTACTTTAGCCAAGATGCAGCACTCACTCTCTCCTTAGCATATTACAAACCACAGCACCCAACCTTCCGTCCGAGTGAAAAGATGGTATCCCATTAGACTTTGGAGCTGTGTGAAAAATACTCATGGTCAGAGAGACTATATCCCTTTCAAAGAGAGATAAATCCCCACAAAGCTTTGCCCAGGTGTTTTTCTGTCTGTTCAAGGAAGGGGACTCATTGTTCTGATGACTAATATCACTGGGGAAAGTTAAGAGTGATTTTTTTCTGCTTATTGCTTGTTATGCTCTGGAATCCTGCAGTTCGGAAACTTCAGATTGTGCAGATGAATGTATCTTGTCAATGGAAGGTAAAGGTTTTCCCCTTTCAAAATTAGGTCCCAAGACTGCTAACATTATACACTTGTCTCATGTATAACTTCAGAAATAGGTCCCATTCCTTCAAGCACTCCTTCACTTTCTTTATTAGCTCAAACTTACTAGTGCACTGGTCATTTTTTGGACGTGTATTCTTTTACACCTTCTATTTACTTCTTCAACTATTTAACCACTTTTGCTTTTCTTTGAAGAATTCACAATTGCTCCCTCTCTGCCAGAAATCAGCAAATTACCAAATGTATTATTTCTGTAATGATTCAAGTATAGATTATTTTTGCTGGATGCCAGAATCTACACTTGATCAAAGCATTTTCCTTTCTTGAAAAAAAACTAGTACCTTATTCTTTTGGATGTTACCGAACTATCAAATCCAGGTGATAAAGTGTTCTGATCAGTGCCACAAATCTCTCCTATGCTTTTAGCATAAATGAATATATAATAAATCCATCAATGACTTGATCTAAATTCATTATCTTGTCTTCTATGTCACTTAAACTCCCATCAATGAATAGCAGATTCCATATGTGCAGTTCTTGTTTACAATGTTCTTTAAAAGGCTTAAATGAGAAACAGCGAAAAGTGCATTTTAATTCATTGCTAAGCACAGCAGAAAACTAAGCAGGATTCCAACTTTATGTACAATTTGCAAGCACTATACGTTAGCTCAAACCTAAATCTCCCATAATGAGGTGTGCAGCCCAATGACTGATCACATCCATTGAAATATTCTCTGTGTTCAGCTCTATTTTATGCATGGGGGGGATGGAGGTGGTGTATTATTAAATATTTCTGTTCCTTCTAACAAGAAGAAGGGGAGCTTCTAAGCATGAAAAATTTTAAAATTTGACCTTAAAATGAACTATAGCAAGTGAACCTTGAATACAAAGTGATGTCACCACAGTTCAGTCAGAAATATGTTTGTGTCTGGTCTAGCAGTTCTTTGGCTCATATCCAGCGCTCAGCCCTGGGCTTCTACCCAGGGATGCTTATGGTGAAGCTCTGGAAAGGTCTTTTCAATATGAAAGATACAAAATTGGATAAGATTCAAAATCAGAGATGCCAAATTCTTGTTAGCATTAATTATTCTTAATTCAAATCAAGATCAAGGCCCCATCATGCTGGTCTCTGTGTAAACAGGGATAACAGTGTTTGGCTTGAGAGTCTGCAAAATGAGAAACACAAACTGATGAAAGACTGAGGATGTGCCTAGAGGATGTGATATGGTTTAGTCCAGCTCTCGTAGTTGTTTGGGCTTCTGCATGTTGTCTGGGACATTTATTTTGAGGGGGATGGGAAAGGGTACAGTAAGGAAGCTGTCAAGGACTGTGGAACTAATTAACTGAAGAGGGAACATACCAGAAAGGAGATCAAAAGAGAATGTGAACCGTCACTTTTAATCTGTATTTCCAACAGATTCATGTTAATCTAATGTACAGACTGGTGTTTCTTAGGAAATTGGAAGGCAAGGGAGGAACTCAGCTATAACTGCCACATCATTGCACCATTTTCTTCTTCTACAGGCATCTACAGCTATGGCTGCGAAGTTGGCAGAATTCTATGGGAGCAGTGTTGGGCTGATAGTGAGATTTCTGAAATATGGCCAAACCAGACAGAATCAAATATTTGCCTCTCTCCTCAGTGCTCTTCAGCCTCAAACGTTCATGGGGTTGCTCTCTGCCAGGGTCCACTGAAATGCCCACTAGGAGACTAACTCTTTCATGTTTCGGTCTCATCAGCAATTCCCAGAATTATTTAAAAGGCTTTCAGAAGTGCTCATGTGAGCAAAAATAAGTGCAATTACTTGGAGTACACATGAAGGCATCAGTCATAGTCTGTATGGTTGACAGAAGAGCCCTCTGGTGCACTGTTGCTTTTTAAAAGGGGTTTACATTGTAATGGGAATAGGCCAGATCTTGGGAGCTGGAAGTCACCAACATGTTCAGGCCTGTGAAGTGGCCATAGTCTGGCAGAAATGTTTTTAAGGAAATTAAAATATCTATTAAGCATAACTGATTTCATTTATGATATTTGTGATAGATTTAAGTTCATTTGCTGTATTTGTCTGAAGTGCTAAAATCCAGGGATAAAGAAATCTCCTGTGCAGCACTAGAGGTTTCCCTGAGGTCCTTGTCACTAAAGACTCATGGTTCAACTGACTGAGGTTTCCTTGCACTTGGTTAAACATTCTTGCTATAAAACCCAGCTCTGTGTATTAGTCAATTTATTATGATAATGATCTGTTTCTTAAAAGAACAGTTCTACCCTGAATACTTTTTGAGAAGGAAAGACACAGCAGGGTGTAAACCCCTCTGTCAGCATGTCTGCATAAATCTGATTAGAGAAGAAGTTGTGCATGTTGTGGCATCACGAGGAGAATGGACCTAGAAAGGATTTAATTTCTGTCTAGATGGTTTTTACTATAACAAAATACCATTTATCAAATGAGATAAAGAATTATAAGTTTAGTCAAAACAAAATTTCTGCAGGAAATTCAGCATCAGATCGTGAGTGTACATTATATATTTGTTGCTGTAAGCTCCATGACATTCAGAAGGTGTAAATACTGTTATATCACTGATAATTCCTACAGCCCAAGGAAACTCCTCTCTTTGGACAATGTTAGTCAGCAGTGCATTGATTCCACAGTTAGACCCTCTGTCCCCAAAATCTGAACCTTCACAGGCATTTTACTGGTAGGATGAGGTCTGATTTCACCTCTTACACTGAGATTCTAGAGAAAGAGTAAACCACTAAATACTGTGAGAGTGATTTAGTCCCTCGTTGGGATCCCTTAGTTACTCTAGTTACCACTAAAGCAGCAGAGCAACTAAAGGAAAACTAAATAAACAAGAAATTATCAACAATCCTACTATGTGAACAATCAATTACAATCATTTTACAAGTATTTAGGCACGTAAAATTAAAATCATTCTTTTTCTACCTACATTTCAGATTAGTTTTAAAAAATATACTCTATCTTTTCCTTATCCTTAATCAAGCTGGGAATTTTTTTTCTCAGAGTTGTGGTTAAGGTCCAGTTCTTATCTGGATGCAGTGTGCTGAGATTTACCTTTATGGAAGGATCTAGATTTGGAACACATTTCCTTGTGTATCTTACTACTACTTGAAGTATTACCAAGCTTCAGATTCTCCCTGCCTTCTGCATCAAAGACCTCAAGGATTTACTGATTCTTCTCAAAGAAGTAGTTTAATAATTTTTTTGTGTTTCTTCTTCCCTCTCTGAGATATGGACAGTCCTTGGTGACTGTGGTTAATTTGTTTAATCTCTGTGCTTCATTTTTTAAATGTAAGTGAGGATACTAATATTAATGACACTAATATTAGCGATTTAGCAGAAGAACAAATGCATCTTACATTGCACTGTGTTGGGATACAAAGCTCCTCCTCTGTAAGAAAGTGATGATGTGAGCCTAAATTATCTACAATGGGGTCCCCAGCACGAGATCCACATTGTCCTGCTGGAGCTAGTCCAGAAAAGAACCAGGAACATGGTCCAGTGGAAGGTGTCCCTGCCCATGGCAGGGAGTTGGAACTAAATGGTCTTTATAGTCCCCACTAATTCTAGGATTCTAGAGTTCTGTGCTTCGATATCCTACTACTGTACATGGCCCCTACTATCACAGGGTATTGATTAGATAAAACAAGTTGAGTTTTTCCAGGATGTGAATTGGCCTCTCTACTACTAAAGAAGGTAAAAAATCTTCATGTGCCCTGTTTGCTTATTCATGTGGGAAAAAAAAAAAAAGTCATTTCTACAAATGAAATAAAGTTTCTTTCCAGTAGACTCACAGCGAAGAATTTTAGTGTAAAATTATACTTACTTCCTACCATTATGATTTAAAAGTAAGCTGTCTCTGCATCCTTTGTAGACATGGAATGTTTACATGTGTTACTGTTAATGAAAACTGACTACAATATTTGGGTTTCTTAGTGCAGAAATGCTGAGTAAAGCTGTGCCATGGCACTTACTTCTAAGACTTGTTTGAAATATAACATAGACAACAAGGTTATCATCACATCAACTGCTATCATCTATAGCAGCAAATGATCTTCTTTATGCGTTGATCAAAAAAAGTGCAGAATCATTCTGATCTTCCTTCCTAGAAAGTTTACAGAAGCTGGCAGTATCCAGCCTCTCCTTCTAACAGTGCCTCATGGCTTCAGACTGCGGTCTCAGTGGATATTGTGTGGAGTGACAAATGCAGATCAAATTCTGGTGCCAAGAAGCTGACTGGTTGTGGCAGAAGCAATAGCTAAACGCTGAACAGGCATGCTCTGGTTAAGAAAACACTGAAGACAGACTGGTTTTCATGCTTAAACAATCCTAAGCATCTTAAGTCAAATTTAGGTAGGATGACACAAAATTGAGAGACCTCAGGAATCTGAATAGGATCTGCCTTGCAGCATTAAGACGGGATGTACCTAGCACTCACATTAACTTTTATTAATCTAACCTTTAGACTTGTAACGAAGAAGACTTTTTGACCCTCTTGTATAGTGTGTTCCAGTGTTTAATGAACCTTAAAGAAAGAAAGATTTGTTTTTTCTGGTGTCTAAGTTAAATGGAGGGGGTTGTGCAAATGAAACGATGTCCTTTTCCAAGTAGAAATGAGAAAGAATTGATTTCTGTCCTGTTCTTAATAACTTATTTCATGTTGAATGTTGTTGAGTTACTACTGACATTCTGGTCTATACGGGAAAAAAGTCCAACTGATTCAGTTTTTCTTTACTCTTTTCATTTTTAAATAAAAGGCCATTGTTTGCTGGTTTTATTCCTCAGGGTGTTCACCATAATTTTTCCATTTTTTTTTAAATGTCCCCACTCACAGCAGGGTTCTGGAACTAGATGACCTTTAAAGGTCCCTTTCAACCCAAATCTTTCTACGATTCAATGAAAATACCATGCCCCTTTTCAAAACATCACTCCAGTTCTCCTTTTTGAAGATACATACTTTGCTGCTTCTCTCCATTCTTCTTGGACCATCCCATCTACTTTCATTCTCTAAGATGACTTCTAATAGTTCTGAGATTGCTTTGGCTTAATTTTTAATTGATTCATTTCTCCAGGCTCTTCCAGCTTGAATAAGTTTACTCAATCAAGTGGTCTTTAATCTGTTATTTCATTCTTCTTTTTTCTATCACTATCCTCTTCAAACTTATTTTTAATATCTGCTCACAATTAATCTTTTGGTTTTGGATTTGAGGCAGAAAACACATTATTTATTTCCATCTTCTCTGCAGCTTCCCTTACTTACTCTCTTAACCTCACAAGTAATGGGATAAAAATTTCTCCTCTCCTTTTCTCTTAAGTAGTCATAGGCCATTGCCTGTCTGGCAAATAAAAAATTGCTGTACTTCATTTGTGTCATGTCAGTACCTGAGAAACTTGGCTGTTTTGACCCAGAGCCAAAGACCCTCTGAACCTTCCTAGAACTGCTTAGTGAACTTAACTCCACTGTCAGTGTTGTCAGTGACATAACAATGCAGCTGAAGGAACAGAATTTTACAGAGTGAGTGTGGTGTTTGAATCATCAGAATTGTCAGATAATGTTCAGAAAAAAATGGATTTGTATCCTTGTTGGGGAAGGGGGATAGACTTGTTTATGTGGAGAGAGCAACAGAGGCTGACTGGAAAATTTGGTATCTGAGTAATGATGGGGAAAAAACAGTCAGGTAAAGATCTTCTTGTGGCAGCAAGGAAATTACTGCACTGTATTCTCCAGTATCTGTATTTGTGTGATAGAACTGAAGTTATTTGTAAAAGGGGGATAAGTTGAAATTTTGCATTTGTGTATTAACTACCCTAAGAAAATCAGTGCCAATTTTCATCCTCAAAGAAGTTACAAAATTAATATTTTTTTCCTTAAGTTACTACTACTTCTACTTGCAAAAAAGTCTAGAGTTTAATTACAGTATTTTAATTTTCAATATTTTCACAAGTTTGTGCTTACTCATTAGTGTGTACTCTTGGGTATTCCTTCATATGTATGTTTGACAATATAAAGCTCCTTTCTATTAGTCATTGCATACCTACCCTAAGATTAAATGCACCCAGGAATTCTTCACTGAGAGTGTGATATGCTAAAATTTTTAAATTAATAACAATAAAAAGATGACAAAGATACAACTGTGAACATAAACTTGCAGGAGGGCACATAAGTGAGATTTTTGAATAAGCAGAGAAAAGCCAGTATTACTGTTAATTGTTGATGGAGCTGTTAGAGCATTGCTTCACCCAACCTGGTCCTGAAGCATGTCCAGAGAAGGGCAGCATAGCTGGTGAAGAGTCTGGAGCATAAGCCTGTTGAGGAGTCACTGAGGGAGCTTCTCTACAACTCCCTGACAGGAGATTGTAGCCAGGTGGGGTTGGTCTCTTCTCCCAGGTAAGAAGCGACAGAACAAGAGGAAGTGGCCTCAAGCTGTGCCAGGGGAGGTTTGCGTTGGATAATAGGGAACATTTTGTTTTCAAGCATTGGAAGAGGCTGCCCAGGGAAGTGGGAGAATTACCATCCCTGGAGGTATTAAAAGATGTGAAGATGTGGCACTGAGGGACATGGTTTAGTGGTGAACGTGGCAGTGCTGGGTCAACAGTTGGACTTCATGATCTCAAAAGTCACTTCCAACTTAAATGATTCAATGATTCCTATACCATTAAATTTAGCCATGCACTGGAAGTGATGACCAGCCACTCTGGTCCACACACTGTAGGGTACTTATACACTTGCTTTAAGAAAAGTATAAGAATGTATCCGAGTCACTGGATTCTGCAGCTTTACACAGCTGAAGGAGCCAATTCTTTCTGCTTGGTGGTCTGAAAACGACAGTGTGCAATGACAGCTGTGCCAACGACAGCTGCGCCTTGAGAATTTGAGCAACTCACCCTAAACTTACCAGGGAATTCAAGGTCCCTCCTGAACTGAGGCGCTGATTCATTAGAGAGCACCATTTCCACGCAGGCCTTTTGCTAACTGCAAGACTTCTGTAGTACTGTAGGTTTATCTTTCACTGGGGACACCGATTTGCAGTAAAGCAGGTAACATTCACAGAACCTGACAGTTTATGCTGTAATTTTCCGTGTCTAGAATGGCTGTCAGGAGTCTGCTTTGGGCAACATAAGCAGCTGTATGAATCCCAAACAATTTAAATCTAAAGACAAACTCAACAGTCCTTCAGTTGTACGTACTTGATTATTTGCAAGTCTACTGTTGTCATATTTCTGCTTTTGTTACCAGAAAACTGCCTTTGTGCATGCTTTGATTCATGCAATTCTTCTACTATAGAAAGTGAAGGCCCACAGAGGCAATTTGCTTCTACTTCTTCTCCTGCTCAGTAGTGTGTTTTCTTACATTGACCAGAACTTTGTCAGGGCTTGATCCAAAGTGCAGAGAACTTTCCACTTTCTTATCCAAGCCCAAACTGGTGTTTGTATTTGTTGACCAACATTTTTATTTGAAAGCCAAGCCATTTTGGCTCCTTTTTTTGAATGTTAGTATTTTTTATTTTCCCCCAAATTGAAATTCTCTAATGGGGGGAAAAAAAATTATGTATATGTGTGTGTGTATATATTTTTGTCAACATATGCATTGTAGGAATGTGTATACATAATGAATAACTTTACTGGTTAAACCTAAACTAAACTAGTTAAACTAGTAAGATCAGATTCTGATCTTTGTTACCATTCTGTCACAAAATTTAATAGTTGTAGACTTCATAGATTGTGACTGTGATAAATAAAATGAAAATAAGTCTGTATTAAGCATTAATTTATTAAAAAATCATACCCCAAAAATATTTCTCAGACTGGAAAATGAAGTAAGAATGTGTCATGGAGCACTAAGCAGGTCTGACTCTTCTGACTGTCCTCTCACGTGAGCTAAGGGAATTCCTTGTCATCAGGAGGAGCTCTGGATAGCCAAGAAAGAAAGAGACAGAGGAGTTATAATCATAGAAAATAAACACATATGTTTTCCAGGCAATCAACGTGGACCAGTGACTTAGCCATTACCACCAGCATGTCAACTTTCATATAGTGTGAAAACTTGTGTACTATCACTCAGGAGTTCCAATCTCACTCAGTAGAGAGAGAATCATGATCCAAATTATTCTGGTTATTTGTACTTACAGTATAATTTCTCCTCTATCCAGCATGAAGAACCAACATGTTCCCACTCATTTCTCAAACAATGCCTTTAATTTATACTCTTTGGAAGAAAATGTTGTTACTTGTATTTTTAAGTGTTTCAAATTGAATCCCTTGAGCTTTGAAAGATGTAGTGGGAACCACAAGGAATTTCAAGAATGAACCCAAGGCTTGAACCAAACTTCATGTTCTCCTATATTTACAGTCCCTTTGGGAACTGATTCAATGTCCATTAAAATCAAGGAATGTCTTTTAAACGTTTTTTCATACTTTCTTTTCTGAGCATGGAGAGTCTCAGAATATCATGCATGTTAACTGAAGCACCTGCATATGAATTCTGGTATCCAGCTTTAGACAGGAAATTCACAATTTTCCATTTGTTTAACTGGAGACAAAAAAAAAAGAACAAAACTTAGCTGACAATTTTTTTTTACTGCTGGGGGACGAAAAACCTGCAGGATGACTGGACCATCCCCCCCCTTACATATATGCACATGTATACACTTTGTTTTCTCATTTCAGGTCATGGAACCAAAGGAGTGTTTGAACTTCTTTCAGGATGGCGTCGAACCAGAGAGAATCTGCCATTCAAGGACCGGGTAGCAGATGCCTACTCAGATGTCATGGTCTCCTACACAATGACAAGCTCCTTGTATTTCATAGCCTTTGGCATGGGTGCAAGCCCTTTCACCAACATCGAGGCTGTAAAAGTCTTTTGCCAGAATATGTGTGTCTCCATTCTGTTGAACTACTTCTATATCTTCTCCTTCTTTGGCTCCTGCCTGGTCTTTGCTGGCCAGCTGGAGCAGAACCGTTACCACAGCATCTTCTGCTGTAAAATCCCTTCAGCAGAGTACCTGGACCGGAAACCTGTGTGGTTCCAGACCATGATGAATGATGGCCATCAGCACACTTCCCACCACGAGACCAACCCATACCAGCACCACTTTATCCAACATTTCCTCCGAGAGCACTACAATGAGTGGATTACCAACATCTATGTCAAGCCATTTGTGGTGATACTGTATCTCATCTATGCCTCTTTCTCCTTCATGGGGTGCTTACAGATCAGTGATGGAGCCAACATCATCAACCTTCTTGCCAGTGAGTCTCCAAGTGTCTCCTATGCCCTCATACAGCAAAAGTATTTCAGCAACTACAGCCCAGTGATAGGCTTCTACATTTATGAACCTCTGGAGTACTGGAATGGTACTGTGCAAGAAGACCTAAAAACACTAAGTCAGGGGTTCAACACAGTGTCCTGGATTGAACAGTTTTACCAGTACCTTCGGATGGGTAACATCAGTGCAACCAACAAAAGTGACTTTATCAGCATCCTCCAGAGCTCCTTTTTAAAAAACCCAGAATTCCAGCACTTCAAAAATGACATAATTTTCTCCAAAGCTGGAGATGAGAACAACATAATTGCTTCTCGTTTGTACCTTGTGGCCAGGACTAGTGAAAACACACAGAGGGAAGCAGTGGAATTGCTGGAGAAGCTGAGGCCACTCTCTCTTATACAGAGCATCAAGTTCATTGTGTTCAATCCTACTTTTGTTTTTATGGACCACTACGGTTTATCAGTAACTATGCCTGTCCTGATTTCTGGTTTTGGCATCCTGCTGGTGTTAATACTGACCTTTTTCCTGGTTATCCATCCTCTGGGAAATTTCTGGTTAATTCTCAGTGTCACCTCAATAGAGCTGGGTGTCCTTGGCTTGATGACCTTATGGAATGTAGACATGGATTGCATTTCTATACTGTGCCTTATTTACACTTTGAATTTTGCCATAGATCACTGTGCACCCCTGCTTTATACATTTGTACTTGCTACTGAGCACACCCGAACTCAGTGTATAAAGAACTCCCTCCAAGAGCATGGGACAGCCATTTTGCAGAACGTTTCTTCTTTTCTTATTGGGTTGGTCCCCCTTCTCTTTGTGCCTTCAAACTTGACCTTCACACTGTTCAAATGCTTGCTGCTTGCTGGCAGTTGCACATTTCTGCACTGTTTTGTTATTTTGCCTGTCTTTCTAACTTTTTTCCCACCTTCAAAAAAGCACCACAAGAAAAAGAAACGGGCAAAAAGGAAGGAACGAGAAGAGATCGAATGCATAGAGATTCAGGAGAATCCTGATCATGTTACAGCAGTCTGAAAGGTTTAGAAAAATAATAGTATATTCTCTTTTTAAAAAAGTGTTGCACAGAGATGCAGGGAAAATAGAGCAAAGATCTCAGCTGCTTGTGCTGGCCAGGTCTGACAAGGCAAAGGAAGATCAAGAAGGGGTATTCACAACACATCAAGGTGCAAACTTTTTTTAACAAAAATAATGAAAGTAAAATAATCTCAAATGTTTTCTTTGAATCCTCATTCTCCACCAGGGAAGAGGCTGTTGGTCATTAAGTCTTTCTGAATCTTAAACTGTAGCTCTAATGCAAATTGCTTAATTTGTCTTATGTAGGCCTGAAGCAAGGGGGGAAAAAAATAGCTACCATTAAGTAAAAAGTAGAGGAAAAGGCAGATTTTTTTGATAAAATTTTCTGTGGAAGAGAAAAAGAAACAACATTTAAAATGGGAGAAAGTTACAAGACCAAGAGAGATTAAAAATGCCATGGCACTCTTTTGCTAATTTTCTTGAACAAGTTCGTTAAGATGAAACCTATGCACTTGGGAAGTAAATGTTTAAAACAATCTAAGCCAAAGTACTTCCCAATTCCAGTATACCATATGTATCTGTAACACCACAGTTAGAGCATTATTGCAAATAGGGTTGGCAAAGCTGAGGGATAGAGGTACTGTTTATATAGGAGAAGAAACAACCATAGCCATTTGGAAATTTAACATTCAGTTCCTTTATATAAAACATATCATTGTTATCCCAAGGTCACAGCTGGTAGTTAATACCATACACACATTTTAGTATTTCTGAATTGTGAATTTCCCCTTGAACTAACAGATCTCACAAAATTAACACAGACTATCACCCCTGCAGAAGTGTTTGCAATTCCTGCAGTGTAACACTTTTGAATTCTAATTTACCAGTGTTGACATGAAATACTGAGTATTAATCAAGCAGGAGCTTTAAATGTAATGATGGATTGCATATCACAGGCATAACATGATCAGGTAACAGCTGAGTCAGCTCTGGAGCACCTGCACAGTATTATCAGTATATATTTGGTCCAATGGATGAAGGAATGTGTTTGCTGGTCCCTGCAATATGCTGCAGGAAGTGGGATTTTCCCCTTCTTTAAGCAAAATGTCAGTCAAATAATTGCCACACACACACACACACACACACACACACACACACACATACAAAACCTTGTAAAGGTTTGCATGGGGCTGGATCAACACCTAGTTCTAAAAAGACAGATTGGTCCCCTTTCTGGTGAAATGTCTTTTTTATTATTATTCCTAAATATTTGAATGTTCATCATCTGCAACATAAGGTTTTGTTATGGCAGTTGAAATTTCACAGGAGAGTGCAGTAAATCTACAGTTACTCTGTGACACTGGAAATTGTACTGTAAAGGACTATGAATGACTTTCTCTGCTTTGTAAACTATTCAGCTTAGTAGCCCAAGGGAAGGGATGAAAACAGATCCAGCCATTTCAGTTTGCTCTTGGCCCAGTGCTGCACTGGACCTTGCCATGTTGATCTCTCCTTTCAGTATTTTAAAAGGGCTTGCTTTCTACTCTCTGGAATATGGTATAGCATCACCTCCATGAGTAATGTCTTCCTGAATCTATAGTATCCATGAGGACACTATGTAAAGATATCACTATATGGAGTGTTTATGTCTACTTTGTATTACTTGTGGGTACCTTTAAAAGATTATCTGGAAGCTGTTTGCCTTCCAAAATGTATATACATGTCTATATGTGGCTGACAACTCAGTCTCAAGCCTGCAGAGTTTGCTGATGAGGGTGTGTACATATGTTTTACTAAAAAGCTCTCTGCAAGACATTAATTCTTTGCTATGTGATATGTTTCACCTCTTCCTACTGTTTTGTGATTAGGGAGAGCCAGAAAAAATTCACCTGCAGCACAAAGAAAAGCCATTTGAATGCCAGTTCTAATGTTCATGAGCTGCTTCTGTTTCCAAGGAATGCAATTTCACCTCCTCTCTATACTTTCTGTACTTTGCCATTATCATTTGCCAAAAATGACCTCTGTGTTTTAGGAGTGGTCAAAGCTCTTAATTGTTTGAGGAAACTTTTGAGTGCAACAGGTATTAAAGAAAGATAAACTTTCTAGGAAGGCAAAGCTTCCAAAGTTTGAATCCAGACCTCAACTTCAGGGGTAGACAGATCAAGGTTACCGGTTTGACCCAAAATATTCAAGGGCCAGCTGCAAAACTGAGATCTAAGTAGTTTAGTAAGATTTAGGAGCAAGGGATGTTTTAATGTTGAGTTATGGCTCCCATGTGTCTCTAATTGGGAAGTATTTACTGACCCTGATTTCCATCTTGAAGACATTGTGCAATATCGATCCTTTTTAGAACAGCCCATTATGAATGTCAAGCTTCCCATTTCCTCCACTGTCCATGCAAAACCTGGATTGTTGTAGCACTGTGACTCTTGGTTATCACTTCTGGAGCTGTTACCTGGGAAATTTCTGGTCTTCTTTTGTACTGCCCAGATGCATCCTGGGGCTGTCTGTCATGGACTGTATCGAGGAAAATGGCACTTTCCAAAGCCATCACAGCCAGAATTCATCTCATCTAACTCCAGACACTGACAGTGTAGATGATTATATCTGGACTTCCTTTATGGCCATGAGAGAAGGACAAACCATTCTGATCCCTTTTTTAGGTTGTGCATTGGGAGTAAAAAAATCACACTTTTTCAAATGCAGATTTCTGTCCATTGGTGATCAAAGAAGCTCAACACAACTAGTTCAAACACAGACATGGGCTATGCAGACTCATCCAGAGATGGTGAGATTAACCTCACTTAAAATGACCAAATATCAAGTGAAAGAGCAAAGATAAAAAACATAGAAACTTACCACCCAAGCTTCTATTTTAGGGATAAATCCCAGGAGTAACTCAGCTTAAATTTTATGTTTTGCTTATGAGGCTTTTATGCAGAACAGATTGTTTAAAAATTGTCCCTGGAATTCTCCTAGCAGAGAATGGTGAGCCAAGAAATTAGATGTCAATATTGAAGGTGTGCTTACATAAATGAACTAGAGTTTGATGAAGTGTCACATCAGCTCACCTCAACATCACACACACGCAGGAGCACTTGTGTAACAGACACCTGATATATAGATCACACACTGGGACTAGAAGCCTTTTATTTCCATACCAATGCAAGAGTGGAGCAGAAAACAAACCAGATCTTCCATGGTTGTGATTTGTTACTTTTTGACAACCATTTTCCATATCCATCAAAAAAAGGCCAGTGCAGCTTTTACTTCTGCAGATACACTGGTCTCGGTGGAACAAGGAAAGCTTTCACTTCAAACTAAAAATAAATTATTTTCTTCTATAACCCAGTTCACACTGGAATAATTTTGGGATGGATAGTCCACATTATTTAATTCCTTCTCCCTTTTTTTGCTTATTTTTCTTTCAGTCCATTTTAAAAAATTGTACCTTTTTCTATAGAACTTTTCCAGCTCAACTAGAGTTACACCTTTGAAGAAAGGGCATAGCTCATGCAAAGGAATTTGACACTCTGATAAATGCTGCATATTTTTTTCCCAGTTATCATAACTCCCCTGAAATATTGCACATATTCCTTTAATGTCTGATTTTATATATGGTCTAGATAATCTACCAAGAACCCTCTATGCATCTCCTGCTTTGTTTAGTTTCATTCCCTTGAAGTATATTGGTTTGAATTCATTGTTGAGATAACTCTGTTGAAGTCAGCAGATTTATTACCATGATATATCTGACTTTGCATGCTTTCTATCCAGTAAGAAGTGAAATCATGACAAATGAACCTCTTACATTGTTGATGTGCTTGTTGAACAATATATCTGGTTATGCTCTATAGCCATTGTTGCATGCTGCATTCAGGAGGCTGCAGTGAAGGTATATTTCTTGACACTTTCCTCTGTGGGCTACTTTGCCCTTGATCTATTCACTGTCTTTTTTATTAGAGTTAAGTCTTCAGCTCTATAGTGCAGTACTTGATATAGGTTTGGATTAGATTTTTGGAAGAAATTCTTTGCTGTGAGGGTGGTGAGGCCCTGGCACAGGTTGCTCAGGGAAGCTGTGGCTGCCCCAACCCTGGAAGTGTTCCAGACCAGGTTGGATGGGGCCCTGAGCAACCTGGCCTAGTGGAAGGTGGCCCTGACTGTGGCAGGGGTGTTGGAACAAGATGATCTTTAAGGTCCCTTCACACCCAATCCATTCTATGATTCTACATTTTGTAAATTTATTGCCTAACAAAGCATCATACTTTTTATGGCCAAGATAGGTATGGATTCATGGCACCTTTCATGCATAATTTAGAGTTAAAATTCAGGATTATTGTTCTCAACCTTTTAGTTCAAAAAATTTCTCTTCAGAATGCTAATATCAATTGAAGTTCCTTGAACAAGTCTAGTTCTGAAATTTTCTCCAGTGGGGAAGAAAAGAACCAGGGGGAAGGAAGAAATATACAGTTAAGTAGTTGTGTAATCAGTGTTCTTTTTTCCCCAAAGGCTTTCACTGCTCTACTCTTAATTAAGTCACACTGAGTAGTGACTCTAGCATAATTAAGATTTATTTCAATGGAGTTATTCCATATTTCATTGTGACAAAAGCTTGGCTTATTGTCTTTATGCAAGCACCATGCTAAGTCTCTGATTAATTTTTCAGTAATTATAAACTTTAATAAGTTATTTTTCATTGCAACACTAGGTTTTTGAGTACCTCAAGCTCTCATTTGATGTTCTAGGAAACACTGTAAGGAAGTAAAGTTAGTCAGTCAGTGAGCAAGAGACGTGTTGGGGAAAAGGGATTCTTCACAGAGGTAGCATATACTCCAACAAGGCTTTAAATAAAAAATGATGCTCAGGATATCTCAGATGATTAATGTGAAGTGGAAACCAAGTGAAACCTTTTTGGGAGGGTAGTGTAATCAAATCACAGACAGAAAAAACTTTGATTTTTCTTCCAGAACTTCTTACACAAGCAAGAAGGCATTTGAACAGGGAAGGAAGCTGAATACAGAAAGCAGCTCATCTATCACTTGAAATGATTCATTTCGCTGTACTCTTGCATAAGCAGTGCCACAGACCAAGTTGAGTGCAGGTTGTCCCACCTCAGCATGGGCCTCTTTGTGTCCTATTTTCCACATACAGCAAGGAAGGGATTCCATCTTTGGTTTCACATGCCCTTGGGGAGGAGATTCAGAGCTGCTTCCTTGCCTGACAAAATTGTGTGTGAACGAGAGCTGAAAGATGAACACCACACTGTAAGCCCAGGTACTACATGCTCCCCTTGTTCTCTCCCCACCTTCTCATGAGCAGCAATACCATGAACTGGTACCAAACTCAGTAGGTGCCAGCATTCATAATTTCCCTGGGAGTAACCTGGAATTTGTGACCACAGAGGTTCACAAGCTGATAGATCTCTGACCAAGAAGACTTCAGGGACTTTTTTAGAGGTTTTCTTTGAAACATGCCCACTTCTCACTACAGAGCCTCATACCTCACCTCACCTGCCCAACACTGGAGAGGTGCAACTTGTTCTGACATGGAAGTCAGGTAGAAGAAATTTTTCTGGAAACTTTTGCTTTTAATCCTCAAGGCTTTTCCCAAACTCAAACTTTTTTTTTCTCAAGCATTTCTCCATTTGTTTCAACTTCCTTAATAGCTTAAAAGCAAAGTCTCCCATGCAAAATTTGGATGCTCATCCTACCCACAGTGGTGCAAAACATCATTACTTAACCATGAGGTTGAGGTGGGTTATTGGCTTTCAGGCCAAACACAGGGATTTGTCTTTCCAGCCCAGACAGGCAATCAAAACCCTGCTGAAAACAAGCAAATGTGAAGCAGTTCTGAACTTCATCTTTCCTAGTTCTCTTTGTTTCTTCGCTGACATATCAAGGTGTCCACAACACTATTCTCGTTTTTTCCTGCTTCCTCATTAAAAAAACAGTTTCTCTTTCCCACTCCCCAAGGCTATCTTCCCTTTGCAGCTTCACTTATTTTGTGCTTTATTCTTCTCTGTGTGCTCTCAACCTCTTCAAAATTTCCCTATTTATATTTGAAAATTATGAGAGCATAACTCTGTTGAAATAAATGGAAGATGCCTGGATGCTTTTAAAGTGCAGCCTGTGGTACAGAACTAACTAATTTATAACAGTGCCCAAATAGCTAAATACTTTCTTCAGACAGAAAACTGTCTGTAAGAAAACTTAGAAAATAATTAAGCCTAAATTTCCATTTTTTTATCTCATAAACTTCTACTTCTTATGATTATTTTGCTGTAGGCATTTCTTTTTTTTCAACACACTTTTGTCATAGAAATGTCTAGTTTTTCCCTACTTTTCTCTCTCAGCAACAAAAATAAATGGACATTTCTTCATACCCTCAAAAATAAATTATTGCCCCTGCTTGGAACATTTTGTGCCAATTTTCTGTCCAGAGCATATTTTCCAACCTGAATTATACTCCTGGAAACAAGTGTTCTGGTGAAAATGCTGATATGGCCTTAACTAGAGAAAAATGATTGGTACCTCAACAGTGTCCTGCTTAACTTCAACCCCTCTGCATCAGGCTGCTGGATACTGCAGGAAGTATTCCTAATGTGGATTGATAATGGTCTTTTCCTCATTACTGGTACCACTGTGTGGACAATATCATCTGTATAGTTCTCCTGAGCACACATCAAAGTCTACCCTGCTTACATAGTAAAATCATAAATAGATTAGCACAGCTTTTGCTGGAGAAAGGATATATCCAATATATCCCAAGCTAAGGCAGCGGGGCAGCCTCTAGTCTAAAACTGCTTCTCAGTTTCCCCTCTGTATGTTGGATATTTCACTGAGTTCCTCTGTAAAGGACAAAAAGCATCACTTTTCTTTCAATAAGCCATTTGAGGATAGGACATGAAATATTTTAGATTTAGTCACGGATATAAATTTTTACATAAGAATTTGAATAGAGATGCCAATTGGATAGAGTAAAAGTCTCCGTGAATAGAGAAATCTTAGTCCAAAACATCTTGCAATTCTGGCATGATACTTCTCTGATCTTATTTCCTTTCATCAATGGGGACTGAAGTTTTTCACACTTTTCACAGTGAAGATAATCCCTGACCTACAAAAACATCCTGTCTGCCAGAAGCAGACATTCTCTTGGAGGAAATCCCATTGGTTTCAACTCCATGTCAAGAGAGATTTTGCAGCATCTGGCATAGCAGTGGTGTTAGTATGTTCCTGTCCAGACATAAACCCTTCTTCCCAAAAAGCAGACCCAAATACTAAATATGTACGATAAGTGGAATGTGTGATTTTGCCTCTGTAGAAAGAGGTTCTTGTAAAATTCAGCTCTGATTTTACCATGAGGTGGGAAAGAAAAGAGTGACCAACATTATCAGCCTAACTGCAGTTACTGTGCCTGTGTGAGAACTTCAGAGAAGGCTTATCTAGCTATGAAAGCCTAAACAGTGACAGTATCTTACCCTGAACAAGAATTTGTCCTCTACTCGCTACCTCAGAGAGCCACAAGTGTAAACTACTCTGCTACTGAAACATGATCTAAGTCCTGGGCATGATAAAGTTAGTTGAAGCACAGAGCTTAGGGTGCATGTTCTTAAGACCAAGTGATTCCAGGTTTTGTAGCGACACAGGTATTTAATTAAATGACACTGGAATTTAATCTTTAAAATTATTACCTAGAGAAGTCCCTGGCACAGCTTTGCTCCAGAAAACCAGCTCTCTCTCCAGCAATTCCTGGGCACAGGCTGGGTGCTGGCACAGCCCAGGGACCATTCCCACCAGACAACTTGTTTACAGTTGCTCATTTTTCAGACCACAGGAATGTTTTATAGTATGGACATTGACAGACCACATCAGCCTCCTTTGTGACTGCAAAGCAATCCTGACATTGCCTGATTCACTCACAAAGTTATAACTTTAGACGGCAATGCAGCCTTTATTCATGATGGTATTTTACTTCTGAAGATCTTCATCTGGCAAAGCACTCAAGTAAATGATTTATTTTAATAAAATTCTTCTTTATCACGGACTGGGATATCCTTAAATTTAAGTATGTGTTTAAATACTGAACTAAATAAGAATGCACTTATCTCTGTGCTTCAAGTTAAATAGGATCTTTGAAGAAAAAGAGGCTTTAAAAGAAAAGGTCTTTTTCCCATAACATACTAAATCCTACAATTATAGTAGCAATTTCACAATATATAGAAAAACGGTGCCAAGCACTTATATTTTTCAGGGTTTCAATTTCCCTGATGTAAGACATCTCAGGGACATTTTAGTGATTTGTTACAGTCATACAACACTCAGGCAAGAACAAAGCCTTGCTGAGCACTTTTCCTGGAAAAAAATAGCAAGATATTTGACTCAGAATGAGAATACAGTATTTTATGATGTTAAAGCTCATTTCTAAAAGAAAAAAATGAAACTTTTCATTTAACGTAATTCATTATTTCTTACAAGTGACACTCTGGAGAAGTGCTGGATATGCCTCTTTTATGGATAAGAGAGGAAAATTGATTGATGAAGTTGAATTCAGCTTTGCCAATTAAAAAAAATATAATAAAAAACCCCCAAAAGCTGGCTTTGTGCCTAGTGTAAAATTTGCCATGGCATCATCTGTTGCTTTTTAATTAAATTAAATGTGAACAGTGGCATAAATGGGGCAGAAGTGGAAATCAAATTGTACATGTCCTGGGGCTGCATCTGGTAAGGAACACTTACGTACACAAGGAAAAGAAATCAAGTCCCCACTCTGCAAAACCAGATGCAGCTGCCAAGCCATGACCATTGTGAATAATCCCATTGGCTTCAGTAGAGCCATCAGGATGCACATAAAGATTTGCCCATAAGTCTTTGCCAGTCTGAGGACTGGGATAAACCGATATTCTAATCTGAAAAGGAAACAGAAGCTCTTAAGCCAGAAATTTCCTCAATGTCCTTATAAATGTTCTCAGTGGAACTGATCTCTGCTTCTTCCAAGAACCATGCTTTTTAAAAAACTTTGCCTGAGAACCTAAATTCAATAGATACCACTATAAACATTTAAGAGGCTCATGACAAACAGTGTCTTTTCATGAAAGAAGTCTTCTCCTGGGATGCCTGTAGCCAATACTTTAGGGAAGCACATGGTCAGATGGAAAGGGACATGTAAAAATCGGATATTAGAGGTCTCCTCTCCTAGTCTATAGTCAAAGGAGAGAAACATGTACAACAATTCATGGAGCTCAGACAGTTACTTTAGGATGAGGGCCCTCGCACACATCTGGCAGCAGCAACCGGAGCTGGTGAATAGTCTGGGATAACCAGTTCATACACTTGAGGGCACTTGTATAAAATGGGGTCAGACTAATCCTTCTGAGGCATCTCCATTCTTTATAACTGCAGGGAAAATGTTGAGAAGTCATTTTGGGGTGATAGGCAGTAATCAGTTTGACTGTTCACTTTGTTTGTTGGGGGGTTAAGATGGGTCATCAGGGCTCCGGGAGGGCAGCTGAATGACTGGAGGAGTACAAACAATGCAGCTGTAGGCAGCTAGAAGTCACTACAAAAAGGACTGAATCAAGCAAATTCTGTAGGGAAGATGCAGGTCATTTTTTCCCAACGGTTATTTATTTCCCTTTGCACTTTATTTTAATGTAATGCTTATTACTTTTTCTTTTTTAGCCAGTAATGGTCAGCTTTTCTACCTCCCTTTAAGTTGCAGAATTTGCTTAACCTTTTTTTATATGAATTTAGATTAGATGTTTAATTACTGGGATTTCTCAGGTGTAGGCAACTTTACTATGCTACAAATAAACACCATAAGTCAATATTGATTTTCCTCCCTTGTAAAGCTCCCTCGTTTCTGGAAACTGTTAATATTTTTCAAGATTCTACCATGACCATATTTGTATACAGCCTTTTACTGAGCTTGAAATTCTATACCAAATACTTATGTCTTTTAAAGACTGAAATCTTCAATAAAATATGTTACTCATAAATATTAGAATTTTCCCTTTCTTCAATAGAAAGATATTCAGTATTAATCCATATTACAGGACCATTTTTTTCAGGTTCCTGTTCCCTTACACTTAGTTTTAGAGGAAATGAACAGGTTCCTTAAAGACAAAATGTGAAGCTAAGACCTTGGGCAGCAGCAGGAACAGGCACCTCCCTCCTCACAGGAGGAGCAGGGCATTTCAGGACTTGGGAAGAGTGGGTCAGAGTCAGGGAATTGGCAAACCTGAGCTGGCATATGGCCCCTCACAGACTATCTGCAGATAGACAATTTACAGGTGCCCTGAAGCTATGCTACATGCAAGCAAATGTTTCAGTTTTCCAGACAGAGCTGACTACATAATGGTCTCCCTAGAACATAATCCAGTTCCATTCTTTGCCAAACACTGATGCCAACAGATCCTTTCTCACCAAGTTTTCTCTTACTTTCTCCTTCAGGCTTCTCCCCTCTCCTCACAACCCTGGCAGCTCTCAGCATCTCTTCCCACAGTGGCAGAGTTGGTATTTCAAGATCAAGGCATGGGGCATAGTTTTCCCAGGTTTTCTTGACCATCTCTGAGAAGGCCAAGGACACCTGCCCACACTGAACTCAGCATTGCTCCATGGCTGGGAGATCTGCCCCTGCCTCTATGCAACCACTTCTCTTGTCCTTGATAGTGCAGGAACCAGCATGAGCATCTCTCAGATCCTTGAGTAAAGAGCGAACTCAGAAGGACATATTAAATCATGTATTTTACATTTTGTCTATCCAGTGCAAATGGGAAACTTTGGGTTTTGCCTTGAAGTCTCTCTTCTATCCTGAAGTCCTGGTCTGTGGGACCCTGTCTAGACAGAATGTACTGGACTAAGACTCTGTCTTTACCCATGTACTTGGTTGCCTTTCAAGTGAGAACAGGTAGAAAACAGAGACCAGGAAGTTCTACCTGAATGCGAGGAAGAACTTATTTATTGTAAGGGTGACTGAGCACTGGAGCAGATTTCCCAGAGAGGTTTTGGAATCTTCTTCTCTTGAGATATTCAAAAACTATCTGGACATGATCCTGAGTAACATGTTCTAAGGGATCCTGATTGATGGAGGTTTACCTAGATATCCTCCAGTGGTCCCTTCCAACTTGAACCATTCTACAATTCTGTGTGGTGCAGGATCAGAAGACATGGCCTTGCCAGTCACATTGGAAAGAACACCTGATCCAGGATGTAGGCCTGTCTATCTTTGTCAGGTTATTTTCCACAGATACACTTATTTTCCATTTCCATCAATTACCATTTCCCCAGGTGAGTTTTCCAGCTAGTGGCCCCAAAAGACATTGAAGAAAAGGACACTGCTAGAAAACTACCTCTATTGGTTTTGATGGAAAACTCCCCTTGGTGAAAGAGGCAGGTTTTCATCTCACACGCTAAAGGGATATTTCTGTTGTGTCTTTGAGCTGCTAAACATTTCCATTGCCAAACAAGGGTAATAACAAGAGCAAAAGACACATTCTAGTAGAATAATACTGAGGATGTTCAGCTGAATCACAAGAAGTCATGAAATTACTCCAGTTGAAATATTGTTTGTCATCAACATTGCATGGTTGATGTTGCAAATCACTAGTCATACGACAGCAATTTTCCAAGTTTCTGCCTAGAAATTCAGGACTACCAGATGCTACAGCCTACACAATAGACACTCAGCTGTAGCAATGTATCTGTGCTGGTACCATGTCAAATGCCCTCCTGCCAATCCATTGAGAATCCAGCTCTTATGGAAATCAAGCTAATTATAGCTTACCAGAGTAGTTCCTGCATGTACAGCCAAACATCTCAGCTGATGTAAGTCAGCCTGAATCATATAGCTGCCCATGAAGCAGAGTTTCTTACCTGCTGGGGGCTTTGGCTTCAGATTTCTATGTTTGACTTAAGGCTTTTGTATTAAAACTGTTTAACAAACTACTTTACTAAAATTGCCATAAGACTTTCTTTCTTTCTCTTTCATTTTCTCTTTTTGTTTCATTTAACTAATTTGTTAGAAAGTAAACAGTCTTCCCATTCTTCTTCTGACAGATTTATTTGAAAGGGAAAAAGAATTTTCCTTGATTATATCATAGCTATTTATATAAGTCTTACTTGGGAGACAGAGTTCACACCAGCCAAGGTGAATGAAGCAGAGAACCCCTGATGCCTCAGAGACTCTGGCTTTGCATGAAACCAGAAATCAACACTATATAGTGGCTTTGAAAGACAAAAGTTTTGAATTAGATATTAGGAAGAAAATCTTCCCTGTGAGGGTGATAAGGCACTGGTGCCAAAGTTGGTGCCAACAGCTTCAAGGTTGCCCAGAGAAGCTGTGGATGCCACATCCCTGGAAGTGTTCAAGGCCAGGCTGGATGGGGCTTGGAGCAATGTGGTCTAGTGGAAGGTGTCCCTGCCCATGGTAGAGGGGGTTGGAACAAGATGATCTTTAAGGTCCCTCCCACCCAAACCATTCTATGATTCTATAATTCTATGATTCTATTTCTCCTGACCTGAGCTGGGTGCTGCCATTTCTACTTGTGTTGATTCTGTGCTAGTTTCACTTTCATGAGGGGGGATGCAGATTTGACCCAAAATTACTGAGGTACCCTACAGAATGAAAGAGCTTTTTTCACTGTATTCCAAGGAATAGTTCTGAAACTTCATAGGTTGCTGTGAGGGAAAAAAGGTAGCCTAGAACTGAAGTTAAATTCTCCTCTTCATTGCCAAGGACAGAGAAAAGTTTGACAAAGTTTTCTGTGTATGTTGCAACCGAAATTATTTCAACCAGCAAGGCCCTAAATCTGATGAGCTCCTAGAAAATGGTAATCTATATCTGGCTATAAGCGAGTTATCCCAAAGGCTTGGGAGTGTGTGCAAGTTTGGTAGTAGCCATAACATGATAAGGGCTTCTGCAAATATACTTGCTATTAAAATTAGAGAAAAGTTCAGTATGAGTTTTGGAAACAAATTTCACTTCCAAGAGCTCTCTGGCCATGGGAAGTTTCTCTCCTTCCCAACTCGGGTTTGGTCTGGGAACTTTTAACAGTAAAGGAAAATAAATGACAAATGTGTCTTTCAGAGATAGGTCTGACCTGCTGGCTGCAACATCTCTTGTTTGTAGCTGGTCACTATAAAGAAGCAGCAATTACTGTTCTGGCAGATAAAGTCACTTAGTTGAAGATACTGGGGTTTTTCTATTTTAGCTTATATTGGTACTTGTGCTGCCCTCCAGTGATAAACACGGTTGTTCCAATCTGTATTCTAGACTTTTGTAGGAGTTTATTTCTGGTCTTTGCTCAATTCACACTGAAAACTGCAGTACTCATCCCAGAATTTTAGCCAGTTCTTTTCAAATAATAATAATAATATAGATCCAGTGAATTTTATATGTAGTTTTTTAAAAACTAAGAGTAAATACAGATCAATTTAATGTGAGAAATAAAAAGGAGCATGGATTTAAATAGAAAAAATCCATAAATACATAATTTTGGACCTACTGAAGTTAAACTGTCACCAGTTAGTAAGAGTTTCAATCAAGTAACTTTTTAGATGCAGATTTACATTTTAGTTTTAGTTCTGCCAAAAACATGTCCATGTTCATTACCGTTATTATGCAAAGAGCTCCCTTATACTCTCAGTATTGGATCCATGTGGATTTTGGTGGTGTTGATTACATCTGTTCTGAGTTACTGGTTCTTAGAAGTCCATGTATAGTGTGGAAAGCAGGTGGAACATTCATAGCAGCACATAGAGAAATTATACAGTGGTTGTCAGCACTGAAGCTCATGATATCATACAACAGTATGTATTTGTCCCTCAGCTTAAAGGTTTGGCACAGTTTCTTACAGCAAATGGAGTGTTTCAGAAATATTACTGGTGCTGCTGCTGTAAGAACTCATCATCTGAGAAGAACTGACCTGTGTTTTAGCTGATTGTGGGTGTCTGTAGAAGCATCAGAGATTGGAAAAGTTTGAGCATATTTTACTCTGCTATTTCATTCACAACCACTTTTGAATTTCTAGCTGCAATTTACATTTCACTTGGGAATGCTGCTGTTGTGCTGATGAATACTTCTGTATTTCTCCTTTAAAGGAATACATTTACTTAATGCTTTTTCTAGCATGTAACATAGTGATATGACTGCAGATCATACAGACACATGTGAGTTTTAGAGTATGGGATGCAAACAAAGCATTTCTGAGAAACTGAGTAAGTGCCTGAGTGATTGGCTTGTGCAGAAATCCCTGTTGCCCTCGTTATCAGCAGTAACTTTGCTACTACTGCTAAAACTAAATGAACCTGTGGCTCCCACACCCATTGCAGCCCCTGGGTTTTTACCATGATTGGCAGGGCAGGACAGGTCAGAACAGTATTCCCTGTGCTCTGAGTCTGAAGGAGGTGACATAATCATCCCTTGACCACTGACAATTTAACCACCATTGACAGTTTAAAGGCCATTCACTCTTCAATGAGAAGCAGCCACAGAATTTGTTAGGTGTAAGATTGGTCAAAGCTAAGGAGTTTTTCAACTACAATGCAATGATCAGAGACCCACTGTGAGATGATGTGTCCGAAAGATTCCACTATACGGATAGAAATGGTTTCTTGCTTTTTATTAGGCTGGGGTAGTAATTTTACCAATCCTTTTTAGTCTAGACTGCCTTACAATAGTATTGAACAAGAGCTTGGACAAGTCTGTGTAGTATCCAGGCAGAAATCTTGCTATACAGGTTGTACTTATGGAAAGAGTTAATATCCAAAAAGGTTGCAGAGTATCCTCAGGGCTTGCTGGATATAGGTCTGTTTTTCAGCAGACTGTTCAGGAAACAATTTTATGTTAACAGATGATGTGCCTGAAGGTAGCACTGAAGAATGGACCCAGGGATGGAAAAATACAAGACCTCATACCACACTAGAAGTTTTTTCATCCTTTACACAATTGGAGCTGCCCTCCTAATTATCTCAATCTGGGCCAGGTTAATTGGAGCCTTCCCAGCCGTGATTCAGTCTCACACGTTTTCTGCATCTTTGCTAATTAAGACAATATTCACCTTTTATAGTTGCTTTAGTATTCAGAGCAGTTTGCCATGGGCTAATTATAATCATCGAGTGATGGTTTTAAATTTCATGTTTGTGATGACATTTTATCACATTAAATTGGAATCCCATAATGCTTCTTGAGCTATGATAGACAGGGAGGTCATCTCTGTTCTGGAATTTATCCACTGTGTGATATTATGATAATATTGGGCATTTTCATTCAGAACCATTTCAATCTTTCCTACTGTTCAACTGAAGACATTCAGCTGATTCCAGAGGAACACAAAAATACTGAGTTCAAGATCCAGGGCACAAGACCTTAGCTTTCATCCTTTAGATGCTCTTTCTTCATATGATTTGAGAGAAATCCCAGATATGGAGTCCTGAAGGGCTGGAAGGAAGAAGCCAAGGCAACATATTCTTCTCATCATTGCTCCTCCATTTCCAAATCCTTGGCATTTTAACAGCTTAATCACTGATATGGTCTGGAAAGTCTTCAGTCCCCTTGAGTTGAAGGAGCGAGTAGGGGAGCTGAGTCTCATCATGCAGTCATTGTTTCTTATAATCAATGCTACATCACAGCTTACAACAGCTTTTCCCTGCTACTCTGTGAAGGTGAATGCTCCTGCAGATGCTCTCAGGGGCTTTCTACCACTGATGCTTCGCAGGAATAACTCTTAACAGTTTAAAACTTGTTGCCAAGGTCCCAAAACACCCTCTTTGCTGTGTGGCCGTGGGTTTGCTGCTTATCATTCCAGCTGCAAACCCTTGACCTGTGGCATAAGTTTGAAAAAGCCAGAAATATCAAAATCAGGCATAAAGTAGAAGAGTCACCACTGATTAATGTAAACAGTTTACTTAGACTCGTCCTTCTGTGTGCAAAGATTTACTGGATTAAAAACCTGTGCAAACCTATAGCCTTGCAGAGAGTCTTTCTACACTGAGTAGTGCTGTGATGATGAGAAGACAAGGCAGTTTGCAGGCACAGATGCAGAGCTGTGTCAGCACAGCTCTGTGCCGGAGCTCATCACTCCTGCATTGAAACAAGGCTGTCCTGTGAGTAACATACACCAGCACAGCTGTGCCACTTTCAAAACCAAACTAGTCCCTTTACTCAGATCCTCTACAACTAACACTGGTATCTATAACCAGGCATAGTTTTGCACTCACAAACATTCCCACTTTTACCCATATCTTTCAAACACAGGCTCACACCCCACTGGTGTCTGTAGGAGAGAAGGGTGTGTTTATGAGCTTTGTTCATTTTGTTCACACAGGATTTGAGGAGTTTATTGAACTGTAAGTAGCTGGGTATTTAATTCCTTCTAAGGCAGTAATAAAGACCAGTTGAAAATGGTCTTTGCTTTGTTCTTGGTTGAGGAAAAAAAGCTACAAAGTTAAAAATGAAATTTAGAAATGCAAAGAAGCAGCCATATCATAACCATACCGTTGCTTCTTCTTGGCTTCTTGTTAGAACATTAAATGCTTCTGGGTACAGATGATAAAATTAAGGCAATAATTCAGAACAAATCAGAATGTGTTGATGTGCTCATGTGGTGCTGGAGCCTGTTTTACCAGATTTTCAGATAGACTTGAAAATTTCTATCTAACGTGGTTTTTTGCTGAGGAAATAGTGTCAAATATAATGATTGAGTCACTATGACCATAAATTTGAAACTTATGACTTATGACTGATCATATACGTCAGACTGGTATTTATTCTATCTTCAGATAAGGTAAATATGGCTCATATTTCTCCATCTCTGTTCTGTTGTTTTATGCAGATCAGAGTCTCTTCTAAGTAGCTGACAAAATATAATCCCTGGAGTGTTTGTGTGTGGACCAGTGCAAATTTTACCTGATTTCTCTAGTTTTTGGCCAGAGCATAATGAGATTTTGGGAAGCCAATGCTTTCTTATGTCAGTTCAAACTCATGTTACTTAAGGAATAAACATTTTTTTTGAAGGTAATGATGTCAGCTAAGCAGAAACAGTTTTGAAAAATGTCCCTGAAAAATACCAGTAAGCATCTGTTTTTCAGGACTAGTCAATAAACTGTGCGCCTGTGGCAATACAGAACTGTATTATAGAAAGCCCCTCCAGGCTCCAGCATTTTCAGAATAATTTCAGAGTCACGCAGCATTTTCTTTCAAAGGTACTTGCAAATATCTCTCAACAAATGGCTGGAAGTTTACAGTCCTAATAATTTTCTCAGAGCGTATCTTAAAGGAGAGCATCCCTGAAGGAGTCCAGAGCCCTCAGAGTATTAGTAAATCCACTACAGCAGAAGGGAAGGGAAAACTCACTCCCATTCTACATTTATAATGTCTAACTCGAGCCAAAAATAAATAAATAAAAATTGAAAGGAATTGATCTATTTTTAGAGCTTTAATTTTTTTTTCTTTCCCGTCCTGGCAATTATCCATATTTTGGAGATTGCAGTCATTTCTGTTGGCAGGAGAAATCAATAAAGAACTCAACTATTTCTTCAGCATCCTCCTCTTTCACCTATGAGGTACATGAAAGACACAGGAGGAAGCAGCTTCTCTGGCTCACAGACAGTCTCCTCTTTCCCCCTGATTAAAATCAAGAAGTCTCCCACAGGCATTTTTCAGAGCTATGCTCCATTCTGGCTGTAATCTTGGTTGTAATCTTGGTTATTTTTACATCTCCACTTTCCTGGTGTGTTCTATAGGCTTCTTATCTGTCCTTCCTGCACAGAGGTTCCAACACCCCAAATTAGTCAAGTCGCCCTTTCCACATAGACCCTGTGCCCTCTGGATAATGTCACAGGCATGTGATGGATGGAGATGTTTACGTTACTTCAACTCTCTGGTGCCATATGTGAGCTGCATATTCCATTTTACTTTCTCAGCCTTTTTTTTCCCTGTCTCACAAGGCATATCATAGAGTCACAGAATTGTTTGGGTTGGAAGGGACCTTAAGGATCATCCAGTTCCAAACCCCTGCTATGGACAGGGACACCTTCCACTAGACCAGGTTGCTCAGAGCCCCATTCAGTTTTACCTTGAACACTTACAGGGATGGGGCATCCACAACTCCTCCAGGCAACCTCCAGTGCCTCACAGGAAAGAATTTCTTCCTAATGGCAGTTCTGAAATATGGCTGGGGGTAATTAAAGCAAATTTAACAGAAGATCTGATGGTATGTGCTGTAATCAGGGATCGTTGTGCTCAGCCACAGCACTCTCCTTGGCTTTTAAGTCAATGGAGAGCAGGGCTTGACCTCTAAGAGCTCCAAATGAAACTAAATTCAAGATTTGATATTTACAGGCAGCTCAGACAAGAGTTGCATCTGGAAAGTACTGTGCTACATCCACCAAAAATAATTAGTCATTCATTGAATTCCTTTTTTCCTGCTATCAACAATATGTCAACTTTTGCTGTAAATTTTTAAGATTATTATTAAGATTATAACTGTGATTAAAAAAATGTGGTTACACTGGCACATATTTCCCATCCATATTGAGCCACTGAGATGACAGATACTTTTCTAAATGAAAAGGTATCCATTTCTGCACTGCAACATTAAAACTCCTCCCCATATCAATTTGTACATGGAATACAAATAAAGGTGATCTCATTTTTTTCTGGCATCCCTATAATGGAAAAGCCTCAGTTTAAAGAGAATGTAATTGGTAACAACTGACAGCTTGGTAGCATATGAATTTTGTGTACTTCTGTATGTTATTATTCTCTCATTTTTCAGGCATTTTATTTGGCCCCTGACATTCAAACACTGATGGTCCTTCTTTCCTTAAAACTTCGTTGGGACATTATATAGGAAGGTCTCTAAATAGTTTTACCATATCATTTTGGCCAACCTGTTATAAATAGCTCATCTCTTTAGCATAAATTTGCACTCATGTTCTCAATCAGCCAAGTTTCTATTTTTAATTCTTCTGAGGAATTCCCAGAGGAACAGTTCTTTTAAGACTGCGGAACTGTAAGGGATCTCCTGCTCAAAATCTAACAAGGAGTCCCTTGACAGCTGGTTCCTGAAAAATGTGATTCATGTGCCAACTTGCTAAAAATAGATGTGGCTGAACCAAAATAGAGGTTTCAATGTAACAGAAACCCCCTTGAAACATTGCCAAAAGTATAAGCAACCTCCACGAAAACTAATGATCCAATGTGGCCAATGTTCACAAAAGTCAGGAAACAAGGTAGAATTTTTAAGAGATTCCTAATGATGATGCTTGGCTCCCATTGAGGCTCAGTGCTTAGGATTTTTTAAAAATTTAGCAGAAATGTACTTTTATCATTGTAAAGGCTTTGAAAAGCCTGGCTGTACAGCAGCTTTGAGATTGCCTTGTTAGTGGAGCTCCCCAGACTGAGAACTTCAAGAAGCCCATTTTTCAGAGCTTGTACTTCCATCACTTTTGTACCCAGTAAAGGATACCTAATCAAGCACTTAAAATCCTTAGATGTGCTTGAATATCCTGGCTATCCTAGTGTTAATGGGAGAACTCAAAAAATGTGAACTTGCCTAGAAATAAAACTAGAAATAGAACCTTGAAATAGACCAAATAATTTTCACTGCTTTTGAAAAGTGTATTGCAGAAAGAAATGGGAAGCAAAGCCAGTTAAAAATGCATTAATCTTTTAAAAAGTCATTCATTTTTAATAATGTAAGGTATAGGTTCCACTATTGATGCAGGTAGAGTCAACTTAAAGGAGTATTTTTAAATCCTGCCGGAATCCTTTTGATGTCTCAACCCTCTACATTCAACAGCACAAAGGAAAAGCTCAGTGCTGTTCTCTAGATCCGGACAGAGACACATTATATAGAGCTGACCCACTTGCATGATCAGCTCCTCAAAAACAATGTCTACATTCTGTAAGATAAATCCAAGCAAAAATTGAATCCTATTTAATCACAGTTTAAGTGCTAAAATTGAAAATACTTTGGGAAATGTGCCAGACAGTTCTGTGGAAATTGCATGTAGGTAGAGAGGCAAGAGACGTACACAGTTGAGAAGGAAGCAGAGAACCTCTATAAACAAAGTTTTTCTAATATTGAGGCAGCACGTTGCCCTTCTCCCCTCTGTTCTGCAGGTGGTCTGACTTCACAGGGGGTGTCAGGAAGAAGGAGCAATGACTTTGCAGAAACGCAAAAGCCATTTTAAAACCTGTTTAAACCACATTAAAAACTTCTGTTTCTATAACATTTGAGCTGTTTTCTTCTTTTTCTTCACTAGTCCATCTCTGACGGGACTTCTTCCATCCTACATATGGCAAATCCATTGCCACAGTCTGAACTGTCCTGACATGTCTCAGGTCACAGAGAATTGTTTCAGAGATCTCATTGATTATTTAAGAGCACTCATCTTGAGCCATAATCTTTAGATTACAACTTAAAATGACAGAGTTGCTTATCTGAGAAATGAATAGTATCCATACTGTCATTTAGGTCATTATAAAGTGGAGACCATCTGGACCTGGGGATTTTATTTCACTCACTGCAGCATTTGGGATTTGGTGTAAAAACGTGCTCTAATATGGTTTATGCTTCTGTTTTGAAGTTTGGGAGCAACTGTACCTGAATGCTTGTTATCAGAAACTGAAAACCATGTAAATAAGAACAGAAAAAAAATTGTCAAGTCACTGAACACCTTTTAGCTGAGTAAGCCAGCAAATAGAATAATTTTTCCCTGTGACCTAAATCTTGATAAAGTTTAAGTAGAGCAAAGCAAAATAGGATCTTACTTTTTGATTAGATAAAGCAGGCAGAAAAGACAAACTATTTCTACACCAAAGGTCACTATCAAGAATATATTTTTACGGGCATCTCATTTATAATTAGCTTTATAAATTAAAATCTTTGAAAAATGAGTGAACTGTGCAGACCACAGGGATCTGGGAAACTTGACACCACAATAAATGCATCCACAAGGCTGTCAGGAATGGCAGAGAGAAAACTCGTTATGTGATGTATTGCTCTTGGATTATTATGTCCAGGTACCATTAATTTCTCTACAATAAAATAGGAACAAAAGAATTCAAAATTTCTAGAGTGGGTGAGGAATTAGATCTGAGGCTTTAGATAAGGGTATCTCAGAAATTTCTTTTTATGTCATCTTAGTAGCTGACAGACTGACATTCCTAGAAACATAATTCCTTGATGTAGCCAGAGCAGTGATAAAGCATGAAATGCAAGATAACACAGTGACAAGTGTATTGAGGAGGTGAAGGGAGATACAGTAGATAGCAAGAGAATAAGAGGAAATTGTTAGTGTTAATCTGCATGAGCAGCTTCTTGAAGAAGTTGTAAGGAGTTGCGCTAAGTACACTGAATTATTTCATCCTGTCATGGATTATGTCTCTTTGAAAGATATTCATGTGCTCCTCAGTGTGCACATCTCTCTTCTTTTGCACATTGTCCATGGTGTTAGCTTTGTGTGAAAGCTTTTGCATGGCTGTAAGCAAGTGAATACTCTGCTTAACTCTGAAACAAGGTTCTCCTGGACAAAGCAGGTTTGCTTTGGTACCCTTTCTGGATAGAAGGATACAATTATTTATCTGCTAGCTGTGTGGATACCTGTTGTCCTGAGAGAGGTGTGTAAAACCCTTGCGTGTGGTCAAGGACAATTCTTTGCTTAAAGAAGTGCTGAGAGTTAGGTTTTTCATGTATGGTAGGTTTACCATCATGGGCCTCCCGAGCCAAGCCTTTCTATGATCGCATTGCACTCAGCAACATATCCTATCAAGTTTTTTCTGTGTAAATTTGAAACAAATGCCAAACAATAGAGTGGCCAGAGGTGGGGAGACTCCTTGGTTGAGCTGTTATCAAGTTCTCAAGGCAACAGTGGAGTTTCTGCTCCCCTTGAGGCTGTTAATCACGAGCAGAGCTGGTAAGATTCCCCAAATAACACACAGCGAACTGACTCCTCAACATCAGCTCAAAGTTAAACCCCATTTGCTGATAATTTTCAGTATTTTGAAGAGCTTTTGTACAAAAGTCTATTTCTCCACCATGCATTGGTCTGACTCTACAGCCAAATAGCACATCTCATGTGGGTCCAAGGGAGGGTCTATAAGTTCCCCTTAAGAAGGGGGTCATGGAAGCATTGAATCCCAGGGGAATTCTGTTGGCATTGAGGGAGATGTAGCCCACCTTTGAGCCAGTCAGGATGCTGAAACCATAAGGCCTAAGAGGAGGCAATGTGCCGTGACAGGGAAATAGAGTTTAATATCCCAAGGACAAGAACTGAAAGAATTTGAGTAAGTTAAACAAACTGAAACATAGTATTTTGAGGCAAAAAATATTAAAATGCTTCATCCCATTTTAAACACACCAAAATGAATAATTTATAAATCCATCTATTTCAGGATTTAGGAACAGAATTAATAATAATAATTACTAAATAGTCAAAACCAATAGTAAAATCCAACTTTTCATGCCATTTGTAAGAAAAGCCAGTGTTAATAAAGTAGCATTTTCCAAGGACAAGAAAGGGGTTTGTGCTGAACCATTAGTTGTGCTGCAGAGCTCGCAGGCTCTGCTGTCAAGGATCTCTTGAAACAAAAGAACCCAAAGACTGCACCGAGGCAGCTACTGATCTGGGGAGGGGAGGTGGAGAAAGACACACAGATTTAGGTAGAAGAGATGATGAAAGTATGCTGGTAATAGTTGCCTATGAAATTTCCTACACTATCCTACCTATGTGATATTGCTCCACCGCCGGTAAAATTTAACAGATTTGCAATAGATTTATTGTGCCAAAAAACAAGCAGAGATTCAGCCCTCACATCTCCTTCTTACTTTCATAATTGCCTTAGGTTTTCTCTTGTGGCAGGTGAAATTATACTATGCTCAACAACAACAACAACAGCAACAAAATATAGCAAAAATAAAGGAGCAAGATGCTATTTCTTCTCCTCTTTAAGGCCTGGGTAAGGAATGCCATGTGTTTTCCCATCTGTGCAGAAGTTTTGCTGATTTCTCTGGATCAAAATTTAAGGGAGGAGGGACACCAGGGATTTTACTTCAAAACAAAATGTTGTACAGTACAAGCAAGAAAAGTTTCAGTGAAATTTTGCATCCCTATTCTTGTTTTCCGCTGCAGGGATAAATAATGGATGAGCAACCTCATGTTTTATTGCCAAATGTAAATAAATGATTCATTTATTTTATAGGTGTGTATATATATATATATATATATTTAAAGAGCTGTTTGTAATCAAATGATAAGTTTTACTAGCTCATGACCCAGAGTTTAGTTCATGCTCTGTGAGGATGAAAACATATTGTATGCATCAGCAAAGAGTTCTGCTTTCTCAGCACATGCATTGCAATGGGTGATGTCTCTTGCACCATTCAAACAGAAAACTCCTCAATTTCTGTTTTTATGCTCCAGCATTTCCTGTTATTAATTACCACTGAGTATTAAATTGTCCAGCATTTTAGTAAAATCCTTTAGATTATGCTCTTGTAGGGGCAGTGTGTCTAGTGTTGACCTAACAGATGTTTGTGACGCTCTTTGCACAGTTTCATGCCATGACTATATGAATATCAAATGTTTTGAGTCCTGCAAAAGCTTGTGAGATGATTAGTTACATGATAGCTTTTAAGACTTGAGTCCTTTTGGATAGAAACTCCCACTTTGCTCATTCTGCATTTCACTTACCTGCACTGAGGATTCCTCCACAGTCTCCTGGAACTGTTGGAAATGCTCACTTTGTCTGCAGCAGGTTTTTGCATCATCTCTGCAGAGGGACAAGAGTAGGCTATTTCCAAAATCATTGGTATGACTTGACTGAAATATAAGTGACTTCAGTCTTTTATATAGAGGTAGATAGACTGAACAGTAATACAAGGACAAATGCTAGAACCATCCCCAGGGTCATATCACTTCCATCAATCTTATATTTTGAATCCAAATTTTTCCTAAGAGGCATTCAGTTATTAATGGTATTTTCAGGACAAAGAGGAGATAATGCCATGCTTTTTGAGCTGTTTTATTTTGACCTTTCCTTGTTGTTTTTAAATTTCAGTACATAAAATAGGAAGGGAGACTGTTTGCATTTATTACATGAAGTTACCTTCTGAACTCAAAACTAATTTCATGTTTGAAATTGACCACCAGCTCAGTTAAGTCCAAACTTCAGTCTCATTAACAACAAAAGATTCAATATGTAAGATTTGTCTTACACCTTTTAAGTACACAGTACTTCTTGTTATGAAATATTCAACATTTTGAAACATGTGGAAGAGCTCGAAATGTATCCATGTGTTCAGCCAAACCACCTGCACACCATAATGTTGATTCTTTTAATGACAATTAAATGACAAAAAAAAGAGATAACTCAATTTCATTTTATTTTCTTGACAGAATCTCCTATCCAACTGTGTTTTCTTAACTAAGAGAAATCCATCCTCCAGCAAATCATGTGGTTAGGAACCTCTGTGCAATTTCAAGGTAGCAGTTTCCTGAAAAGTATTTAAATCAGGCTTTTTAGTATGTTTGAGCTAAACAGTCTCACTGGCTTCTGCAGTTAACCTTTGTCTGACCTGGATCAATGCCGACAAGGAAGTGATGATTGCTTTTGAAACTTTCAACCCAAGGATATAAGTATGAAACAAGCCTCCAACATGAGAGCCTGAGATTTTCCTGACCAAAATAAGGACACTTCTAGAGTCTATGTGTGGCCAAAAGACAGAAACAGGCATTTCCTGGGCACAACCTATTGTGTCATAATAAAGGTGGAAGAAAATAGGAGAAATGGATCATGCCCTAAAAGTACCTACTTCTTTATGCTGATGAGTAAGGAAGCTTGGGAGCTCTAGCTGATGCATAGATGGACTATCAGATGCTCTAGTTCATGCATAGATGACATTGCAGAGGTAGGGTGAGGTGAGTGTGATTCTGAAGGGATCTCTTTTAGAGTACATCTCCTCTGAGGATGACAGCCAACAGATGGAACAATGGGTACAGCCAAATATCTAGCAAACTTATTCCCAGGGAATAACAGGAAAACTACAAAGGTCAGGTAGGGCACATCCTCAGACCTACCTGAAGCCCAGAAACAAGAATAGTATTTTTATGAGCACCAGGGGGCTTCAGAACAAGCTGAGAGAACAATCTGAGGATGTTTTGACAAATGCACCTCAGAAGAGGTCTGGATACCTACAGGGGAATCAGCAATGAAGGGTCTAGCAAGAAGAGGTGCATTATTGCTATTTCATTGCTGATCCAACCTTGGAGTGACAACAATTAACTGTTTTCAGTGGGGCTTCCATTACAATCCAAACTTAAAGCTGTATGTTTATTAGCTTGGTGGGGAGTGGGGTGAAATCAAGGAAAATTATCTAGACAGCATCTAAAAGTTGGTAATTTAACAGTGACTATATTAGACAGTGCAATATACTTGCTCAGTGTAATAATAAATTAAGTGCAGTTTGCCAAGTAATTTACCCAGTCCTCTTTTCATCATTTCAGCTTCAAAATGCTTTAAATAAACTGTGACATTGTGTAAATGACTGTGTATTTATTTAACTGTTTCTCCTAGACACTAATCATGCAAGCAAGAAAATACCGGGTATTAAATGGACTATGCAAAATAGATACAAAATCCCAGACTTTAGGCTCTATTCTATTAGATATGAGTGATAAACTGTTCATAATTAAATGAGGAACATAAGGTGATGTAGATACTGTATATTCATGTTTCAAATGAGATATCATTTCACTGCTTGTACACTTCTTTCCAGGGAACAGCTGCTTTGTGAACAAACTTTGGGCTTTTTAAAGTACCCTCGCATGTCTGTGCATGGTTGAGTTAAGTAGTGATCAGGTCATTTAATGCAGTTCTATAAAACTATCCAGGTTACAGTGTTGCAACTTTAGTCAAAGTCTCTTTGTGTCAGTCCCATGTGAATGGAGTGTTCAGCTGGAGCATCCTGACCCATAGGCATGCCCACACTTCATAGGCAGCACAACACACCAGCACAATGTTAGCAGCACTCCAGTGCAAAATCTGTATGTAAAACTGCAAGCTTTACTGTGTAATCAACTTAATCTTTTCATGCTAATTGATTCTTGGATTTTTCTTTTTAAAAGGACAGTGTTATAATCATCAAATTTTCTATGTACTTCCCTGCAAGTTGTTGTTTTGCTGAGTTTAGGACATTAAAATTCCATGTATGGGTTTAGATCCAAACCTGCTTAATTTTCCACTCGTGCCAGTCAGAGTCACAGAAAATTATTAATAAATCATCAAATATTAATATCATCCCTTCAAGTCATAAAAGGCTGCAATATACATTTATGATTTTTAAACAAAAATTGATGACTATAGGGTTTTTTGTAATAAGTAACATAATGGGAGGGGGGAGAAATAATCTGATGAATGCTGTTATTTATTTTAACTTTTATATTAGGTTCATGAAAAAATATTCTCTATATAATCTACTGAGATTTATCAGCCTGTGAAATTTTATAATAAAGAAAAGACTGATTTTCTAATTAAAGATTTGTCAAATAAAGAAAATAAGTGTGCATGTATTTTCTGTCTTTGGGGGACAGTCGTGAAATAAAGTGGTTTACTGCATTTGCAAAGAGCCATAATAACACATTTCCTTGCTCTGTGCCCATCCATTCCCACTGCCCTGGACTGAAAGCAGTTGCCAGTGCGTGTGGATAAAACACACAACAGGGCCATCTCTCTGAATGATTAACCTGGCATTAATTTCAAATTCAGCCTATCCATTTTTTGGTGCATGTGCCTGATGTTCTGAAAGGGGCAGAGCTGTTCCAGAGGATTGTGTCACGGTTACATTGATGTGTGGCAGATTATCCCATCCTTAGCTCTCCACCGACTACCCAGAGAAAACAAAGACAAGGTTTGTGCTTCAATTTTTGCTCCATCAGAGATGAGACGAATCCAAACTCTGGATTTCTATGAGTGAGGTGAAATTCCTTGAGAAGTCTTGCCAAAAACACCACACGCCACCACTTTTTTATATGGGAGGGACTTCTTAACACCATCAAGAAGGAGTGAATGCCCACCAGGTATGAACTAAATGTCTGGAAGACAAGATTCAAAACCCCTAACAAATGCAATGTTCTTATTTGCTAAAATTTCTTTTGCCATTCTTGTTATCCTTGCAATCACTCACTCCCTCTTTGAAGGTCACTATGGTCCACATAGTACTGCTGAGAGCAGGAATTCCACAGACCATAAATCATCTGAAAAAAAAATATCCTATTCCAGGGTGTAAAATTTTCCACTACTTGATTTCTTGTTGGCCTTGTGCTGTAGATTTCTCTTTTGCTATCCTTAAATCAGTCATTGCTCTGCATGCTCTCATTATGTCTCCTCTTGTAAGTATAGTTAATGCTGTGGCATTAACAACCCATGTCAGAATTTCAGCCTTTCAGTGAGATCACTTTAGTAAAGAAAACCCTCAAATTTCTATTCCTTTCTTTTCTTTCACTGGTGTGGAAAATTCTCATACCACTTCTGTGGCTCCTGAGACAGAAATGTATTTTTCAGAAGTACCTGTTTATTTTAGAAGCCTTGGGCACACTGGTATTTTTGGCCTTTCAGAGGAAGGTTTACCCATTTTCTCTTTTTTGTTTCACTTTCCCTTCCTCTCTGTTCTTGTTTGCTTCATCTTTGAAACACTCAGCATCAGCCTCATGCAAAAGACATCTTTTTGCAGACACATTAAGCCCATTTTGGAACACCTACACAGTCTTATCTCTGTAATAGCAGCACTAAGCAGTGGTCAAAACATATTGCCTAGACCACAGTTTATAACATCTGCAATGTTGAAAATCAGTTTCTGACCTCCTTTCCATATTAATACCTATAAGATAATTTCAGCAGCTCTAAAATATTTAGGCCATTTTTATACTATTTAAGCTTTGGTACTTCCTATTTTGCCTGTTTCATGTTCTTGCCTTTGCTTTCACCTCAAACAGCTCTCTGTTTGGCAAAGAGCCCATCAATTTTCTTTGAACGTTTGTGAATAAAGGTGAGAACTTTTACTAGGATCTCAAGAGCAACTGTAGCTGAAAACTTCTGTCTGTGGGGAACAGTTCTCAAAAGGTGGGATGAATTATCTTCTCAGGAAGCTGTGCCATGACTGATTTGAAGTTAATCTCTTATGTAGCTCCATACATGTAAACATCCAGGCAAAAGTGTGAACATGGAGATGATTTCCCTATGCAAAATTCGGTGTGGTGAATTCCCTGAGTTGGTCCCTAAGTCAAGTGAACTGGTTCCCATCTTGTCTATTTAGCAGTGGGGAAAAGTACCCAAAGAGGGTCATATTTGAACCATTTGAAGTTTTATAAGTCAGTCACTTTGCATCATGGTAAGTGAGGAAGGATTTTGCAGTGGTTACAATCCTGCATCTGCTGTTTCCGTTCGACATGAGGCCAAGGGGCTAAGCAGGGAAACACAGCCCAGACTCTCCTTCCAGCTGAGACACTTATTGAAATGCACACTCTTCAAAAATGGGATCCTCTCCTCGTACAGAGCTCTGCATTCTGCATTTACCAGTGTCAGTTTTAGTAAATGTAGGGAAAAATTGATATAGAGTATTTGTTCTCAGCACACCAAATCATACTGTCTTCAGTAATAAGGGTTGCAAATGAAAAACTGGTTCAACGAGATTGCTCAGCACAGCTTTCTGTGATGGCTAAATTCTCTGGGATCTCCAAAGGATCCTAAAATCTGCATTTTTCTGCTGTACATTATGTATAAATATGAATTTCTAATCAAGATATGCACTCTCCTCCTGGTATATATAGAACAGTCCTGAGTTAGTAAGAAATAGCTTTTGTCTCTCTTAAAAATTGAGATTCTTCTCTAGTGGGTCTTTAAATCTTTGTTTCAGGAATTGATCATCCTGTTTTGACGTCAATGGCCCATACTGAGGTTATTGAGTACAGCAATTTTACAGCCAGCTCCTCTGTTTTCCTTCATGTTTTACAATTAGCCCAAATTTCAGCAGAAATATCAGCTGGGAAGAAAGGCTCTTGTCATTTCAGATTCATCAGTTGCTGGAGTCACCAAAAAAGGTCAAAACCAAAAGTAAACATATGTCTTCATATTTACATTTAAAACAGGCAGCCCAAACTGCAGAGAGCTCTTTGCCTTTGTTAAGCACAAACAAAACGTTCTCAAGTAGTGAAGTGTGAAGGTGACTGGTAAATCAGTCAACAATATTTTATGCTAAGTGTTTACAAAAAGTAGAATTTAGGGCAAAAACACCATTTGTCCCCTGAGAGTATCCTTACCCATGATTCTACCTTGAAAATGGCTCCATATCAAGAATAAGGAATCTATCTTATCACCTTTGTTCCTTTGTTTCTATTTTTTGTCTAGGTGCCAATTTTCCTTTTATTCCATATTATTTTATTTGCAAAGACTAATATTCTTTCTAGATTGTCACTTTTTTTATTCACTAATGCAATATTTTCCTTGTGCCCAGGTATATAGAGCTGCACAAGTGATAAACCAGAGCAAATTTTCCCTATTTACCTATGGGGGTTTTATTTTTATTATTTTTATTATTTTTGTCCCTATTGTTTTATTTATTTACTTATTGGTTTTCATACAGATCATCCTCAAGCTAAATTTCACAAGTTTTCTGTTCACGTGAAAAAACTGTGCAAACCTTTCATAATCAGGGATCAAACTTGCTGACATTCAGCAGTGACCCAAACTCTGACTGAAAAATATTTAAATATTTCCACATTTTTTTCTCTGTAGTAGTCCATTGCCTGAACCACTTGAATCCTGACAGTTACATGGCTGCACATATAACTGTGGGTTTAATAAGATGGACTCAGGCTTCTAGACACACTAAGGAATAAAAATGTGATGCATTTGGTCCAAATTTTGTCTTGTAGTGTCCAATTACATACCTCCCCTCCCAGTACAATAAGGATATTGCCAAACTGGGGGGATTCCAGTTAAAGGTCACTGAGATGGTCAGGGGCTGGAGAAGTACATGACATAGTCAGACAGGCTGAGGAAGCGGGGTTTATTCAGACTATTAAAAAGAAAGCCACATGGGTAGATCTCACAGGAGAGTTCCACAGTACAATTCGGGTTAGGGAATACAGATAAAGCCAGATTTTTTTCCAGATGAGCAAAATGAGAGGACAAGTGACAAGGGGCACAAAACACTACAAAGGAAATTTTTATGAGATACAAAGTAAAAATGATTTCACTGTTAGGGGTAGTCAAATATACAAACAGGTTGCTCAGAAGACTTGTGGAATTGCCATCTTTGGAGATACTCGAACTTAGCTGGACATGGAACTGCCCTCTGAAACCCAAGTGATTTGAAGATAGCCCTATTTGAGAGAGGGTTTGGATTGCCTGATCTGCAGAGGTCATCTTCGTCTTCCAAGCTAAATTACTCCACAGTCTGTGTAGATTTTGTATTTTAATACCCTTTTTAAGTCTGTAGAGATGTTCAGATTGTGCCAGTTGACTTCTGCAGCAGAGAATGGGCACTGACACTATTTAATTCTAGTACAGATGGAGCTTTCCTGCTCAAAAAATTGGGCACTGTGTACCAGAATCTGCTGTTTTCCTTCCATGTCTTCTGTGGTTATTCACAATGCCTATATGTGGCATTGCATACATATATAAAATACATGTCTTTGTCAATAAGTCTTTGTATAGAACAGGAAATAATTTTTACATTACTAGGCAAAGCTTTTCCTATTTTTATTTCCCATGGAAAAATTTTAATAGCTATTAAAGGAAACAGAAAAAAGCACAAAGGCTTTCGTAAGTGTTGCTTTCTATTTTAGAAAAAATGAAAAAGAATGAAAAAAACAGGATTCAATACATGGGACCAACTCTTCATTTAGAAAAAGCCATGAAAAGTCTATCACATTTCTGAGGTTCCAGTTTTAATTGCATCAAGGTCATTGATATCAACATTGATATCAATATTGATATCAACAAACTATGATATATTCAAAAAATTATAATAAATATAGAATTTAATTCCAAATGATGCTGAACATACAGTGCCTTTCAGGACTAGAGTGTTCTGAGATCTCTTGCAGATAATCCATTGGCATGCAGGCAGGGAAAATGGAACTCCAAAGCCTATTCTAGAGAAGTCATCTACTTCATGTCACAATCAACAGAAGAGACAATCTGTTAAAGCATCAGTGTGGGTTAATGTACAGGTTACATGCAGCTATTTAGTCATTTTCAACAGTCACCTTTTGAGATGGCCATGGTAAAGTTCTGCTCCTGTGTTCCTCTGCTTTCCTCTTTGTGCCCTTTGAGATGATTCTTTATCCTCGTTTCTTTCCTGAGGGAAGAACTGGATCTATCACCTGTGCAGCATCTTCAGTGTGTGAAGGACCAGTAAACTCTTTCATATGTATATGAAAAGAAACACATCCAAGCTACCATTCAAGATCTTTTCCTGCCTAATTAAGACCTGAATCACTGAAGTAGTTAACATATACAATAGCCTTTGTACTGTGCCTTTACCCCCAAGGAACAATGACTATGATCCATAAGGTTCATTATGTGCTACCTTTGGCACGTTGTCAACAGTACTACCTTTTAGAGAGCCAGGATAAAGGGTAATGGAATGGAAAATTTCCTTTTATCCCATTGCTGAGTCAGTCAGGGTGTATCCCACATATTAGTTTGTAACAAAAAGGCAGACTGGGTGTCTTCAAGTCACATGCCCTCTGGGAATTTCTAAAGGGAATACTAGCAACACAAAGGAAACAAAGTGTTGTTCAGCAACTTGAAAGAATTAGTTCTTTTATTTTCTTTCCTTTTTCTTTTTTAGTTGGCCTTGCCAGGTTCTTACTAAAAGCATAATTCAGTCAGAGGCTGTCTTTCTTTCTAATGCTAAATATGTAGGTTAAAAAGTACCTATTTTCTGGAATTTGAAGTTACAGATGAAAACCATTCACCTTCCTCTGACAATGCAATGAGTACCTGGCACTAGAAATTGGACTGATTTCAGAAGATTTTACAAGTTATCTTTCCAAAATCCACCAAAATCAAAGAGCTGGGGGTTTTTTCAGTCCTAAATTATTATTCCATCCAAGCCAGTATTGCCATATTCCAGTTCCTATCTACTTTTATCTCAGACCTTACAAATCTCTTTCTCTGAAATTGCCTGCCCATCCTGTCATGCAAGGCAGTCCAACAGCTGTGCCAGCTACAACATCATACAGTTATAGCATAGGATTATCTCATTTACTGTACTTCTCAATTATTATTAGGTAATGTGTTGATATTCAAACTGCCTTCTAAAAGTCATTTTGTCTAATACTAAATATAAATTCAAGAAGTCAACAAATAGTTCCTGCTTCTCCAAGCTAAATGTAAGGTCTTAGGTTAGGGAGGCTTGGCCTCTATGATCAGTTGTTGCTTTGCAGGATTCAGCTTTAGACAGAAAGCTTAGATCCTTTGTGAGAATGGGAATTACTGAAAATAAGTATTTACAGTAGTATTTACATTCTAGACAAACTGCACATTTGCCACTGCTATATGATTAAAACTGGAGCTGAAGGCTGTATGGATACATTGGCTGTTGGATGGTCACATCAACAGGTTAATTCCAAGAATTGTGCACAGAAGAACTGGGGATGAACAGTGGTGATTTATTAAGCTCAGTGGCAGAAAACAACTGGGGAAAAACTCCCAATATTTTGAACAATGTCTATCCATCAACATTTTTGTTTCAGGAACAAGGTATTACACATCAGGAAAAATGGGATCCAAGATCTTACCCTTGGTTATTTTCCTTTCAATTTGTTGCGTTTCCCACAGGCAAAAGCAGAATCATACTCATTCTTTGAAAAATGCTATTCCCTTGTCTTCTCTCAAGCTTTGTGGTAAATTCTCTGCCTCCCTTTCTCTCTAAAATAATGTGCATGGCCTCAGGAACGTCTTTATCTCATTCTTGCTGCATGCTAGGTTATATTCCGTTCAGCTGGCCTGATCCATATGCATTGGTATTTTCCAGCTAATTACATTTCTCTATTTGTATTATTAGTTCTATTGTTGCTGTTTCTAAGAGGCTTTTCCTGACTAACTAATTTCCAGGGGTTTTTAAAAATTTTTTCCGAGATGCTGAGTTACAGGCAGCAAACCTCTTCTGCTCCAAATCGTAACACCCAGTTTCCAAAACCTTTAGGCTTTCTCATTTCTTCTAGTAAAAGGCATTTAAAAGCCATTGTTTCCCTTCTTGACGCCCTATAGCAAAACCAGGTTTTCCCCATATAAAAATTCACACACACAAGGCACTTGAAGGTTACCCCTGGAATTTTAGAAGCTGAATATAAAGCACAGGGGACTTTATATCATAAGGAATCTTGTTCCCTCAGGTGCAATATCCTGTCAACACACTTTTGGGCAGAAGCAGTATGTCTATACCCAGGCAGTGCTCTGTCACCTTCCCAGATCACATCACCACCACACAGCAGAGCCATATTCTCACTTGCTCATACCATTTCTAGAAAAAATCACACGGGTTTTTCTTTGCCAAAGGCCATGCAAGAGAAATTCGATGAACCAAATGGACTGTTTGATTTGCCCTTCTATTCTTCTGGCACTACTAATTGATCAAAATAAAACAAGAAAGAGTGGTTTAGAAAGACTGAGCTTGTAATGAGAAACTGTTTTTTGGTAAAACCCATGTGCCAAATTCATCTCACTTTGTGTAAACTGCAGTCAGTTGCCCTCCAAGAGACAGTCAGCTGTCTCCATCTGTCCTTCAACATCCCATTTGCAGAAGCTCATGAGGTTAGGGTGAGGATAACAGTCAGGACTTTGACCTGAGTCACTACCGTTGTGCTTCACCACTTTACTCCTGTATAATAGACCCAAATTTCCAGATAGGTAGCCATTAAACTGAATGTTCATAGAATATTGAACTGGAAAAACCCATAAGGATCATCAAACCTGACTCCTTGCCCCCTTACAGGACCACCTAAAACTAAACTATTTTCCTAAGAGGCACAAAGATTTGAACTAAAGAATGGGGAATGGGGAATCCACCCCTTCCCTTCATGATTTGTTTCAACTCTTAATCAAGAGAAGTACTTAAAACAGATTATCCTAGCTTTTATTATTTATTATATTTATTATTTATGTTCTCTATTTGTATACTGCAAATGCAGTCTCCTCTGAAACATCCACAAGACTCAATAATAGGAAACAGTAATTACAGCGACTTTGTTCCAGGATGTAGGAAAAATGCTCTCACACGGTTGCTCCTGGAAAAAAACGCTTGTTGCCACCCTGTATTAAAGTAATGAGCTGCCATTGTTTAACCTGCTGGTGTGTTGGTGTCTCCCCACACCAGAAAAGGAGGTAGGTCAGACTGGCTGATGAAGGTTGGCTGTGCCTAGGACATGTGCCCACAGTCTCCTCCATCAAAGTGGATCCAACTCTGGAAGGAGCTCATGCACATCCCCAAAACCATTGGAGGCATTTTCTGGCTTTGTGAGTATTGCAGCAAAACCTCCCAAAGCAGAAATGACATGTTCAGGGAGACCTTGGGTACATCCACTAGGAACTGGTATCACTTCATTTGGATTTTACCCCAAATTTCTAGAAAAAGTAGGGCAACATCCTAGAGGGGCTAATGTTAGTAACCATATGCGTACTAAAGGTAGGTATTTCAACTCATCTTTTGATCCCATTTAGTTGGCACTACCTTTAATGTCAATGTTTGAATGAACACAGTCTTCACTGTGGTATTCCTCAAAGTTTATTTAGGCTTCCTTTGCTACCGGCATACACATGGTCCCTGTTAGCAGCAGAGAAAGAAAGAAACCTATTTGTGATTAACAAAGGTACTTTTCTCTGGACAATAACTTTCCATTTTTAGCCTTTTCATAGGCTTGAGATTCTAGATTTTTCTCTTCCAGAAACACTACTTTGCCAAGGAAGCCTCTTACTAACATAGATCTGTCAGAGGTGTCATACTATTCCTAACTTTTGCTGAGCTTGACCTCGTAGAAGCACCAGGCTCGTTTGGTAGATGGAAAGAGAAGAAAATCCTGTCGTTGCCTAGCCACCCCACAACTTCCTTTTCATTCAGTTGTCATCTTTTAATAAGCAAAAGAACTTTACATGGAGGTAAACAAACATAATAAACTGATCTCTTTAAGGATGAATTGCCCTTTCTATTTACTTTTTCTTTTTGGAAGCCTTCAAGACTAAAACCCAAATAAACAGCTCTTCATAAGATATCTACTGTCACTTTTTATTTGTCTGAATCATTTTTTTTCCCATTGGTATATCTTTCAGCATTTACCCAAGCCAGAAAAATTCTACTTACTGACACAAACAGGCCTGCAATATTTAAGTAAAGCACATAAGCTATTTAGAAAAACCAGGCTGACAGCAACATTTCAAAAATGAGACTATAATGTAATAAAAACATTATCCTGGCTAGTATCTGATTGGGTAATAAGAAAATGAATGAAATATTGCAAAAAATGAGGACTGGGAGAATTTTCCAGAGACGGGAAAAATGGAAGTGTAGATGGAGAACAAAGCAAAACCTTCTGAAAAGACAGTGTTTTGACTGTAAGAATTTATGACTTCTTATCTCAATGAAAGCACTCCCCACACCAAACCTGAGTGATTCCTCAGCTGTCCACTAAACCCTTTTTCTTCAAAAGGCTTAACTCCAGTTACATGCCCATTGTACTTCCACAGAATGGTGTATCCATGTTTCAAATAACAGAGCTTAATGCATCCCTGAATATGTCCCTGTCACTGATGTTAACAGCAATAAATGTGGCAGACTGAGGGTATATTCCCAGACGGGCTGTGACAGTGCTTAATATAGGTCCCTACATGCCTACCTGTGTGGAAACAAACCTGTTGCTTGATGATGTCTCTTCCTACTCAGCCATTCAGGTGAAAACCTTTCTCTTGCTGTCATTCTTTGGTGAGATACAGCTTTTCTGTAAATACCACTGCAAGACTGATTTCTTCCTTCTGTTCCTTCAAATCCTGAAGCAAATCTCTGGAAGCCGCAGGCTCTGACACCAAAAGTCTGAGAAGTTTACAATACTCAACCTGACTTTTACTCTGCTATAGAATGTCTTGGTGTCATTCAGCCCTTTCTGGTATCAATCCCAGCAGCATCCCTGGAGGGATGTTTGTCTCAACCCAATCTCTTTATACAGATGGAAGAGAAATGAGTTATAGGAAGCTGCATAGTTGCCTGACAGCACAGTCAGTGGACTAAGGCCCAATCTAGCAACATATGCAAGTCAAATTGACACTGAAACTGAGAGAGCCTTTGGAATAAAGGTAGTTCTCTGATGAGATGGAGACAATGGCAGCCAACAAAAAAAAAAAAATGGAGGTGTTGGAGTACAGCCAGAATATTACTGTGCTGCAGATAATTTTGCTTGCCTGTCTTTGAGAGTCATTTTGACCTTGGAAGAGTTTACGATGCCATGAAACTGCCCCACTCTTCCAACTATGCACGAGGGAAGAGCAAAACAGATGTAAAGCCAGCTTGGCATACCTCTACTTCTGCTCAGCAGTTAGTCAAAGTACGTCCAATGTTAAGCCTGTAATCACATGTCCTGTACTCTGAGGTTTCTCTGTTCATGCAAAGCCACAGCAGTGGTACATCAGTAGAAAAGGTGTAGGTGGTGAGTGTGCAGCTCCTGCACATGCACTAGTACCTCAGTCCAGGCCATGAAGAGGGAGAACTTGACATGACCAGAGGATAAGCAACTGCATTTCACTCTTTTAAGCCTCAAGTCCAATTCAACACTCCATGGAAGTTGGCATCATCCTTTTCTCACTCTCTTTTCAAATGTGATATGACTTGCTATATGCTCAAAGACAACTATGATTCACTAGGGCACTAATGTCTACTAATTTCTACGCAAAACTCCACATGACTAAAACCCAGTGCGTATTTCACACCTCTGGAAGGTTATACATTGGATGAGAATGGAAAAGCAATAGAAAACTTCAAAGCTTCAGCTTCAAACTCTCTTATTTAAGCTGGCTGTTTTATCTCTGAGTCATTCATGATGTCTTCAGCATTTATTCCACTTCCTTTCAATAGTCATCAATACTACTTTGAAATATTTCTTTTTTTCATTATCACCAGATCTACCTTACTGTACACATGGACAGAGCAGCAAACTGCTTTCAGCTAGAGTATCATTTTCTTCTTTTTTTCTTCTTTGTTCTTCTTTATTTTTCTGCTGATTTTCTTCTTCATATAGTCGTAGTTCTTGTGGGTTCCTGAGAAAGGCATAAAACTACATCCTGTGGTTATTGAATCATACAAAACCCTAAGCACCTTTCCAGGCACTCCACTAAGGGATTTCAAAACCCACACAATTATTCCAGGAGAAATTCTAAGTATTGCAAGATTCATCTCTATTTAAATGAATTAATCCCTTGCTAAATGACTTCTCTTTCACCATGGTAATGAAGAACTGTCCTAGGAAATAAATCCAGCAAAGACTGATTTCGTAGTTTAACATACTGGTCACTGAGAGTAAATTCAGCAAAGATGACATTCAGAGAAGAACAAATTGAGCCTCACGTCCATATGAAAAAGGCTTAAGTATGGTTTTGAGGTAGAGTTTTCAAGGTTACAGTTTAATTCCTCAGGCAAGACTCCTTGTTGCATGAAGGTCATCTTTAGTCCAATGAGGAGAAAATAAGAATATTTATTGGAAAGATGGATATGAGCATCAATTTCTACTTCTCAGTCTCTTCAAAATGGCAACTCACTTTGGCTAAACAGTTAAATAGGAATTGGAGCAGAGAAAAATAGAGAAATTAATTGTACAGGCATGTGACCAAGATTCTTTGAAATAAAGTAGACTCTGATTAAAATCCTTGTTCCAAATGAGAGGGAAGGGGCACTTGAACCTTTATCATCCACTTGCTCTGTGTGCACCCTACACTACTCATCATCCTGGATACTGAGTAAAGCTTTCATAAGTCATAATAAAAAATGGGGAAAACATCATTATTATACTTGGCATTTAGGTGAGGTATTTAGGCAAAGCGCAGAATTTTACTGAAGTCTGACATTTGACTCCCACTGGAAGTATGCAGCCTTTAGGTCCATCACAGCTTTCCTACTGACAGTCATATTTTAAGGACAAAGAAATTCTGAAAAGTTATTTTTAGCCAGTAGAGCTGGAATCAAAAGTTGTCCCTACCCATCATCGCAAAATCAAAATTAGAAAAGTCAAAATATAAAAGATAATTCTTCAGAGGAACGAGATCAATGAGTGACCCACTTCAAGCTTTGTCCAATTGAGTCATTCCCCTTTCTGATTTCACTGTTGTTCTATTTGACAATTAAAAGTAAAGAGAAGGAATTGAGGAAAAAAATCTAATGCTAAACTTAATTTTTGTTGACCACCTTGAAATATCCTAAAAGGGAACTGCCTTCCACAAGGTGAATATCCATCTGTTTTAAACATCTGGTACCTAGAAGATAACTTGCCTTCACCACACCACCATGCTTTCTACATTCCGAACCCATGGAAAAATGGCAGTAAATGTAAAGATGGGTTCACACAAACTTCTTTTCTTGTCACACAACAATTTTATGAGTCTATTTCTGTCCCAGTCAGATTCCCACATACCACAGCCCTGCACCTTCGGGGACTGCAGCTACAGCCAAGCTGGGGTGACCCCATCCACTGGCTCTGTGAGATTTAGGTTTTCTCCAGCCCCACGTCATAGCAGTACTCATGGTTCACAGTATTTTATTCCTGAAAATCAAAATCAGACAAAGAACAAGCCTTAGTTTAATACAACAGTGAAACCAGTATTTCATATTGGGATTCAAACCCCTGTTTCATTGGTAACTGTAAACTCTTTTTGTTTTAACATCTGCATATAGGGGTTACATGCACCAGAATCTCTTCTTTTTTTAAATCCTGATTAAATTCTTCTTTTATTTTCAGCTTCAGCTCCAGAAAAAGCTTACCATAAGCAGAAAGCTCCTCACTAATCTCCAAATCTCCATGGAGAGTGCATCTGTTATGGTGCTCCCTCTGATCTCCTAGTTTTCCTACTGATCTAAAAATAAATATTTGCTCATAATTTGTTTTAAAAATCCAGTTTCTTTTTCAGGATATCAGAGTAACAGCTATGAAAGAAAGGCAAAAAAAAAAAATCAACTTTTTTATTCTGGCTTTGAGGAAAGCTAATAGAAACAACACCTGATTCACTCAGAGAACTATTTTTAAGCCATTTGTAAGCACGACCTTCAAAGAAAGACAGAACACCTTCTTCCATGGCTCGAAATACCTGTCTCTGGATCTAAAGCTGCATCAATGAAATAAAAGCTCAGTGCTCTGTTTCGCTGGACCCACAGGATGTAGGGAGGAGCATCCCTCTCTGAGGCCATTAAAGCAAATCTCTTCATGACTCTTTGAATGCTTTCTCAGGTAACATGCTTTATGTCACCTCTGTGGGACCAGACCCTGCTGGGAAGGGCTCCTGTGGTTCCTAAAGAAAAGTCACTTTGTCCCTTTGCCTTTGTGTGATCACGAAGCGTCTCCGAGCAGTCAGGCAGTGGCACAAATTCTGCTGTAAGATGAGTGCTCCCCCACCACTTAATGATGCGCTGCCAGAGCAAAGCATGTCCTTTGCTGTACCTCATCCCTGATGTTTTACACTGGGACATTTCACTTGGAGCCTTCCAACTCCTGTTCCATAAAAAAATTATAAATCTGTTCCTTTCATACTTTCCATGCTATTTGTGGCCCATACTATATCCCATCAGATTCCCCCTCTTACAAGGTGAGTCCATTTAACCTACCATTGTACAGAATGCATGTTAATTGTACAGAAAACCATGTTTTTTTCAACAGGATTTTGCTACCCTTCACCAGATCTCTTCCTCTTCCACCATTTCCTCTGAGACAGGGTGCTGGAGCTATACACGAACAACACAGACATGGTGTGCCAGGACTTCTGACAGCAGCCTGGCACTATTTTCCATCTCAGTCCCTATGCTTACAGTTCCTGCAACCATGTTTTTTTACTCTGTGTGGACAGAGTAAAATGAGATTGAAACACTGCCATATCCAGTCAGTTCCACTCAGCATTCAGTTTTCCACTGACATAACCTCCTGCGGTTTCCGAATCTTGGCTGGCCAGATTTATGGACAGGTTACTGCTGAACGGGAGACAATGAGTCTGGGACAAAGAGCCTCCACCCGCCCATATCTCTGTACCTGCTGCCAGCACTGCCTGGCAAGGTTTTCCATTGTGCGCCTGCTGTCTGATGAACAGAGAAAGGTAAATGAACCTTTCTCCTCAGATTTCAACTCTCTGCAGACATCTCAAAGGAGAACATGGCAAAGCTACTAGTAAGTAGGAGACCATCTCACTTTTCAGGGAAGGGCATGTTAAAACCTGTCCAGGTAGCACTCCACTAAGCCAGGATGCCCAAACCATGGGAAATACCAAACTCTGATTTGCAGGATCCCTTGGCCAGAGCTGTCGACTGTCTTTGTAGTCAGGGGGGCAGAAGGGAAAAGAGGCAGAGAAAGTATTTTGTTCTTTATTTGGACAATAATTTTCATCAGAGTGGTTGCAAATAACTCCTTAAGTGGAGGCTTGCTTGCTTCTCATTACACTGAATTGGTCCTCACACTTTTGTTTTGCAGCTACACAAGTCGTAGAATCATAGAAAAGCTTGGGTTGGAAGGGATTTTAAAGATCATCTAGTTCCAAACCCTCTAATATGGGCAGGGACATCTTTTAGTAGAGTGAGTTGCTCAAAGCCCCATCCAGCCTGGTCTTGAACACTTCCAGGGATGGGCCATACCCACCTTCTCTGGGAAACCTGTTCCAGTGTCTCACCATAGTGAAGAATTTTTCCTAGTATCTAATCTAACCCTCAGTCATGGCAAAGCATTTTACTGCAGACATATGTAGGTTATGGCTTGCACTTAAATGGCACCAAAAGCAGCCTTGACGTGAAAACATACAACTTTGTGATCAAAACCCATAGACAAAACTACAGGTAACACCATTGATCCAGTCTCTTACTTTATTTGAAAGCACATTCAGATAACAAAGTGCAGAAAATAAAGTCATGCCCGTTGTGTAATCCATCTGGTTTTGTGTTTAGAGGAATAACAAGGGCAGAGAAAAATGAAAATTACCACTGTTGTTCCAATACAGTGACAGCAAAGTGTCCCCTGATGTTAAGTGTAGCCAGCAAGTGAGGTTCTTAACTGCTTCATAACACAGTGTTATATATTAACAACATATTAACTCAGCAACACTGCTTGAGAACTTACACAGTTATTTACAGGTTCGCTCCATAAATTTTCTCTTACATTGGTGATTGAAGTTCCAGGACACTGCACTGACACACAACTTGTTGGAGACATTTATGGACAAAAACAATTGAATTTTATACTGTGAGTTACAAGACTGTAATAGGTTATGAACTCTCCCACCGCTCTGACCTCTGAGGTTCATTAATCACCATACTCAGATCCTCCATTTCACTTGGAGTTCCAACATACCAAAAAATTCAGTAATAAGTATTCTAGAAAGTTCTGTATTAGTTTCTTACAGCTTTGAATGTTGCTTGCAACACCAACAAACTATTACTGATGCTTCAGCTGAGTAGTCCAGTAAGCCATTGGGAAGGTCAAGTGCATCTTTTAAGGAATATAATGAAGCAGAACATGGAGAAAGCTGAAATCACTCAACAACAGGGACAAAGTGGCCTTCAGCCTTCCTTATCTTTAAGCTACCAGGCAAGTTAAATCTTTGCTGCAGTCAGTAGATCCCCTCAGCAAGAGAGATTCTCTTAGCTCAAGGTAGTTATCTACATCAGAGCTGGAGAACCAGCTCCCAAACAGTGGCCAGTACAGCTGGAATTTCTTGGGTCCCATAAAACTGAGAAGACACTGTCTTATTTTATTTCTATCACAGTTTCTTCTTGTATTTCTATCACAGTTTCAGTGTAGTACACTGATTTCAGTGGGATTGCTTCTGATTTATCTCATCCTTAATTGGGAAAGAAGCCCAGCTCCTGCCTGCTTTCTCTCTTCCCTATGGATCCAGACCCTCTGTCATAGGTACTGTAAACCAGGTGCACCTCCAGCAAGGCTGGTAAGGCTGCTGTGGTGGGAGACACACAAGAGAAAGGAAACACCAGATCCTTAACCAGATCCTTATTTTATATAAGAAGCTGTAAAGAGATGTAGACCATGGACTCCCAAGCAGATGTGTGCCTATTTTCAGCAGGAAGGAATCTGATTCCCTAAACAGAGGAGAAATGTAGCTAACACTTGCCTGTGATTTCTTGCTGTATTATACCAAACATAGACCAGTATCAGGACATTAAATGTGAATACAATTCTACTGCCAACAAATTGAAACAATAAATACAGCACATACACACAAAAAATTACACTTGAAATTATTTCTTAAGAGGACATACTTTCAGTAGCAGGAATATGTTTCTATACAATTAATACATCTAAGCTTTGAGATGGCAATCATACTGCAGTTATTTTGGGTCAGTATAACTAAAAGTCTATTGGTATCTTTGCAAATTTAACTCTATTAGAAATACAATTCCTAAGAATGAAAATGTAGATCACAAACCACTAATAAATGTTTTTCTGAAGGTAATTTTCTCATGTAATTTCCCTGTGGTTATTTGGTATATTTTCATTTAATCACACTGAGGTACCAGATTTATTATCGCATTCTCAAAAGCTCAATAGCATAGCTGAAAATATTTTATTTCAATAAATTGTCTATGGCAGTAATTACAGCACTTTATTTCAACCTGAGCTGCAAGTGTTGCAGAATGATACCTCTCTGAGAAGCTCATCTAATAACTGTGAAAGCAAAGCTACTTCTTCAATAATAAAGTTTAACTTGGCATCTAGACATGCCACTGCATTGCACCAACTCTGAATTTTGAAACTGCTTCATTAGAAGTGAAGTGTCACTCTATGACAGCTCTTTTGAAGCTGGTTTCAGTGTAAACAATCTAGCTGTTAGTACAGAGGTCAGCAGTCATTGCTCCAGCAGTACAGATAGGTCCCAAGGCGAGATACTACCGGTGTTTAAATTAGGAAAGTGCTCAAAAAACCCAGATATCAGGACTAAAAATGGCTATTTAGAAGTATTTCCAGTTGTAAATAATTTCTGTTGGTGTGTTAGATAACCTATTACTGAATCATGGCCTACCTTCTCCCCTTGAGAACTCTTCCAAAGCTTGAATGTTCCTGTAGTTTAGGAAGTCCCATTACAGCTTTTCCTGCTTTAAGTTCCAGATTTGATTTCCCATTCTATCACCTTCCGAGATTGCGAATAATTCCCTGCCTTCATTTACATTACTATTGCCTTAAAGCTATTTATAGACTGATATAATTTACTCTCAGACCTTTCCTCTTCTAGGCTAGTTAGCTTAACCCTGTCATCCTCTCCTCTTAACTCCCATCGCTAATACGTGGTCATTTTTTATTCTTTCCTGTTACACGTTCTCCAAAGCTTCCCTTGGTTTTGGGGACCAGAACTGCAGGCAGACAGGCAGGTTCTCCACACACTTATGAATCTGAGATAATGGCTTTTAATAGAGAATTGAGGATCTTCAGGTGCTTCAAAAGAACTCTTTTAGATTGCAGATTGCCTCCATGAATGCAAAACCCTGCAGTAAGATTATTTTCTTGATATGTTTTGCAAGAATGCTGCAGAAAGAGTAAGACTTTCACACCAGCCTCTGATTTTAGGATGCTAAGCCCCTGTGTAGCACCTTCTAGAAATCAAAAGGTTCTTCACATTTCTATTTTCATACCTATTTTCTACACATACCTATTTCCTAAATGTTTAATGTTTTCACTAATGTAAGATTAGGTTTGATGCAATGTAAACATTTATCATTTAAAATGTATTCTGCACCACATAATGTATCCACATCTGTGACTGAAATATGTCCTGTGCAACAGCCAGGTTTTGGTCAGTGCAATGTTTACTTGATATTTTGCAAATTTATTTGTCATTTTACATGAAGTTTAAGAGATCTACTCCCAAAACTTCCTTGAGGTGCTGGATCCAAAATACAGACCAACAAGTCTTACTGACTCAGGGAACCTATTAAACCTTTATCAGTAAGTTTCATCCAGATGTTGTAGCCACCTGATTTGATACTGAATATCTCTGTTGTCTATCTCTCCATCAGCCTTACTGTCCAAGGAGATGAGGCTACCTAGGTAATTAAACTGCTGGACTGATTTGAGCACTGATTTGCCAATGGTGATATGGGGATGATGGGAGACTTCCTGAGGTGCAGGTTGATGGAGAACTTCTGTCTTCTTCAAGCTGACTTCCAGCCCAAAGAGCTCAGCAGTGTCTGCAAAGCAGGATGTTAAACACTGCAGGGCTGCTTCTGTGTGGGCAACAAGGGCGGCGTCATCAGCATAAAGCAGCTCCCAGAGAAGATGGTTTAGGGTCTTGGTGTGGGCCTTCAGTCGCCTTAGGTTGAAAAGGCTTCCATCAGTACTGTATCGAATGTAGATACCGTCCTGATCATCGAGGTCTGTCGTGGCCCTTTGGAGCATCATGCTGAAAAAGATTGTGAATAGGGTTGGTGCAAGAACGCAGCCTTGTTTCACACCATTCTTAATTAGAAAGGGCTCAGAAAGTGTGTTGCCATATCTGACTTGGCCGTGCTGATCCTCATGGAGTGAGACAATCATTTTGAGGAACCTGGGGGGACAACCTAAGCGTTCCAAAATCTGCCACAGACCTTTCCTGCTCACAGTATCGAAAACCTTGGTGAGGTCAACAAAGGTTACATAGAGACCTTTGTTGTGTTCCCTACACTTCTCTTGCAGTTGTCTGAGAACAAACACCATGTCTGTGGTACTCTTGTTGGCTCTGAAACCACACTGACTTTCAGGTAGAATTTCTTCAGCTATAGCAGGTATAGTCTGTTCAAGAGTATTCTTGCCAGGATTTTGCCAGCAATGGAGAGCAGACTAATACCACGGTAATTTGAACAGTCTGATTTAATTCCTTTCTTCTTATACAGGGTGATGATGACTGACTGCATCTCGAAGGTCTGATGGTAGTCTGTCTAGTTCCCAACAGCGCACCACAAACTCTTGAAATTTAACATGGAGTGCAAGGCCCTCATATTTCCATCAACCCCAGCTGCCTTGCCAATTTTCACCTGCTGTATGGCCTTGAGGGTTTCTCCCAAAGTGGGGGCAGTATCCAATTCATACTTCACTGTTTGTTGTGTGATGGACTGAATGGCTGTGTCTTGGACTATACAGTTGGTACTGAAAAGGGTCTGAAAGTGTTCAGACCATCGATTCAGAATGGAGGTTTTATCTGAAAGAAGTGTTTGACCATCAACGCTGAGTAGAGGACTTTGAGCTTGGTATTTAGGCCCATATGCTGTTTTCAGGGCTTCATAGAAACCTCTGTGATCACCCATGTCAGCTCACAATTGTGTTTTTTCAGCTAGACTGATCCACCACTTGTTCTGGATGTCATGGAGTTTCTGTTGGAGTTTGCTGCATGTAATGCGAAAGGCTGTTTTTCTTACATGACAGGATGGCAGTGCAAGGTGTGCTTGGTAGGTGGTTCTCTTCTTCCTCAACAATTCCTGGATCTCTTGATTGTTTTCATCAAACCAGTCCTTGTTCTTCTTGAGGGACAACCCTAAGGTTTCTTCAGAGGACTGCTGGATGTTGTTTTTAATATGGTGCCAGAGTGTTACAGGAGAGGTATCTGTAGAATCTGAGGAATGATTATCTAGCCTAGTTGGAAGATTAGCCTGGAATTTGTGTCTCACTGTGGCTGATTGGAGATTGTTAACTTGGAGTCTCCTCCTTGGGATACTGCCCCTTTTAGGATTGAATTTAAGAAAGAATAAATTTCTAACAAACTACGTAGGTTTTCTTCTCTACTCAACTGAGAAACAAAACTGTAGTCAGTGACTGAAAGAGGCTCATTATTTGTAATTAACAAAGGATCCTTTAAGTTCAGAAGTAAGGAAAGCATTAAAACCTGTAACTAAGCCCTGAATCTGAAAAGGCTTTGTTCTGACTTGCGGGTCCAAGACCCATTCCACCAGCTACAAAGTGAAACAGACACAGCCACGGAAGTGAAGATCCTTCCAGGCAGTTACAAAAGTAGCCCTATCACTGTATGCACTGTGTGCCAAGCAAAAGGAATACAAGTCCTCCTGAAAATCCCATAAGTGAAAGGAAGCTCAGTATGGAATGCACAGTGGCTCAAGAACATAGAATATGGAAACATAGTGATGGTAATGGTGTTGCTCAACAACAGCTCTCCAGAAGTTCTATTTTCAGGTAGTTATGTGTTCTCCCTTGAGTTGAAGAACTACAAAGACTTATGAAACTTGGGAAGATGCAGATGTGGAGGAAAACAACCAAACATCCATCTGTCTTGGAAGAGAAATGGGCGTTATGTGAACATTATTTGTTAAGAGCTTCTTACTCAGGGCAAGACTCATCTGGGAACATTCTGAGCTGGGAAACGCAAGCTAAAAAGACGTCAAAGCAGCTTTCCTGAGGAATGCAGGTTGATGTATCTGAAAGTTCTCTGGTGGGAATAAGAGGTAGAAACACAAACATAAAATGAATAAGATAGAATTGCAGAACTAAGTGCCTGGTCAGAGCAATTAATATTTTTTCTCATGACCAAGATCACCCTGTACACTGGAGGTGGGACAGCCTCCAAAAGATATTGTCAGCCAAGAGAAAAGTTCCACCAAGAGACCCAAATCACTAACATTGTGCCTGTCAATTCATTAATCATACTCTCTTTGTACAACAATGTATAAATTTTCTCTTTTGCTTTCAATGCCACAAAGCCAAAAATCTTCTGCTATCAGCAGTCTTGTACTGTGGGCCATAAATATTTTTAACAAACCACTTGTTGGGTTGGGTTTTTTTCATTTTTATTTATGGGTGTAGAAATAAATTTTGATACAGTTGCATTCACCTGCATGGACAAATACTCTCTATTCTCTTCCAAAATCTTATAACCATAACTTACATTTTTTGTACTTTATTTATTTCAACTTGTTTTGTCATAAAAGTTTGCTTTGTTATATTTTTTCATTGTCAACAGATTTCCAAGTGTGAAGAAGGTTTAGAGTCATTCTTCATCAATGACGAAAAATTATCAAATTAGAAGTTTCCACATCCACATGCTTTGCATAATTTCACTGTCACCTCAAAATACAGCGTATGACTCTCATTACTCTCTTACTCTCACTGGGACAATCTTACTGTCCAGGTCAGCTCATTATCTAAGCAGAGTCTTAACCTGTGTCAATTACTTCCTTTACATCACAGAGAGTGAATTCAGATACAATTTTGCTTCTTGCCACCTCAGTCTGAATGTGCACATAGGTTACATAACAAAAGATTCTCATTTATAGTTATTATTCTTGATGGCACTATTTTCATTGAAAAATTCTTAGTTTAATGTTAATACATAAAAAGTGGAAATTCCTTAATATAATAAGGAAGGTGAAATATTGAAAATACAATAAAGAAATCTTCCTTCAGGAAGATTTACTTATTCACCACACTGAGTAGGTTTTATAATGTTGGTGCTTTGACAAAGCTCAGATCACAAAATAGCATGTTTGAAACTTGAAAAACATTGAGAAGATTTCTTGAACAGCAAATTGAGAGAGTCACTGTCTTTTAATGACCTCAGACCAAGGTTACGTACCTCAGTTTTATATAATAATCAATTATCAGCCTCAACACATGGAGAGGAGAAAACTCTGTCCTGAGCATCAATGACAAATTATCTCTAGAACCATCAGGCTACAACCTTTAAATCAATTCGAAGTTGACCTTGAAAATTTGAATCCATAATAAGACCCTTATTCTCTACCACTGGGATCACAAACAGAGCATAAACTAATTGTATCAGCTGCTTTATATGGAAGTAAACAAAGAAAGTGCTCCAATTCTCTTTTATCATTGAATCAAATGAGATCCATTTGCTCTTGGGTTTGGATTCTGCATTTAAATTACAGTACTGCATGCCAGAGTGTGTATGTCTTGCTTGATTCAGGTAAACATCTTTCACTTGAACACATGCTCAGTATAAACATGTCTCTAACTCCTGCTCAAGTTGGAGTCCTAGAGTTTCCTACAGAGCAAGATACTGTTCAGTAGTGGTAAAACTGAGTTTTCAGATGGAAAATAATTATGGCACTGAATAAAAAATAAATATATTTAAATCATATGAAAATAAATATCTTGAAGTCATATGAAACATGTTTATCATTATTCTGAAAGTTCATATTTAGAGCTTACTAAACCTCTGAACTCTTTGGATAGCACATGTATCTAGAACATTCTCTATAGTGGAATCCAAAAATATTTTACAGCCTTCACAAATATAAAATTCAGCCTTACTACAAGTGTGTATCTATTTCTGGGATGACTCAACAGCAATTCTGAAGAGAGTACATAATTTTAACAAATAGAGATAAAATATTCCAAAATCTGAACTAGAGGACAGGTTCATGCAAAAACTGTGAGTTAATCTACCCTGAAATCTGGTCTGACTGGTGGATAATTCTTACAATCTTCCCAGCAGTGTTGCTCCAGCTAATTTGCATTTATAGGGCCACAGTCCACATGAGTTACATCAGACCTTTGTTAAGATAAACACCTATAGATACAAACAGAAGTTTGCCTGGATGAAGAAAATAATAAAATCTGCAAGAAAATTGAGAGAAGGTTGTTAATGCCTTCATAACCAAGTCTGCAAATATTTTGAAGGATGCCTTCTTCTCTGGATCAATTCATGGCCACAACTTGCAACCATAGCCAAGAAATAAGTTTTTCTTATGCTGAAAGATCTACAGAAATGAAAGAACTCAACTTCTGGGGAAAACTTAGCACAAAATATTGTATAGGTAGCGTGGCAACTCCTCATACCTATGCAAGTTCTCTTAGTATTTATTCAAACTTCTTTTGCTAAAACATTGCAGAGAAGGAAGGAAAATTTTCCTCTACCCAGCTTAGGAAATTCAACAAAATTCTACTTCTGCTACATGGTCTGAATATCATTCGAGAAAATAGCAACTGCAAAATGGGAGTGCTGGGACATGCCAACAATCATCAGATTAAACCTTTATGATATTATTGTATAAACAAAATTAACATCACCACGGATCAGTGACAAAAGAAGTTCAGTTCAGAGTGGCAGGAAAGGAATGTTAAACACAATTTTGAAATAACAGTAGGACAAATTAATGTTAAACAGGAAATATTAAACAAGAAAACAATTGAAACTCTTTCACAAATGCTTTCTTTCCTTAAAGGAACAACTCAGAAGAAAGTGTCACCCTTGTAACTTTCTTTTTTTTAACAGTCGGCACAAATCTGTAGTAGGAGACTCTCTGATTTGCAATTAGCTTATTTTTAATAGAATCATATCCTTCCCAAAGAAATTACATAGAAACATCAAAATCATTATTTTTAAGCATTAAAAAATGTACTTATATCAGACTGCTAATTTTTCATCTGTAGTGATGCCTCTCCCTTAAGACAAATATAAAACAGAAACAGATTCAACTTGTTTTACTCTGCAGATCTCTACAAGGCACATTGTTTTTCTATTGAGTACGCTGGGAACTTAACAAGCTTTGTTTTGATGAGACTGTCATTCTCCTAAATCATTACTAATCCTCGTCCTTCCAACAATTAATGTTTAAAAATTACTCTGCAGCTGCACTTGAAAGATGACTTTGTTACCACTGCTGTGACCTTTCTCACAAATGCTTCTGAGCTTGTCTTGACTAAAACCAAACTATTTCTGAATCTTGAAGGACTGAAGTCAAAGTGGGTTTAAGAAAGCTGGTAGCCAAATCGTTTGGAGAGTTGCTCACCAGGAAGAACCAGGGCAAATGTGTCCCCACTGTGTAATTCAGAGCCCTGATAAGTGAAGCTCTGATTCAGATTTGTCCCCTAAGGAATCCTTTCTCTCATGCTCCAGTTCTCCAGTGACTGCAGTAGGAATTTAGGGAGATTAGCTTTGGCAAACTAAAACTGGCCTTTATGAATACTTTCCTTCCCATGAGGAAAATTATATATCATCCAAGCTATCACTTCTGTTAGTCATAAAAAGAAAAGAAAAAAAAAGTCATTTTATAGCATCTGAAGTGAATACAAATGTTTTATGAAAACAAAATTTCTCTGTTTCTTCTTCCTCTGAGTACTCAAAATATTTTCCCAGCTTTAATCCCACTATTTTGGTCAGGATGGAAAGAACTACATTGTACTGAGAACTAGGGAGTAAAATAAAACTGTCACCATGTTTTAATTCATTTACAGAAAGAGGAGCTTGAGCCAGTAGAGTTGTTTGTCATCAGGTTTTCATTTTCTATATTGAAATGAACCTTCATGCTTCCAGCTGGGTCTCGTTCATCACCATGGAGTCTCTGTGTGCAGATATGGTGTATGTCCTGTGGGACGGAGAAGGGGCAATGGTCATTTTGTTCACACCAAGCTGGAAATTAAGTTCCTAATCCTGGGAAGTTGTTTCTCCAGATCATTTCATTCACTGCACAGGCCTAGGAAAGCCAACTTGCATTCAGCATCAGGGACTACGTGAAACCTCCTTCAGAGGGGTAACTTGGAGGTTAAACACAAATCCAGCCCCCAAAGATTCACTGAAGGCTACTTTGGATTTGTCTCTCACTTGACTAAAACTATAGAAGGTTTTTCAGTAAACTATAAACATTTACAATATATTTATACTCTATATGTTCTGCAGACGAAGTAAATCTGAGTGCAAGATTATGGAACGATCTGCTATGAGAAGCTGTGGAAGCTCAAGATGTTGACTGATCCTGAGCAACACATTAAAAAATGCTGGAAGTGATAAGGGAATAATATGAATGATAAAATTGTCCTTCATGCCTCTAATAACTACATGCTGAGGCACATACGTTTTAGGCCTTTGAAGAAAATTACTGGAATTCTAATGTTTCGCAGTCACTTATACGTGGTATGGCATTGGTGGCCTTAGTGTCAGTCTACACTACCAGATTAACACCTGTCATTTTCTCATTGTTCAATCACAGAAGTAAGGTACTTGTCTGGCATAATGCAGAATTAGAAGCACTTTTCCTCCAAGTGCATAATTAGTGTTTTCAGGAACTCCACTGATGTTCGTTGTAAATTTTGCCTGAAAATTGTAAATAGAAAGGAGCTTTCTTATGAGACCTTATTATACTTTAATTTGTTGAGTTTGGGCTCTGTTTTTTGGTGTGAATATTACCTACAGGGTGATTTAGGAACTATTATCTCTCCCTGCTGATTCTGTAGCTGAAAGACATAGTATTAACAGGTTAATTGTGTAAGGAATTAGCACAATTCTCTTCCCTTTACTTCAATGGCAATAGAGGTCATCAACACCTTCTGGAGGAAAATCCTATGATGACACGAAAGAAAAGGAACAAGAAGACAGGCTCGATCCCAAAACCACTAAAAGTGGTGGGTCTTTTTTCCAAACTATATTAATGGAGTTGCAGCTGGATCTAAAAGTAAGGACTGTCTCCTTGCTTCTCTTTATACACCTAGAGTCACTTCACAAATTACCATGGCAAGAAATACCCAAATAAGTCATGGTTAAAAACAAGAAATAAGCTTCATAGAGCTGTGATTCTTGGTAGATCTTAGTTTGGTATTTTTTGGAATGTTATGTAATTAAAGACGTCCTACTTTTCAAAGAAGAAATTACCTTGATTTCTTCAAAGAGTTCTTCGCTTTCAGTTCTCCTGACCGGCAACAGGCAAATTTACAATCTATGACCTGGTAAATAATTGGGTTGTACATGGCTGCTGACTTTGCAAGCAGTGTTGGTACCACTGAAAACTGAATGGGAACTGAATCCGGCTGTCCAAAGGCTGACCAGACTGAGACCACGGCGTAGGGGATCCAGGCAATGAGGAACCCTGCGCAGATCAACATTGCCACCTTGTGAGAGGAGAAAAGAGAGGAGGAGGTTTATCCAGCACAGATAGACACTGGAAGCACGGCACAGAGCAGGGCAGAATGCAAAGGTATTTGCCACTGAATGGAAAAGAAAAATGATGGCTTGCTTCAGGTAAATTTTCAATATGAAGAAAATCTGTCACACATCTTTGTCTAGTGCCTGTTTTTCTTTCATCTGACGCAGAGGAGTTAATGAGTCTGTTATCACAGACCTTTAAAAATGCCATAAAATCTGGCTAAAGATGAGGAAACTAAATGAGATCTCAGAAAATTATAATCATTTGACACTGAATTTAAATTATTTAAGGAGGAGAGTCCTTTCAAAACACAGAACCTCTTTTTTTTTTTTTTGGTATAACTTACAGATAATAGCAGAGCTGCGAAAAAGATCTGAAAATTGAGAATATAATTAAAACTGACAATGCTAGTACAATGTTTAGTTATCTTTCTTCCAAGCCATATCATGGATTTGTACTCCATTAAGATATGTAGATAGTTTAAAAAAGCATATTTCCAGCAAATGTTTCAGTTCTGATAACATGTTCCCAGTAAATTAGTGAAGGACTTCCTTATAAAACGAGGAAATGTAACCATAAGAAAGTTTAGTATAAAAATTAAATTAAAAGTGTTTGGGGCTAAAATTGAAGATTTATATACTCTACCTGAACCGGTCTGTCTGCACTCAGTCACAACCTGGTATAGTTTAAGATGACATCATGCAATAATACATTCTGAAGAACATCTGTCATTATACTGCTGCCATTGACAGGCTGTTGGTGCATCCAGACTGAGAGTAGTACAGGTGCACTCATTTGGAATAAGGTAATTAGCACGATTAGGAAAAAAAAAAATCACCAGAAAGCCAAAGGATTTTGGATGTTGCATAATCTTTTCTATACTTTTTTTGTTGTCTGTCACTGAAGGAAGTGATGTGCATGTGAACCAAGGGTCTCAAACACAGCCTTTTTGTTATAAATTGTACTCTGGAGTCAAATGGGTTATAAGGGAGACTCATTTTCCATATTTATATTTATCCCAACATTATGTTCCCCACTGTGGATCCAAGACAGGAGGGACAACTACTAGTGCTTCAACTCAGATCACATTGAAGTTTTATGTGATCCCTCCAATATGGTAAAAATAAATCTGCAGCCTCAAATCAAAAGTTTGCATTGTTCTTCAAAGGAAATTTGCTGAATAACCACAAAAAAGTACCGTATTGAAACACCCCTTTGAAAGGCAAGTACAGCTGTACCAGCTGTATTGGCAGCACTGGCTGTACAGGTACCAGCTGAGATTCTCTAATATGTTTAGACATATTGTCCCTTATTGTTCTGTGTTATATAATTTTCAGTTTAACTCACAAAAAAAATGTAATAAAATTTGATCAGCCAAGCAAAAGTTGCTGCTTGTCTCTCTCTTGGCATGGCTTACAGAGGCTGGTGAATTTTTTACAGCTAAGGAATCTCGGTTTGTTCAACACAAGTCTTTATTTTGAGAGATTTGCTGGCACAATAACCAGTATCAAGGCTCATGGCTGTCACCATTGCCAAAGAGAAAATAGATTCAGTCTTAAGGAAAAACAGGATACGGTCTAAGATGCAAAATTAATCCTAGTACTTCAGTGTATTTTTATCACAGGGCTGAACTTAAATGATAAATTATTTGCATAAAAACAATTGCAATGTCACAGGACTGATTTTAGTTTATATCTGCATTAACAGAGGAACGTAAACTGTCTGAAAATTTTATTTCCCTGCTACAAAATCTGCTCCTTATCTGTTTTCTGTTATAATTTCTGTGCACCTCAAACACCTTAAATTAGTCTTTACAACTGTTCCTGAAAGCAAAGTGTGCTTTATGGTGGGGAACAAGGACACGGGGAGATGATATGACTTGTAAGGTCACACAGGAAAGCTGTGACAGATCTTCAGAGTGAACCATGATCTCAGGGACTCGAGTGCCCTAATCACAGAATTATGTTTCCTCTCCTGTGTTTCCCATCTTGACAGTAACAAAGGAGAAAGCTACAAGTACCACCTTCAAGGCATCATCCTATTGTCTTCAAACCTGCTTCTATGACCCAACAAATCAAACCGAGGTAAATGCTCCTACCTTGGTCAGCTTCATTTCAAGTATGTGGCTGTTCTGAATCCTGGTATCGTAGTGAGCGACTTCTTTGGTGGAGGATTTGACTTTCAAAATTATTTTGACATAGGAAAACACAATCACCGCAGTTGGGAGCAGGAGGCAGAAGAAAAGAATACTGAGAACAAAAACTTGTCCAGCTACCGAAGCCTGTGCCAGCCACCAGTCCAGAGTGCAGGAGGTTCCAAATGGCTCAGGGGCGTAGCTCCCCACCCCAGCAAAAGGCACCGTAGCCCAGAACATGGCATAGGCCCAGATTATTACCAGACAGACAAATGCATGATGTCTCTTCAGCCAGGTACCTGCAAGATAATTCCAGAGTTACAAGCTCATGCCCAGATGTATCTGGCACGATTGAACACGCCATGTCACATGGAAGTGTTCAATGCCAGGTTAGATGTAACTCTGAGCAATCTGGTCTAGTGGAAGCTGTCCCTGCAGGGGGGTGGAACTGGATAGTCTTTAAGGTCCGTTCAACCCAAACCATTCAATTCTTCTATGATTCTATAAAGTACGAGTTTGGTCAACTGTTTGGCAACAACTCTGTAGTGTTAACTTTGCCTCTTTCCAGGGATTATTAGTGACCCTGAGCGAGGCCCTCCAGCTCACGTTGTGCCTCATGAAGACAAATGAGCACTCATATGGAAGACGCCTCCTGACTTTATTTCAGATTTTTGCTTTAAGTTGTGATAATTTACAACTGAGAAGTGTCAGAACCAAAGCAATCCAAGCAACCAGGCCAGCAGCAGTTGTGAGAATCTTGTCCAATAATTTTGGAAATTGCTTTGTGGTTTCTAACCATGGCGTGTGATCAGATGAGATAGAGGTTCAACCTACATGAAGGACTAAGACTTTAATTCAGCTTTTCATTACTCAGTATGAAGGCTCACTCACAGCAACTGTACATTGTAGCTTACATTATTTCCTGTTCTTTCTGTCATGTATTACCTGGCTAGAGTTCAATCTCAGGACAGTTCTCAACATAAATTATTAAACCAAGTGACTTAGAAAAAGACTTTACAGAGGGAGTGAGATATGTAAGATGTATTTTTACCTTGTCATTCTTTTCCAGTACAGAAAATCACCATGGGTGTCCTGTCAGAAGTATCCATAATAGGTGTTTTCATGTATCCCTGCCCATTTTTTAATTAATCCTAATTTTATTAAATGCATGTCTGGAGCTGTGGAGTGTGGAATATTGTCTTTCTGCTCATCTTGCATATGGTTCTAATCCATGTGGAAAAAGCTTTAGTTTACAAGCTTTCCGTCATCACCTATATTCAACATTTTGGATTTGGATAGAACTAACAAGTAAAAATGTGTAATTTTTTCAGAAACTCTAAATATGGTGTAATGGTCCTTCCACTTTGGAAGCTCCAACCTGTTTGCAGTCCCTGACTCACAGGGGAGTTTTCACTCACTTCACACTAACATTGAGGAGCTTTCTGCTGGATTTCAGGATGACTTAAAACAGAATCAAAGCAAAGAAGCACCTGTAATTTGAATGTGACCAGTGTCCCTTCACAGCTGATTTTACATTTCCAGATCATTGGAAGGAAAATGAACATTGCCTGACAAATTATGTATTCCTTTATGATGGCTGAGAGACAGAAAGGTGGTTTGTTGTGCTCAGGGGTGGAAAAACAAAGCAACAATAGAATGAGTATTAAAAGAGTGACATTATTTTTGCAGCTATTGTCAAACCATAGTAACTTAGTATCAAAAAAAAAAGATTTAGGTAAAAAACAGGTGCACCAGGTTCCTGATGACTGATTTGGTCATTATACAGATAATGTCTAATATAACCTCCTAGACTGAGTATTACAAGTATGTTTATTGGTCTCCATCCTTTTGTATGGAGAACCATGATCAGAGCCCTTGAGCACAAAGGTTATGAAGTGTTCTATCCCTAGGGAACTCAGATGCAATGCTAAATACCAGAGCTGGTGGCATGAATGCAGCCAGGCATGAAATATTCACTTCAATTCACCACCAAATCTGTGAAAAATTGTCCATGATTTGGGTTGCCACTGAATTATTTTGATAAGACTTCTATAGGAGGAACTGAAATTCTGCTTAATGTGAATGGTGTACCTAGAACTCTGCTAAGGAGACCTTCCCTGCACTCCCACTGAAGGAAAAAGTATAAGCATGCTAGGATCTATGATAGCACAGGATCTACGATAGCACATTTTAGCACAGTACCACAGATTTTAACTGCTTACACAGACTGGTTTACTTACACTTCCTAGCTGTAGACATTCCTTATAACTTAACATTAAATGATTGATATTTTATGTCATTATAAAGAAATCTGTTGTGTATCCCTCAAGTCACATGGGTAAGGTATTTCTTATATGTAAATTCACCTTGAGTATTCCTTGTATTTTGATGGGAATTTAGTCCTTTCCAAAGCAGGAAGAGCGTCTTTTCTAAACTGTGACAATTTCTTTTAACTGGAAGGAATGAAGCATATCACACATCATATTTGGTACATACAAATATTGATGGATATGATGGTAACAGCTTTCACTGCTAAATTCATTTCATCCTCTCAGGTTCCATCTTCATATTAGAGAAATGATATCACATTATGAATTATTGCCCATCCAAATCTCTTAGATGTTTTAAATAGCTTCCCACATATCTTAGAGGAATTTAGGCATCTAATAGGGAATATTTCTATTTGTTAGTCCATAAGATCTTGAAATATGTGCAATACTTGCATCTGTTAATGTTAATAGGCCTTGATACACATAAAATGGTTTATCTATGATGGATTATGAAAACTCATGGCTTAAGCAGACAGTAGAGAGACAATACTGAAGATGTTATGTCCAGCAAAACAAATTTAGCTGAGATTACTTGGATCATGAAAATGTGTTTCTCTTATCTATGTATTCTCCTCTATATTTTACGAAAGAATTCTGAAGAGCTTAAATGTGATTTCAGTGTAGTAAACTATAGCACTTCATATGGTTCCTCTGTAGCCATAGATATTATAGTTATCTTTATATATAGATATAGAGTTGTCTTACCATAGGACAAGTGGCAGATTTTTAGGTACCTGTCCAGGCTGACAGCTGTCATGGTAATAAGGCTCCCACAGCCAAAGAAGAAACCAGCCCATCCATACCAGCGGCAGCCTATCCATCCAAACACCCAGCGGTGACAGAAGAAGGAGATGATACTGAAAGGTTTGCCTACAACTTCAAAAAAGGAGAATAGAGTGTCAGTTGACTGATAAACCCCATCATTGATAAAACCACCCTTTTTCAGAAAGGCAAACCCTCTCCTTTGGACAAAACGTCAATGTCAAGAAGAGGTTTCAGGCACAGTAGATGTGAGGACTTAAAGCGAAAGGAGGGTAAATTTGGATGAGATATTAGAAAGAAATTCTTTATTGTGAGGGTGGTGAGGCGCTGGCATGGGTTACCCAGAGAAGCTGTGGATGCTCCATCCCTGGAAGTGTTCAAGGCCAGGTTGAATGAGGCTTAGAGCAGCCTGGTCTACCAAAGGTGTTGCTGCCCATTTGGGGGGTTTGGAACCAAATGATCTTTAAGATCCCTTCCAACCCAAAGTGTTCTGTGATTCTATGACTCATGTGCCCTCCATCCACAAGACTAAGCCTAAAACAGTTCTAGCTACATCCCATAGCATCAACGCTGTGGTAGGATGAGCCAAACCTGCAGAATTGCTGGAAATAGGTGCTATGCTATAGCCACAGGAGCCAGAAGTAAACCAATATTCTGGTACCCAACATGGGCAAGTTCTTCCCGTTATGAAAACTTCAGAATATGTTAAGACCACATGTAAACACACATCAGTATCCAAACAGTACAGGTGATGGGCGAGTCTGGGCTTGAAACAGGCACAGCTCTAATCTACATCCCTAGGGTTGTCCATTGAGTCTCTTGAAGCACAAGATAAAGAAACTTGCCTTCAAAAAGGGCTTTTACAAACCTGTCAAGGCCCAACAGTAGGATACATAGTGAAGTGTTAGATGAGAAGGAAAGATTCTGCTATGGTTGAGCTGCAGAAGTAGTTTCAGCTCCTGTTCATGCCACACATTTCCTTGGTGCCTCTCAACAAGCCACCTGGTCACAGATATCAAAACCTTCTAAGTTTCCCCAAAAAGAGGGGAAATATGTAACATAATATTTTTGAGGCTCTGTCTTAGTGGCACTTCAGCTCATTCCTCCATTTGTAAAGCTGAGGGGTGCATTATGGAAGAAGTGAAGCTGAGACAAATGTTGTTCCATTCTCACATTAAATCAGATTTACCTTATTCATATTGTTTGTAAGCATTGTAAAAATAAGAAAGTTTGAAATTTGTCGTTTTCTAGTTTGAAAATTACCACTACCTCCTAATTATTAATATTTTATATTTTTTTTGTCAAAAACCAGACAAAGAAAAAAAACGTTAATGGAACAGAAAACTCAAAAATTTATAATCTAGAAACATCAGCATATTTTCCAAATCCTTCATTTCTAATTACCAGACTGACCTGAAATGCTCCCAGGCCTGAACAGTTCAACTGCAATATTCAAACAACATTAAATATTGAACTCCACATTCCTGTGACTGTATTCCTTCCTTCACAGGGGTAGCCAGAGCACCTCAAGGATTTGAAAACATCTCAGCTGCCCTGGGCTAATTTCCCTGGCTGAACCACAGTGTCTGTAATGTCATAGCAGCTCAGTGAATTGGTTTATCAAGAGGGTCTTGCAAACTGTAATTCCCACAAGGTAACCTGTTCATAGAAGTGAAGATAAAAGTCTCTATTATGTTGAAGTGATCTGCAGGAAAATATTTTGAATTGTTCCCAAAAATATTCCATTTTGCATCAAACTGGACATAAAACTAAACATTTTGTTTTCAGTATTAGCAGAAAATTAAAACATTTCTACCAAAACCAAATATTGCATAAAATGGCCTTTGGTCCATCTTTGTGCCAAAACCATCATGATTGAAAACCCATCAAAACCAGATTTATTTTTAAACAAAGTATTTTGAGATTATTTTTCTTTAACCTAAGCCTGTGAGGAAAGTTCTGCCTGAGGTTGAAAGTTGTGCTTGGGTCAATGTATGATGTGCTTTTCTCTGAGCAGAATAAATGTACTTCTAATTTTTCAGGCAAAAGCTGACCTCAGTGATTAAGTTTCAAGAAAAACATTAAACATGGCAAGGTCTAGGACATATGCTAACAGTCAGCAACTTTACTCACGTAAATGATTGCCAGCTTTAAAGGCCAACACATTTATTTGCACAAAATCAAATTTCTCTTCAGCAGCAGGACTCGGAGCAGCTCAGAGCACGGTGTCAGTGCAAAAAGAGCCCGATGCAGCTTTGAACGAGGGGCTGGTGCCACCCTGTGGAAATCTGCAGGAAACAGGGCCATGGCAGAACTCGTTTCTTGAACAAGGTGCCAAGATAAGTGTGTGAGATGTGAAGATCCTAGGGGAAAAAATCCCATCTTCATTCCAATCAGTCCAGCAGATTGAATACATCACATTTCTCAGGTGAACATCATCAGTTAGCAAAAAAAAATTAAAGAAGGAAGAAAAACCCACATGGCTGTGCCAGTCACAATTATTTTTAATTCCAAAACTTAAACACACAGATAGATTGAGATTCCCCATGGAAGAAAGCAAGGTGACCAGGTGGTATAGTGGTGACACGCCTTCAGAGAGAAGCTGTCAGCCCTCATGCTAAGAAGGCTCCCAAACTAGCTGTAATTTGCATGGTTGAGACATGCAGTTTATGTGGTTAGGAGATACCTATTAAACTCATCAAATTATAGAATGGTTTGTCTTGCAAGAGTTCTTAAAGATCAAATAGTTCCAACCCCCCTGTCATGGACAGGGTTACCTCCCACCAGACCAGGCTGCTCAGAACCCCATCAAACCCATCCTTGAATACTTCAGGAATGGAGTATCCACAGAGTCTCTGGGCAACATTCAAAATATATAGCTAGGGAAATTCTCCTGAAGAACTTCCTATCGTTGGAGTGACTATCATAAGAGTCAAACATGGGATTTATAATGTAAAACAGACTCTTAAAGACACAAAGGAAATGGGAGTATCACAGAAGAGTAAAAAAAAAAAATTTTGTTTTTTTCTCCTTAACTTCTAAATGTTGAAAGATGGAAATAGTGACTCTGCAGCAGAAATGCCAAAGAAATCATTGGGATTTTTCTGTGTGGTAACAGTGATGTTTGTACTAACATCTTTCTTCTACTGAATTTGTATTTCCTTCAGAAATCCATGTTTACTGATCCAAACCCCTGGAATTTGCAGGGTTGAGCAAATCCTTAGCGCTGTGCCATGAGAGCATAACAGGCATCAGTCAGGGGAGACTGGGAGCCATCATTTCATATTGTTCAGTGCTATTTTGGGCATTTGCATGAGAGCAGAAGCATTTGGCAGAGATGAGGGCAGGAAAAGGGTGCACTGCAGCTGAGGGCAGGGCTCCCAGTGTATACAACACAGAGAGGATAGATGACTTTGGGAGCATGGGAATATATTGCCATTCATATTGCGCAGGAGAGATCCCGTGGTCAGTTGGGTCTTTATACCTACTGGAGTGCCTGCCATCCAAAATATCCTTTTCTAAACGACATCCTGCCCTTCCCCTGCATTTGCACGTAGCCATGAGCGGCTGAGTGAGAGACTCATGTCAAGAGCCAAAACAACAATCTCCAGAGGCTCTTGACTCTGCAACTCTGTACAAACTTTTCCAAAGCCCTCTCCTTCCGTGCCAGGACATCCAGTCTGTGGGGTTGAAATAAAAATCCTCCCAGCTGGCTGCTGTTGCTCTTACTCTGCAGATTGACACAAATGCTTATTTTTCTGATCCAGGCATAAAGGAGGGTGATAACTAGAGAGAAAACTATTAGCTTTGGTAGGCTGGTGACTACTGGCTTTTTCCAATTATTTGGTCAAACATGTATTTTTGAGGCACTTGGATCCCTTCTATTGCATCCTACAGCAAGAAAACATAGTTTTCTGCACCTGTAATACTGAGCTATTTTGTGGTTATTGTGCCAGGGTACACATGGAAACTGTCTTTGGAGACGTGCCCGGTGCTGGGATGAACAGGTGTTTTGCCTGATTGATAAAATCAACCCTATTTTTTCCTCCATACTGTTAATTTCTTCCCATCAAGTTGTTCAGGAATGTTGTTTTCCATCCTTCCATGTTATTTATATGCAAATAAGAGAGCAGAATATCAGTAGCAAAAGGTCTTTTGGGCTCCCTTGGCTTTCAGAGGAATGCCTCTTGCTGCTGCCAGAAATAATGGTGGGATAGTAAAAATGAGTGAAAACAAAGACATGAAATTACCTGAAATGCCCAGATCACATACTGCTAAATTAACAGTCATTATCTCAGCAGGTCTCAACTTCTTTTTTCGCTTTGAGGACATAAAAATAACATACCCATTTCCCAGGGTTGAAAGGATCCCTGTAATAATGAAAAACAGAAAAACAATCAAATTAGAAGCCTCCTCAAAAACAGTAATACCCCATCCTCCTTGTGAAATTCCCTGATATTTTCAGCCTAAATCTGTGGTCCTAAGGCTGGAATTTTATTCTGAAATATGGTCATGTCATTGTCATTATGCAGCTCATAGAAGCATCAACTACAAACACCTCCCTCCCTCAGCAAGTACTATTTTCCCCTCTGCAGCAGAGCATTGCCTTCACCACCTGAGTCTGCACAACTATTGACTGAATGCTCTCAATAGAAATCCCATAATTCCTCTGTTATCATCAATCCCATTTTTTCTCACAAACATTTATACAGTCACAAGAACGAAATTCAGCACTCTGCAACCATAAGGACTCCTGTGTGACCAATCTTAAATTTATTATATACTGTAATCAGAGGTAGAGGGATGTAAATTAAGATATTAATATAAAAAATTTTACAATAAAATTAATTTCTATAATCAGAAAGAAAAATAATAAAATTAATCTGATTAATTTGATTTTAACTTCCAGGTGGAATTCAGTGCATGAGCAGGGACCCATTTCTTGTTGGCTGACATCTTTTTTTCCATATCATCACTCAAGCAACAACAGGGAACCACACTGCAAGTGGTTGATCACCCATGGAATTAATCACACCAGTACCAAAACCTGTAGGGTTTCCATTTCCTATAAAGAAAAATGTTTCTTCACTAACTCAGGTTTGAGTTTAAGCTCAGCATGAGAGTTTTGCTGAGGAAACACAGGACAGCACACATGACATCCCTTTCATGAAGCAAGAACCACACCCAAAGGTGGAAAACCCAAAGGGACCTTTGCCCATAGAGCCTCACACCAGAGCATAGGAGACAAGTAAGAAGGAGAGAGACACAGAAGAAAAGACTGAAGAGCAAAGAATTACAAAAATCCCAATCTCCTCTCCTGACATTGTCTCGCCAAGGGGACCTACAATGGCAACGAGGAAGATTTTGGGCAGGAGTTCAGCTCAGAGAAGCTCGAGAAAAGGTGTTTTCCTTAAGTACTTTATGTTTGTCATCTTTGTTTCTCCCTACATAAACAATAATTAAATGTTAAGTTTTGGGGGTTGGAAGGTTGGGGATTGGAATTGGGTGATCTTTAAAGTCTGTTCCAACCCAAACCATTCTTTAATTCTATGATTCTAAATTAAATTCCCCTCAATGAGCCTGTTTGCCACTTCAGTAACTGGGGATGGATCTCCCTGTCTTTACCTCCACCCTGGTTTCATCTTCACTGTTTTTTCTCTGCCTATTTCCTCCCTCTCCCACTGTGAGGGTCATTCTGGGTGCTTGGCTACCAGCTGAGTCCCACTCACCACACTATTTCAAAGAAGTCATAAATACCCCAACTTTCCTCTGCTGATGAGGCAGCAAAATCACCTTTTGTGATGCCTTCGTGCACATGGCTCTGCTGGGGCAAACTCAGCCTTATTCTATGTTTCTAAAAGAACCCAGCAGCCCTCCAAGCCTCCCAGCAACTCTGACCTCTCCAAATATTGCACCTTTGAATACCACATAATTTTCATCAGAATCTTCTGTCAGGCCAGACCTCAGGAATTGAAGCTCAGTAATTTAATTACTTAGTAATTAATCGGGTAATTCAGTAATTAATAGGTCAGTATTTAAATGGGTATTTAATTATTTACTCTGGCCCATCCATGGAGCAATACCCTTGCAAGGGTGCCATGTCCTCAAAAAATTGAGAGGGCCAACCTGGGAACACCCATGAGGCAGAGAGAAAAATGGTTCTCAGAGGCTAAAATAAGACTGCTTACCAAGACATATAACCAAGACATGTAACCATAGAGCCAAGAGTTTACCAAACTCAGGACAAAAATATTTTGATTTTTGATTTTTTGGTATTAAATGCAACACTAATTGGACCCTCTTCTTATTTCTATATTGACAGTATTGTTTTCTACATTATTTTAAAAAAAACAGACAGGACAGAAGCTGGTTTATTATTGATCTTAAGTTTTCACAGTAAATTTGATTTACCCTTGGTGAATTAAATTTAAAGAACAACCTACTCTTATGGCTCTACAAATTTAATCGGAATTATAAGCAGAAAGAGGTATTCATATGAATTATTTTCTTACTTGCAGCTAAGTCAATGAATCTCAATGTCGTGAGAATTTTTTATGTATTTTAATCCTTTTCTCTCTTAGTGCCATTTTTCTCTCCAGTGATATTTTAGATAACTAGAGTGTCAGCATCCAATTTGAAATACTTTTTGAAAGCACTTGACATTTTCCTGAATCTTTTTCAACTGACTGGCAGTCTAGAGAGACATCTCCATCAGGCAAGCCTCTAAAGCAACTGCTAATTATTAATATCAGTGTTCCAGAGAGCCCCAGCCCACTGACCTCCTAATCCTGCGTATGGAAGGGGTCCAGTGATTAATTTATGTCTATACTTTCATCTGACAATTGCTTATCTGAATTCTTTTTTAACTCCTCAGTGATCAAAACTTTATAATCTCCTTAGAGGAGCATCTAATGCTCCATTTCCCCTTCTATTAAATGATTTTCCTGGCAGTTAGCTGGAGACTTGCTGGTGCAATCTCCAGGTCTGGTAGTTTGGAAACAGGGGAAAAAGACTCTTCAGTTATAAAATAAAGGCTCTTTTCCAGGAGTGAACACTTCAGGACACAAGTGTCCATGGCACTGCAGCACTATTACATATATACAAAGAGCCAATGATGTGATAACTAAAAAAGTGACACCTGCAGAGAAAGAGCCAGGCTGAGACACATGACCTGCAGCAAGAGGGGAAAGTGTTTAAAAGTAGTAAACTGAAGAAATAAGCTTCCATTTCTCCAACTGACAGCAGTACTAAACTACCAGAGAAAATTAAAAAAAAAAAAAATTATAGTTCAGGATTTTGTTTTCAATTAAGCTGTTTCATAACACGCTGAGGAAGCATGCAGCAACAGTTTGCAAATCAATAGTTTGTTGCCACAGGGTTTCAGAGGAGCTGGCAGCCAGCAGGCCCCCGCTCAGTAGTTTGTCACCCTGCCTGGCCATACAGAGAATCAATCAAGCCAGTGATGAAAAAGCTGGTGGGGGAAGCGACAAAGTAAAAAGAATTGGATTTTCAAAACCACATGCATAGTTTGATTAATTTTTTTTCTAGACAATAAAAAAAACTACACATGGAAATGAACTAATCAGGAAAAAAGATAATGTGCTCACAAAGAATGTACCACAAATTGGTCAAGACCCCTGATTTTCTTCAAAGACAAAAAAATTGTACTTCTTCTATTTCAAATTGCAATACTTCAGCTGTAGAACCAGTCTGACCCTAAAGCTCTGCCGAGTTGCCTGATAGCATCCCAGCCTTGTTCAGCCACAGTGTAGTTTCTTCTCCTTTTTGAAAGAAATTTTAAACTCATTTGCACCTTACACACCTCAAGGGCAAAAAGATGTGCAACAGCAGTCCTGGCTTCTCACCTCCTGGCTTCCCTCTCACTGCTATCAGGATGTCCACACAGGTCATCCTCAAGAGGGGTCACAATTTTCTTGGAAGGGGTCTGCAAAGGAGCAGGGAACGCAGTTCAGTGCTGCCACTGAACTGAAGGTGACAAGTTCAACCCAAAACACAAGTTGTAACAAAAAACACAGACACATAATCATAGGATCATTCAGATTGGAAAAGACCTCCAAGATCAGCAAGTCCAATGTCTACTTGTTTTCTGAACACTTCCAGGGATGATGATTCCACCATTTCACTGGGCAGCCTATTCCATCTGCTGAACCACTTTTTCAGTGAAGAAATTTTTCCTAATATCTAATCGAAACCTCCCCTGGTGCAATTTGAATCCATTTCCTCTTATCCTGTCACTTGTTGGGGGAAGAGACCAACTCGTACCTGACTACAACATCCTTCCAGGTCATTGTGGAGAGTGATAAGGTCTCCCCTGAGCCTCCTTTTCTCCATACCCTCATTGGATACAGGAACTGAATGCTCCAGCTTGGTTTTCTATCTTCTGTAGATTACACACACAATTTATAAAGTAAAAGGAATTAAAAATATATGTGCCAGATACCAGTGGTGTCTTATTCTATGGATCCAAGTCCAAGGAAGATGCAAATGCAGCATTTACACGCATATGTGAAGACCATAATTCCCTCTAATGAGAGCTGCTACTGGAGTGTGTAATGGCCATAAGGGTAAAGTAACTAACCAAGTAAAATGCAATGCAAAACAAGCACATGAAAAATAATTTAAATCTGGATCTAAGTGTGGGATATGGTGTGTAGAGCTACACACACAGCAGAGCTGTGTCTTTAACTTCCTTGGCTCCGGCCACTGGATGCAATGAGTCCATCACAGGCTGTCTGATGTCCAGTCCACAACATCAGGAAGGTGGGAATCTTATTGATAAATCCAATCTCAAAATGATTATCAGATCTTTTTGAATTATAATTGCAGACTCCTCACATTGCTCATGGAAGTCTTTGCCTTTATGGCTGGCTTTTGGCTTTTCACTGGAAACTTTTAATTCCTGTTCCTTGCTTTAATTTGATTACACCTGAGTTTTTCAATATGTTTCATACCTGACAGGGGTTGTTTTTTTTTTTAATGGGATAAATCTACCCTAAATACAGCAAACGTAACAAGGCAACACAGTCGAAGGATTCATTGTGGCTACTCAAATATATTTCCTGGGATTAAGGCTGAATTTGTTTGAGTGAATAAAGTGAATAAAGACCCAAAGTGGGGGTTGTTTTGGGTGGTTCAGTGAAGACATCTGTCTGCAGAGCAGCAGAAAAAAATATATATGTGAAAAGTGAGGATACATAGAAAACAGCACATGAATACCAAAACCAGCACTGAGAAACAGCTTCACCTGCCACCACTGCTGCTCTGAATTCTTTTTTCAATAAAGACATAAGTAGGAAAAAAATGATAAATAAGCCGAAGCCATAAGTAGAAGAGAAATGATAAGAATAACTCTGATACTTCCACTACAGAAAAGATTAGATTACTTAGATCAGTGGGAGGAAAGGCAGTACGTGAGAGTAGCAGGGAAGGATGTAAGGTAGTGAATGAGAAACATAAATGTAGGAATGACAGATTGATCCTTTTATTTTGTGCAGAACTGGTTGAACAAGTTCTAGTTGAATCAAAACTGAAATAAATGTCAAGGAATCACTGTACACCCTGTATTCACACTAGTGTTCAGCTGTCTGAACTGAGCTCAATTTGGTGTAGTTATTTACGTGTCCTTAGCTCAGCTTTAGGAGAAAATCGCTGTGAGAAACTGTACGAACCAAAGCCATAAAACATAACAAAACCTAAATATATAAAGAAGAATAGAATAGCATATAGAATAGAATATAGAATAGAATAGAATATAGACTAGACTAGACTAGACTAGACTAGACTATAGAATAGAATAGAATAGAATAGAATAGAATAGAATAGAATAGAATAGAATAGAATATCCTGAGCTAGAAGGACCCACATGGGTCAAGGAACTCCAACTCCTGGCCCTGCACAGGACACCCCAGCAATCCCACGTACCTGAGAGCATTGTCAAAACACTTCTTGAACTCTGTCAGGCTTGGTGCTGTGACCACTTCCCTGGGGAGCCTGTTTCAGTACCCAATCACCCTCTGGGTGAAGAACCTTTCCTAATATCCAACCCAAACCTCCCCTGACCCCAGCCTCATGGCATTCCCTTGGGAGTTGAGACGAGTACTGATACAAAAAGATGTAACTCCAGCCTTCTCCACAAAGCAAAGAAGGTAAATTATCAATAAGAAGGACCAGTTTATCCTTAGAAGTAATGGAGACCAGAATTTTTCCTGCTGAATGATGACTCCTTGGCATATGAATACTTAACTCAGGAATCAGTCCCAGCTACCATCTGTGTGCACTAACCAATATGTAATTGTATTTATTATGCTTGCAAAGTCACTTTGAACATGGTGAAAGACTGCAACACAGGACGGGGAGGGTGGTAGGCAGAAAATATTGTTCAGTATAACGTTCAGATGATACCAGGAGCTGAGCAAGGTTCAAATGAGCACATCTCAGGATGTTCTCTGCTGCACAGGCACATGAGAGAGGCTTTGAAAACAGGTCACATGTCATAGTGGGAAAAATTCGTTTCTACTCAGAGGCAATTAAACCATAAGGTAGTAACTTATCAGTAGAAAAAAAAAAATACCATTTATTCACTTTTTGCTGGAAGGTCCACTGCCAGTCACTTGTGGCTATCTGGAGCGCATTGTCTGCTGACACTAACTGTTGACATCATATTTCTAATACATTTTTTCCTCTACCTCCTAGATTTTTCTTTCTAGTATGAAGAAACATGTAATTACACAGCAGTTTCTGCTTCCTTTGTGAGAGCTACAAGCAGGCAGTCATATCTCAAAGACCAGTTATAAAATCATTACCAATTACTGTCAAATAAAAGCCAGCTATGATGTCAGCTTCTCTAGAAAGCTTTGATGCAAAGGGGTCTCCCTTCTGGAGATAATGTGGGACATATTCTTCCTGGGAGGAAGTGTTGTGATCTGATGCCATCCCACTCATGTCCAGTTAAGTGTCTGAAAAACAAAAGAACAGAGTTTGCAATAGATCACATCTGCTACTGGAAAACGCAAAGATATTTTTGTTCATACACAAGATGCATCTTCCCATCCTCATTTCTTCTCTGCCACTTGCCAGGGCATGGCAGGATCCAATTTAAAATTGCATAAAGCATCCTACCATGATCTATTTAATTACTTTATCCAAGAACATCGTTATTCACATGGTACCACAGCATAAAAAAGACATTAAGGTATTAAAGAATGTCCAAAGGAGGGCCACAAGGATGGTGAAGGGTCTGAAGAAGAAGCAGTATGAGCAGCAGCTGAAGGCACTTGGTCTGTTCAGCCTGGAGAAGAGGAGACTGAGGGGAAACCTCACTGCAGTTACAACTTCCTTGTGAGGGGAGGAGGAGGGGCAGGCACTGATCTCTGCTCTGTGGGGACTACTGACAGGACCCAAGGAAATGGCCCAAAGTTGTGTCAGGGGAGGGTTAGGTTGGATATTAGGAAAAAGTTCGTCACCCGGGGGATGTTTGGGCACTGGAACAGGTTCTCTAGGGAAGTCATCACAGCACAAAGTCTGGTGGAGTTCGAGTAGTGTTTGGACAACACTCTCAGGCACATGATGTGACTCTTGGTCCTGTGCAGGGTCAGGTGTTGGACTCGATGGTCCTGATGGGTCCCCTCCAACTCAGTATATTCTGTGATCCTGTGGGTCTGTGGCAGTCCCCACAGTAGCCCATCTGAGCAGGTACCAGTGTATCATGGCTTTCAAGCCAGGTCTTTGGAACTGCCTTCCCTGAACATCTTAAGGATCTCCCTGTTTCCAGCTTGGTCTAAGAGTGCCCCAAGACTGAGAATCCAGAAAAAATAAGCAAGGCAATCTTTTGTGTCTGATTATCTTCATTGCTCAATGTGTTTAATGTATGCTGTACTTACTTGTCTTTATCTATACACACAGTTCTCTTAATGCCAAGAGACTGGTAATTACCAGTAAGACAGTCCCAGCAATTTCTTCATATCCTGAGGGACACTCTGTCTACAGATGGCAGCTCTAAAAATTTCAAAGATAAGTAAAAACTCATATCTATAAATTCTCCTTAGAGTTATTTAGGTGTTGGGTTCCAATGCAAATAGTTTTTTCTGGCTATGGTTATAAACATCAATTGGCTGCTACAGTCATGAAAAAGCAGCAGATTATTAAATAATGGACTCATGTAGGAGGGCTTGTTGAGTTTTCTTTCTGTTTCCTTTCATGTGGAAATTGGCCATTGAGGTCAAATATACTAATGGAAATAAAGTGAACCCAGATACGGGAGAACTAGAATGTGGCAGACACCTCTGAGGGACATCCCTCCAGGACAACTGAAAAAGTAAAGTGAGGAACCCTTGCATAAGGCAGAAACCTTTCTACCATGCTTGAAACCACACAGTCAGGAGCTTTTTAGGGCATTCAGAACCCTCAGTTTTTCTTACCAGTGCTTGGTGAGAAGGAAAAAAGTATTGCCTTATTTTACCCATTTGCTATCTCTCTTGCATTTTGAAGGCAGACAGTCTGCTCAATAACAGACCTATGTGGCCTGGTACACCTAAAGCACTCACAACCCTGTTGTCCCTCTAGCTCTGATTAGGCAGGAATTGACTGTGTCCCCCAAAATGAAGCTCTATGTAAGAATCAGATCTCACTTTTAGAGCACATAAAACAGAAAAAGATGTAATTAACAAGGCAGAATAATGAGTTCTCTCATAATTCCAAGTCAAGAAAAGCTGTAATCCTAATCAGCATCTAGTGTCTAAATGTTGGGCAAAAACCTATGGAGAGAGATAACTTTTATAATAATAGGCAAACCCTAGCAAATGTAGGGGATGTCCATTTTCCCAGACAAATTATTTCAGAAACCAACATCAGAACTGCTAACTCTGTTGGTTTTATTAATACATGTGCTTTTTAAGGTACCACAGTATTAAATGCCTGATAAAAGTCATAAATGTTCTGATCCACAGCTCCTAAAACTTAACAGTCAGTGACAGGGACTATAAAATGTTATTTTAATAGAAATGCCAGTAATCTCTGCTTGTACCAACCCTCATTTCTTGCAAGCTCCTGTGAAATCCTAAAACATATTGGGAAGCTACAAATAGGAAGTGGACTAACCCAGATTCCAATTATGCCTTCTTCCATGGGGCTTAGATAAACATGGGCACATACCAGCAAAATCCAAAGTCCTTCAACTAAATTAGTAAGAAAACAATTGTCATACTTATGTTAGGCAGCTAAAAATAGGTATATTTAGTTTATGTAGCACAGCCAAAGTGGTACGAAGCCGGGAAAGCGTTTTTGTAACTAATGAAGGAAATATTAATACCAACCATTAAAAAAAAAATTTAAAAAAATCTGAAAAACTTAAAGCTATTTAGTATTAGAAAAAGCCTTCTATGTTTCATAGGAATCACAGAAACTGAACTATTATCAGATGCTGCAGAAATCTTCTGTGAAAGTTACAGTGGCAGCAATGCTTTCATGTGTTTGAAAAGAGAGCACAAGAAATTGTGAACCACGTACAAGTGTTGTAATTATTTGTAGAAACACACTAATTTACCAGGTGATAAATGGCAGTGGAACAAAATATATCCACGAACCCATCATCACCTCATAGAAAGTTAGTAGAGCTCGTTTTGAAGGACTTAATACAGCTGAAGTGATAACATTATCAACTGTGTTAATTAAGAAAATAATTTTCTACTCTCTCATGATACGTTAAAAACAATAAGGTCATGAATAATTTTATCTGAGTCAGTAAAAGACAAGAGCTAAAAGGATAAATTAGTACCAGCAAGTATTGTTATCTTTTTAAGAGGAAAAAAGGTAATTATCTCTTCCTTCAATTTGTCCGATGACATCTATTTCTCAGAGTCCCCACAGCAAAGTTAGTCATCTATCAGTGTCTACTGGATTCCAGCTCCTGATGTCAAGCATCATTTTTATCCTAAACTTCCCCTGTGTATTTCGAGGAGCTCATTTCGTAGACACGGACCGTGGAAAGAGGAAAAGGTCCCAGTGGGCAGTGAGAGGTAAAAGATATCTTTACTTAAAGCCCTGGTTATAGGTGCTTCTATTTCCTTTCAGTTTTAAAGCTATGTAGGAAGACTTACTATGGAACTTTGAAAAATATGCAATCATTTTAAAAAATGTGATGATAAATTCACAGGTGATTATGTGAGTTTTAGGTGCTCCCTTCACCTTAAGGGTGGGTTGTCACAGTGCCTGCAGCTACTTTTCTGTTAGTAAGCAGTGCAGACCCCCAGCAGTGGATCTGCAAAGCAAAACAGGTACTGTTGAGGACCTTTATTTTTCCAAGGCTGTGCACTTTTCAAACACCAGTGCCTGAAAAAAAAAAAAAAAAAAGGAAAAAAAAAAAAAAAAAGGGGGAAAAAAAAGGTAAAAAAGTGAATGAAAAAACAAGACTGCTTTTAATTGAGTCCTTGATTCTGATTAATAAGCATAGATTAAAACCCAAGCTCTCAAAAGATATTTTGCAATATAAGTGCTTCATCTGCTGTGGCAGGCACACTTGAACAAGCACTGGGAAATAATCCAGTTATCAGGGACTGGTTTGTTCTTACTGCCTCACAAGACCAAGTGATTCCACACTGCAGTAGGTCTCCAATGTCCAAAGAGTGGGAGCAGAGAGCACTGCACCACAACCTACCATCTAGCTCATCTACAGACCATCTTTCCAGCACATTCCATAAGGAAAGGCCCCCTGCGCCTGTGAAAACAGATTTAAAACCACAACAAAAGAAACCAATCTGCTGCTTCTTAGAAATGGATTCGTGCTTCTATCTCTGCTGCAGACACTCATCTTTAATTAATACAAACAATTCTGCTTTTAAATAATATATTCTTTGAAATGGAACTGTTCAACTCTAGTCAACCTCAGGAGATCAAAAATCATCACCCAGACACTATAAAATGTCAATATCAAGCCTCAGAACTCCTGAAATTAAAGGAAAAAAATTATTTGAGGATTACTGTTGGGCCTCATGAATGCAGCTTTGCCAGCCCTACATCAGTTTTGTTCTCTGCTCTTTCCTCATCTCTCATTGGGGTGTTTCAACATGTCCTTCATGGCTCGACCAGGTTCTTCTTACCCTGAGGAAGGGCAGGAAACTACATCCCCACGTCCTTCAGGAAAGAAGTTGACCACAGAATAGTGGTAACTTTACTCATCCCTCCTCTTACAGAGAGGGTACTGAAGGAGAGGGGAGAAAAAATCTTGATTGTTCGTGCAAAGTAGCTGATGCTTTTCCTCAGATTTAGGCAAATCTTGGGAATTTTCACCCCAGATTGCCAAAAACATGACATTTTGCAGGAGTTGAGTGGCAGCAACCAAATGGACTTGACCATTCCCTGTCATTTATCATAGAATCATGAAATGGTTTCAGTTGGAAGGGACCTTAAAGATCATCTCATTCCAACCCTCCTGCCATGGGCAGGGGCACCTTCTGCTAGACCAGGTTGCTCAGAGCTCCATCCAACCTGTTCTTGAACACTTCCAGGAATAGAGCCCAGCTTCTCTGGGCAATCTCCCTAATATCTAATCTAAACCTACCCCTCTCAGTTTTTTTCCCTTATTTGTCAGGCACTGACATTTGGTTTCAGGGTTTTGTAGACCCCTTTGTGGCTGGCTCACTGCAGACACAGCATGAAACTTTCCATGCCCCCCAAAAAATTCAGCCTGTGAGCCTTTAGGTCCCATCTGCATATACAACATCACCTGGAGAAGAAAAAATCTTCACAGTAACTGCTACCTCAGCAGCTGCAAGCCTGTCCAGTCTGTGTTTTTGTCCATTTATATTTCATCACACATCATGACCTGGCCACTGTCCATCTTTTCCATACTAGCCCATCTGTTTTCCCATCTTCTGATGGAAATTCTCACAGTTCCATACTCTCCTGAGGGAACAGAAAGGTCTGGAGGACCAAGTAGAGAGCAACCCCCTGGGTCCTGCTGAGTCTCATCCCTTCTTCGACTTGATGGGCAATTTTCAGCAAATTGCTAACCCTCTTCCCCCTGAAGAGAAACAGAGTGAATTTGCATCTACAGAGGAGGTGGGACAATGGACTAATGTGTTCTGGTGTAATGGCTCCCAAGTCAGTGGTACAAGGAAGAAAAATATGTTCAGCTGTTTTGGAAAATTATTATAAACCACAAGGTTTCCTAAGAATTGTGGAGGCATTCAATGCTTTTGTGAAGCACAAATTAACTTCGTAGCTCCAGCAACAACAGATTATAGTTTTACAGGTGATGGAAAACTCAGAGACCTGAAGCTGTGGGCTTTTTTTCCACAGTATAACATCTTCAGAGGAAAACTGATTTCTTTACAAAAGAGAGATCAAAACCAAAATTTCAGATTCATCTCAGCAGCCTGTTATATTTTCAATTTTTGATGTGAAAACCCACAAGCATTATTGTTTTCAAAATTTATTCAGTTAGTCTTCAATATCCAGAGGGTACGTAACAACATTCAGAAGCCTAAAGTCATCTGAATTATACAATATATTTGTGGATTTGTTTTCCTATAGCTCAATAAAACAACTAATAAATAATGATCTCTGTGGTGTAGCACCTCCTAATGTCCCCGCCACTGGCCAGATATGTATTTTTGACCAGGAGCAGCATCTGAAGCTGCTTGGGCATGCAAAAGGTGGAAAATTTCCTTCTTCTGAAAACAGCTGTATATTTGAGCGAGATGGGTAGAGAAGCAGCCTTCACAATAACCATCTCTGAATAGACAGATAAATCTCTTACATCCTCAATCTGGCTGTTAATAGACCCCCTTGCATGTGGTTTCCCAGAGCCCAGAACCACGATGCTCAATGGTAATTGTGAGTGGTGACTGGAGTGTCACACCCTGCAGAAGGTAGACAACTGGGAAATGAGATTGTGGCATGTGATTATTACAACCTTTATGACTGAAAAACAGGTTGGAGAGTATATCAAGCAAACATATATTCCCTGTCTGATTTCACAGAAGAATAAATTCTGGTTTTGCTGCTACTGATGAGTGTCCAGCCTATTCCTAACCATGGAAATTTCACAGCTTTCCGAGGTAATTTTTCCTGAGGTTAAGTAAAATTCTCGGAGAATGAAACTTGAGACCATTCACCTGTTAAACAACTTACATCATTAGACCAGAATAACTCATTTTCCTCCCAGATCCTTAATATCTGATATAGGTAGATTCTTTTTGGGGATGAATGATGAGGGAGCTGGGGTTGTTTAGCCTGGAGAAGAGGAGGCTCAGAGGTGACCTCATCACTGTCTATAACTACCTGAAGGGAAGTTCTAGCCAGGTGGGGGTTGGTCTCTTCTCTCAGGCACTCAGCAATAGGACAAGGGGGCACGGGCTTAAGCTCTGCCAGGGGAAATTTAAGTTGGATATCAGGAGAAAATTCTTTACAGAGAGAGTAATCAGGTATTGGAATGGGCTGCCCAGAGAGGTGGTGGATTCACCATCCCTGGAGATTTTTAAACGCAGATTGGACGTGGCACTGAGTGCCATGATCTAGTAAAAGGACTGGATTTGGACCAAGGGTTGGACTCGATGATCTCAGAGGTCTTTTCCAACCCAATCGATTCTATGATTCTATGAATAATATTAGGGATTAATTTCAATATTTTAGGGATGTGATTAGTGGAGATTCAATAATCTGTTGAATTCAGCCTTGATAAAAGCCTTGTTAATGCAAGACAGATTATGAACAGGGCTGCACACAAGGGAGGAAAATTCAAGTGCCTTGAACAGGGAACACACATGGACAAGAGTAGTAGTATATTGACTGGTGTCACTGCTTTGGCAAGAACTGGGCATCAACTGTGCTTTATAATAACTAAAAAAATATTGAAATTTGCCTTGATATTACATCACAAAATATACATGAGCTTCAAGAACTCTAGGTGCAGGAAGGTGAGAGGATCTCAATAAGATAAATTCAGAAGAACTTGAATTCAAATACAAGCATTACTTTATCTGGTGAATGGAAGGTGTTCAAGAAGTACTGAGAAAAACTCAGTTTGGGAAATTAAGATGAAGAACCATGTAAATGTAAACGTTTGATAAACAACAACAAGATTTCCTTCTGCTTGGGTTTTGGTCCATAAAACCAACCTAACTGCAATGCACTGTGCACACCAACACCACAACAACAGCCAGTGCCCACAGCAGAGGACACTGCCAGTGACCTTGCCAGGCTGGCAGCACCTGAAATGCATCCACAGCTTGCCCAAGAAGCAAAGCACATTATACCAGGGACCCTGCTTAGATTAAAAATTCATCTCCAGATCTGAGCACTCTTTGCAAAGTTCCTCAAAGTCAAGAGCCAGCCTGTTAGGAGAAAAAGATCCGTATTCCCACTGTATCCCCACTGTATCAGGGAGCCCTCTGACACATCAGAATTTCCTTCATCCATATTTGAGCTCACCTTGTTTACAGATTTCAGGACACCCACCCTTGCTCTTGTCTAGGGAAGACAGAACCATATTTTTTTGCAACAGTTTTCCTAGGAGTCCTGATAGTGAGCAGATCAACTGTGTGAACCTGCTGCAGCAGAGTAATTAGCCCAATATCTGACTCTACCCCTTTCCTAATATTTCAGAGGGAACTTGGCTGTCTCTATAGACCTAAGTCAAAACAAACTTAAAGAAAAGAGACAGACATTTCACAGGATCTGGAAAGGTTGCAAAGCTTTTATTGAGTATTTCTATGGCATCAACAGCACAGCAGCAAATAAAGCATTTCACACTCCTGCTTTCCTGAGGTTGACTTGTGAAAAAAGCATGTACCACTCAAATATGGGAGCTACATAATCAGCAGAGACAGCCTAGAAGAAAATGAAAAGCAGTCACAACTGAACATCGTTTAGAGAGGATGAAAAATAGTCTCAGTAACCCAGTAAGTGACATTTTAACCAAGAAAACAGTACCCCGATTGTAGCACCACAGGAGGACAAGCAACAAGGAAAAGCCATGAAAACAAGACCAGCTGAAGAAGAACAGAAAAGCAATGACAGTTCATGAGATACAGAACCTGCAATTTCAGTTTAGGCTCCCAGAACACTTTTTGGTAGAGGTTTCCTATTGCACAAAAAATCCTCTCCCTCTGTTTCGACATCACTGTCCATTTGTCTGTTACAGAAGTGTCCTAGAGACACACAAAAGCCTGACCCTGTCCCAGGGAGAAACAAGTGGCTTCCTTGCAGACCAGCATATGAAATCTCATCTGTTCCTTTCTCATGTAAAACATAAGGCCTGGAGTAACGCACAACTATTTTCCAGCTCATAAACTTAATTAGAGCAGCTTGGTGATCTGTGTGCAGTCATATAACGAGTCAGAGGCTGGGAATGTAACTTGGAAACGCAGATTCCCTTTCCCTTGCTCTCTCTGCTGGATCTTCTCCTGCTGCAGGCTGAGACTGATGTTAGAATTGTCCATTTGCTGCCTGTTTTCCACTGAGGTGGTTGAGCACTGCAAACTGGGGTGCAGCCAGGCACCCAGAGAGGGTGCTGCATCCTGCTCAGCAAAGAAACAGTCTCCAACTGCGAGCAAATACAAGGATGTGCTGATCCCTGACTCTTAGGTGAGCACTTCAGGACTATTTTAGAATTAAATGCAGCTTAGAGTTCTGCTAAGTTCAAAGAACTGGATTTTCTTTGGTGCAAAGTGCCATCACAGTACTATGCTGACTTGTTGTCTGGAGTTGTACAACTCCAGGCAATTCCCTTCTGTCTGTGAACAAGGGAGTTGAACACAGTTTCTGCAAATACTTTCTCTCTTGTTGTAAGGGAGTGCTTTGGGATAATTATTTCTTACTTTGAAATTAACCAATAATCAGTATAAAATAAATACCAGTCATATAATCAGTATCAAATAATCAGTGTTTTAGGCTCCTAATATTGTCCAAAGGCACAAATGATCAGTTCTCTTTCAAATTCATTTTTTAATAAAAGCAATGCCATATTTGTGCAGAATTCCAAAAAGACTAAAGAAAGCACCAGTCTGAAAAGGATAATATTTATCAAAATACCATTACACTGGCAAGTCCTGTTACACCATGAAATTATTCCTGGTTATATCACATATGCCTGGAGACTCTAATACCATCAGAAGGGGCAGAGAAAAGAAAGGAATAAATGACACCATGTAATATCAAAACTCTTCGAAAATATTTCTGAGTTTCTCAGGCACATTTCTAAAGGCTGCACTCTAAAATCTTTAATACTATGGTGAAACATTTTATTCTACAGGAAGGAGAAGAAAAGTAGAATGGCAATCAAAAGGATTCTGTGAAACTAAGTATCAGTGAAGCTAATATGAAAATGGACCTAAATAAGGAATACAGTGAAAATACATATGCCCATGTATATTCTTTTGCATGTATACACCTACACTTTCAGCATCTTACAAGAACAGGAAGAGAAACAGGACTTACCTTATTAATGAACTCTGCATAGAGCATCCCCCCTAGAGCTCCACAGCTGCTTTTATTTCAATGTCTGGACCAGAGTGACTGCTAAAAGCATAAATCCACAGTGCTCTTGGTGTTTCAAGTTTTAGAATTCAAGAGGAAGAGGGGAAAATCATTCTGTTCCTCAGTACAAGGAGATCTCTCTCGTTTTCCTCCTTCCCAACTCGGACTCCCAGACTCTGGATGCTGTGCTGTTCCTCCCTCTGTCACTCTTCCCAGTGGTGCTGCTGTCGATCATCCATCTCACCCCCTGAAATTCACTCTCCGGAGTATCCTGCCCCTCTGTCCGTGTGAATCAGCTTTCCAAAGAGCACTAACACCTCAGAGAGGGACCCTGGGAGTGCACCACTGGCAGAGGAAGGGGTATAAGCCAAACCCAGCCAAAATCTGTCAAAGCACATGTCACATGTTGCTGGATCCCTCCTGAGAGCACAGTTGTAATCCTGTTTATCACCCGCACCACAGAACAGCGAATGCTTTTAAAACTCGAAGGTGCTTTTTCTCCTCAAGTTATTCTTACTTTTTGGTAAGAGAGGAAAAAGAACTGCAGTCCTAAAAGGTGCTTTCACAGAGATAATAAAAGCATCTTTTAGTGTTGTATTTCATTTTTCTTCTCTAGCTCCACCAGTCACTTATAAAACTGGGCTGGGTAGTAGAAATGCATGTGTGTAAATCATCATCACTGCCCTGAAAAATTTTAGATTAACTGAAGACCTGACTTGCAATCCCCACTGCAGTGAAATAAAATCTAAAGCCTGAAGAAGTTTACAAAGATGAAATACAGGAATCAATCCCTGTTTTTTCTCTCCAAGGCAGATTTCTGAGTCTGTATGGCTGAGCCCCACAGAGTCAGTTCTTTTTCATCAACTACCTGGTCAAGAAGTACTTTCTTGGGTAACACAGCAAAGTGAATCCAGTCGTGGATATGGAAAGAATATTGCAGGGAACATTTTTAGATGCTCTGTAACCCGACACTTACCCTGACACCTTTCTACCAGGGGCTAGGAATTAAGAGTCTGAAGAAGTCACTGAAAGATTTTAATAAACAGTAGCTTCACTTGGCATTTTAATATCAAAGACAACTAGAGACTATGACAGCTGTTTTGCTTTATTTAAAAAAAAAAATTATGAATTTCATGGGAGTCTTTCTATGTTTGCCAGAGGTGGAAGGATTGTATTCTACAAGAAACAAAGAAGAAAGAGTTCTCTCCTACAATGGTAAAAGAAGATAAAGGAAGAAAATTATTTCCAGAAATATGGAGATTTTTTTGAGCCAGGGCAGAGACTCACAGTAAGGCTGGACATAGCTCTCTGATGGTTACATAAAAACAAAAAGCAGCTTTTTTTCTCCTTTCCTAATGAAGGAACTGGGGATAGCCCAGTTTTCAGTTACTAACTGGCCCCAGTCAGTTCAGTGCAGCCTTGCTTGGCACACACACAGATCCTTCAGCTCACCAGCACTGCATGTCAAGGGAGGAATCCTGAAACTACAGAAAGTAACTTTCTAACTGACCCAAAATTCAGGCTACACCATCAAAAACCCTGTGTACCAAGTGACTCCAGGCCAGTTCACTGCAGAATTAACAGGGACGCAGTGCTTTACGCTCAGCTGGTTTGAAGCTGCTTTGCAGAAAATGCTCATCGTTAATGCCATGTTTTATTTAGGGGGTGAAGAACCAGAGAAAGGTGAAAAGTACATGATTTTCAAAAAGGAAAACTCACTCTAGGTAAGAATTGCAGTCTTCCAAACTGACGGTGTGTGCCAAAACAGTTGTAGACATCAGGAAAGCTCCAACCCCTCCAAAATCAATAATGTTCTGATACCCTGCAGGACTCAAGAGGAGACCAAGGTAACTGGCTGCTTTGTAGGTGGTATGTTCTGAGGACAGATGACACCTGGTGTCTCTCCCCTCCTCATCTCCACTTTTTCACATCAACATGGAGCAGAGCAATAAAGACCATCATTCAGTGAGGGTTAAAGAGAACAGTGTAACTCAGGATGATCAGGGCCTTGGTAAGGGTAAAGAATGATTGAAAAGGAGGAAAAGGGAAAGATGAGTGTAATTTAGAGCATCACCCAGAACCCTTGGCACCAGTAGACTGAAGGATCATGGTTCTTCTCCAAGCAGTAATATCTTTAAAGAGAACTCGACAATTGCTATGGATTCAAAAACCAGTAGATTCGAAGTATAAATCAAAGTCCTTCTAGTGCATATCACTTATCTCGAGGACAGAGTTTGCAGAAATCATGGCTAACAACTCATGAAAGGAAGCAATGGAAGGAAACTGAGTTTATTTCTCAGTTTATTGCAGGTAGAGTTTGTGATATGACATTGTCGTTGTTAGTAACAGATTGCTGATGCCAATTCTCATCTTAGCTCCCCTCTTAACTGGTCTTGACTTGCTTTGCTAACTGGTCTTGTTTTCCTTGCCTGAGCAGCAAAGTAGTCAGGTCACTAAACTCAACAGTAAAATAAGAAAAATGGTCAGAGAGTTATTTTTTTAACCAAAGTCCTTGTTCAGTAGCTTTAATCCTTGAACTTGTTCATATTTGGTAAGATTCAGTCATATTACACATGGCAAAATTCCAGCAAGGAACCACGTGCGAGTGAAAATCCTACCATAGTATAGGAATATAGCTGGGAGAGAAGCTCACTAACAAAAATAGCATAAAATATCCCCAAGCAAACCACAAAACTGAGGAGTATTAGAAAATACAAATCATTGCCATCAGCAGCAATGCTGGCAACTTGGGGCACTGACATTTTGTCATGGTAGCCCTAGGGTAGACCACAGGAAAGCACAGGCAACAAGGATGAGAAAGTAGCTTGGAGGAGAGGGACAGCAAGGGGACAATGTAGCCAGGATCTTGTTATTAATTACATTAGTAATATCACTCCTTTTATTTTAATTGAACAATTTGGATTATTGGTGCATTAATGTAATTTTAATTGGATTTAAAAGCAGCTTTTACCTTATTTTAATTAGACTAACAACCAATTCTTGTGTTTGTTTATAAGGTCCATAACAGGATTTTGGCTGTACCAGGGCAGGTTGAAGATGTAGTCCAAATACTGTTTGATGAACTAGCTCAGGCTTAGTGAAGATGTGAGAGTTAAGGATTCAAGCTGTTGAAAAATTTTTTCAGGAATCTTGGAGACAAAAAAACCCACAAAGTTTGGAAAATGTTCCAGTGGCTGAAAGAACTAAGAAGTTGCTTGGTCTCCTTAAGCTTGGATTAATCTAGGTGGAATGAGAAATAGAGAAATAAAAACCAATATTGAACACGCTTGCAAGAACCAAAAATTGAATATTTTATTGAATTTTTTTTTAGAAAAATAATGTACAGAATAAAAAAGGTACAGGGAAAAATATCCTTAGCCTTCCAGCTCATTCATTCAATTTTTTTTTCTATTTTTAAACCAGCTTTCTAACAGATTATTGATTTAATATAAAAGCAAATAAAAAATAAATCAGAATGGCAGTATTTCTATTACTGATATACCACAACACTGTAGCACATATTTTCAAAGCACAGTGAAGCTCCATGTTAACTGCACATCACTACTCAGTAATCTTGGTGCAACAGTAAGAACATCAGTCCAGAGCAAACATAGTCATGTGTCAGCTGCAGGGTGTCTTAAATGTTCAGCATATTTATTCACATGGTTATTAAAAAATATAAATTGTGGTTTTATTTTTTTTAATGCCACACTGATCAGCTGAGATAAAAATTAACTCTCTGCTCTGCTTGAGGGATTAAATCTTGACTACACACAATGGGATGAAGAAAAGGAATTTGAGTCCAAAAGCTTCATCCATCAGGATGTGTCTATTGAAATTAGTCTTATGGCACTTGTATACTCTCATTAAAAAATAGATGTGAGGACTCATTAGAGGGCAAGGCTGTGTGAACCTCCAAGTCATACATTACGACATGTGACACTGTGAATTAACACAATACCAGTGCAAAGCTTGAGGCACAGAAGAGCTCAGTGGTGGTGGATGCCATCCTCTTTTGGGGACTCGTATTCTAGTTGCCAAAACATGTTAACCGAGTCATTGGCTGCACTGAATCTACTTGCACCGTTTTGGATGATATTTTAAATATTACCGCTGGGGCAGTTTTTCCAAGTGGAGTGACTGTGCATGTGCCCAGGTCTTCCCTGTTGAAATGACACTGGATGAGCTCTGCTGCCCTCACCACTGAGAGCTTCTCCATGGTGCTGACCCTCTGAAATGGATATCTTGCTCAGAAAATGCATAGGATAATGAGAAATACAATAAAATCTTAAAACACCTTTCCCTCCCCCCCTCCCTTCTTCCCAGGTTCAACTCCACTCCAGATTTCCTGGTCCTCCTCCCCTCAGTGGCACATGGGGACAGGGAATGGCTCTGCAGTCAGTTTGTCACATGAGGTTCCTCCTCAGGGGCAGGACTCATCACACTCTTCCCCTGATCCAGTGTGGGGTCCCTGCCTTGAGAGACCATCCTCCACGAACTGCTCCAGCAGTGAGTCCTTCCCACAGGCTGCAGTTCTGCATGACCTGCTCCAGCGTAGATCCCTCCCACAGGCTGCAGTCCCTCAGGAACAGGTTGCTCCAAAGTAGGTTCCCTGCAGGTTCCTGACACCAAAACTGCTCCTCTATCTGTGGGGCCACAGGTCTTGTCAGGAACCTCTTCAAGTGTGGGCTTCTCATGGGGTCACGTCCTCCTCTGGGCTCCCCCCTGCTCCAGCACAGGTTCCTCCATGGACTGCAGATGGATCTCTGCTCCCCGAGGGAGCTGCAGGGGCACAGCTGCCTCACCCCACTCTGCACCACTGGCTGCAGGGGAATCCCTTCTTCAGTGCCTGGAACTCCTCCCGCCCCTCCTTCTGCACTGACCTGGGTGTCTGCAGGGCTGTTGCTCTCACACATTCTCATTCCTCCCTTCCAGCTGCTCTTCTGCAGCAGGTTTTTTCCTTCCTTCTTAAATACGTAATTACAGAGGCCATTTTACCACGCTATAGAATGTATAGTTGAGAGTAGTCAAGTGAATTGTCCTCTAAAAATGCCAAGTTTTCTAGAACTAGAGAACTAGGTCTAACTAGAACTAGTCCTAACTTTTTCTTACGTGTCCCTCCAAGACAACCTGTACCAACCTCCACTGCAAAGGTAAGCGATACCTCCTTTAGCATGCACACATGTAGTAATATATTTCTCTTACTAAGGCATATAAAATTTGTGTGGTCAATCAAGCCACTAATTCTGTCCTCTGGGTGTGCAGAACTTGCCAAAGACATCTTCAAACTAGGCCACCTGCTGACAGCTTACTCAGACCATCTGGCTACATCTCACTTTAAAAAAGGCCTGTCTCCAGCAGGGGGGACACCTTGGGATCCCTCACTTCCAGCCACTGGTCCCCAGTCTCCCAAGAGGAGGAACATGAATGGTACAAAGCAAAGAAACAGCCAATAAAGTGCAGGTGAGCAGACTTTATTCTATGGCATATGAAGATAATTACATATGCAGGCAAGATTCATCTCACCTGATGGGAGTTGGTGAAACACTAAGCATCAAAATTTAAATACCTATCAGCCTTTTATCTTTAGGCATCAGAAAAATAAACAGATAAAAACAAAACTTTTTCATAATTCAAAAGGGGAAATAGGTAAAAGAAAAATGGAAAAATGCACTTTGATTAAAAATTGAAATTAAAATTTCTGATGTTAGATACCTTCTAAATACTCATTTTTATTTCTTTACCCCTTAAAATGCACATTAATTCTGAAAATTGAATTAAAGTTAAAAAGTTGACTTGCTTCTCGATTTCTTCAGGAAATGAGAACTATATAATTACATTGCCCAAGTTTTCCCCACTAACTTTTGAATTTTTAAATTATCTCAAAACCAGATACTATTGAAATCTCTAATTATATCTCTTTTAATGTTTTGAAAAAACAGCAAGAACATAGATAAAGGAGATGCAGAACCATAGGCAAAGCAACTTAAACCTCCAAATTTACAGTTTGGAGCAGTTCCTTTCTTTGACAGCAAATCCCTTCCCTGTCCATCTTTATCTGGAGAGAAGTGCTTGGGTTTGCACCTACCAGTCTTCCAACTACAAATTTCCCTGCTTTTTGTATAAGTTTTGTTAAACTAATCTAACTTAGGGTTTTAGCAAGTGGTTTTGATAAGATTTCACCCAAAACATATCTCCTAATAGGAACTGGGAGAAATAAGTCTCTGCTTTCACAGTTACCACGAGTCCTCACTGGAGTCACTGGTTTATTCACCACAGTGAATGATTGTGTCTTGTGCCTGCGTGACCTCCATCAAGGATCAAGGAACTGTGACAGTCAGATCAGCCAGTTTAACACAAGGATGACTCAGCTGAGGCCACCAGCTGAGACATCCAATGGCAACTATATGTGTAAATTATATTTTCAAGACTTTCATTACTCTGGGTGCTTTTTGGGGACAGAAAACAAGAGAAAACTCTGTTCTTTAATGCAGAGTCTCTTGAAGAGAAGGGAAATAGCAATTGCAGTACAGAGGAAAAGGAAAATAAGTGAAGAATGGGTAGGAGGTAGGAAAAAAGAAAGATATTCAAATCAGTGAAAGCAAGAGAGAAAAGTCTTGAAGTAAAGTGGGTGGGAAGATGAAAGATATTCAAAAGGGGAAAAAAAAGAAAGAGGAAGAGTTTCTGAAAATACATCCTAGTTCATTTAAACAGTATCTTCTATGATGCAATAATCCCCAAGATCCCATTTAAAGCTTCAGGGTAGGGACATCTTTCTTTTTCAAGTCCCTATGCAATTCTCCACCTCAGCCTTGTCTATCATTTGCCTTTTCCCCTCTCTCCCCACTCCCTTCCCGGGTACTGTTACATATTTTAGTCCTTGGACAAGTCTCCTCATCTCCCCAGTCTCACAAGTGTCAGGCTGGAGTTTATCTACTATACTTCATTTACTTAGAAATAAAAACAAGGAGCCATGATGTGATTTTGCGACTGTTTTGCCTGGTCTGGGTTATGTTTGTGGTGCCCTGACACCCGAATTGTACCAGCTGCATAATAGCAAATGTGGGAGCAGGGAAGTCTCTGCATGCAGCAGAGTGATAAGAAGGTTCTACCATCAAATTAGCACTTTTATACTACCAAAAAAAATCCCTAAACAGAGTTATCTTCAGTGCAACAGGAGGTGGCAGGGAAGAAAAATGGTAAGTTTCTCCAGTAACCCAGAAGGAATTGGAGATGTGCTTGGAGCTGTTGAGCTTTTGTCATTGATTTTTTTTTGGGTGGAAATAAGAATGAAAGGTATACTTAATAAGAAAATATATAGTCACAGCAGAAGACTGTTGCTTGAACAACTTAATTAGTTTTTTTTTTTGGAAGATAGTATAAAGGAAACGTTCCGTTTTCTCCACTTGAATGTGCTGGTGATAGATGCAGGTTTAACATTAAATCTTTCATGGTATTTTCAAACTTCAAATATAGTCACATTTTATGTTTCAAACAGGTATCCAAAACCTCAACCACTGCTTATTTTGTATCAATACAACAGTATTTACTCATTTTGCATCACTTGAGTCAAGATATAAAGAAAAAATCCTGACAGAAAAGGAAAATCTTCCCAGCTGGGAGAAGACACTTAGGAAACACCTTGGGGATCGGGCCATTATACAGAAAACTGGACTGAACAATTACTAAAGTGAAGGCCACAGGAGATGAGAAAAGGGCAAAGAAGAAGCCAATAACATTTGCAAACAGTTGACTGCAAGACGCAACAAAATTTGAATTTGATGTAAATAATTTTTCACTTTCTTCAATTTTTGGAACCTAAAGGTAGCTGTCCCTGTATCCATATAAAATGCTATCGAACAGTGAGCACAAACCTTCATTTAATGGGACCACAGTGTCTACTTCTGACTTGTTGCACGCTGACAAATTTTGTGACTTCCTCGGTTGTCATTAAATGCAAATCCAAAGCACCGTGTGTTCATGTGTACGGATCAATATTAGAGGTCTCTCTGTGTATGTGGTCCAGCGCAGACCGCAGCCTGGAAACACCTTCCTCCAAAATAAACCCACTTTTTCTCTTGCTGTTTTGCACTTTCACAGAAGGTGTGACATGCAATGGCAGCAGTGGCTCGCTGAGGGGATCCCACTTCGGTGACACCTCTGCCACCAGGACTTTCTGACTGGTTCTGCAGCTACAGAAGTGGTGCCCAAAAGTAAATAAAATGGGGTCAGCCTCAAACTCCTGACAGCACCTGCATGCCACCAAAGGAAGAGAAAGGTGAAGACAACATGGCCAGCTCTGCTTGACAACTATCCAAGAGATGCCATCACTAGAAACACATATGAAACGTGTCCAGCTTGGCAATAGTGTTTCTGCACCTGTGTGCCAACCACTGCAAAACCACGTCACAGAAAGTACCAGCAAAGACTTTTCAGGTCATTTTTCTCTATTCTAAATAGATAATTTTATTTACCACAACACTGGTGGTACAGTACTAGATCAGCTCAAGAACATAAGTCAGTTGTTTTCCCCTGCTAATGCAAGGTTATGATTCCCTTAATTCTAAATTCTCCTTCTTGAAGTCATTCATACTGTGTGGATGGATCATTAAAAGTGTTTAAAAAGTGGCTCTTGGGTAAACTATAATCACTGCCTATGAAGCCCTCTGTGATAAACTGCTCACTGGCTGGTAGAAGGCAGAGAAAAAAAGGATGAATGAGTTTTCCATGGAAGACAGTTTGTCTGACCCACATCTATTCACTGGAATTCAAGTGTCTGGTCATTTGGCTCTGCCTATGGATGCACTGGCACTTCCCAAAGGCCATTTGCCTCGCTGTGTGCTTGCCAGTCCTGGCTGAAACAATATATCTTCTTTTGAAATATAGATATAGATAATGTAAACATCTATATAAGATTAAAAAAGAGAGAGAGACAGGAAGACCATATTTAGAGATTATTTCTCCATTGTATTAGAGGAGCCATCATAATTTCAACCTTCCTTTAGTCACACAGATAAATGAAGTACCTTCAGTTTCTTCAAGAATAGAGATTCCCTGTTTCTAAGATCACAGTCGCTCTCGTAGTCTGCATTAGTTTATCCACCTTTTTTCAATGAGAGACACTTCATCCTAGATGAGGTTTTATATATATCACAACCTGAGAGATCCATTCTCCCTCTTGTTTTGAATACTTCTGTGATACAATTTAGAAGAACTTTCAGATTTTTGACAGTAATGAAGCAAGAGTCTGTGTTGAGTCCACAGTGGGAATCCTTCGTGTCAAGATAAGCTGAGCTCAGGAAACAACATAAGTGCAGTTTCTCTCACTATTTACTAAGTACCTACTTTGTCCTTGGTACATTATCTACCTCACTCCATTTCCACTTATTTCAGACTTCAGGATGATTCTGTTTTCATTGGCCACATTATTGCTGGGAAATTACTCCCTGGCACTGAGTCTGTCACCTAGACTTAAGCTGAATTTTTGGCACAGACAAACCAGCACCCTACCAACAAATCCCAACCATGGGCCAGGAACAATTCCCCAAAGGTGGTTGGATGTGGCCACACCATTTTGGAATCCAGAATTACTTTGTAGAATTAAAATACTGGGCTGGCACCAGGGCCAGAGAGGTGCTGTGATCCTGTTAAAGTTTCTGGTGCAAATGTACCTGACCTGCGCAGTTTTATTCTCCTGATGATCACTGAGGGCAGGTACAGACTTGGCTTGTTGCTGATGTTTAAATCAGTAAAAAGCAGTATATTTCCTTTTGGATTAAGGATGACTTTTGTCTCTATAACAGCTAGATGTGAATGTGAGGAACTACAGTTGTAGAAATCCATCAGTTTCTGAGAAAATACCGACATATTTAATTTCCAGCGTATGATGTTTATGAGCACTTTGTCTTTTTAAATATTAAAGCCTATAAGACATTTGCCCCTTTTTCTGTTGGTTTTGGGGTTTTTTTATACTTTTCTAAGATGGCAATTAGACTAATGCCCTCCAATAATCCTGAGTGGCATTTTTGTGTCATCCCAAAGCAATATTACACAAGATGCTAAAGGTAATAAAACCAAATCAATTCCTGCAAATAAAATCTCCTTCTTTGACTAGTCACTGTGCTAGGTTGATGGTTGATGAACTTAAACATCTGTTCCAACCTTAATGATTCTGTGACTCTTTGAATGCACTTCTAGTAAAATAGTTACTCCTCCACTTTAAAAAAAAAATCAATTAAAAAGCAGTCTAATTGTTCTGAACAAGGATAAATTGGATTTTAAAGACTTTTGATCATTAATGCGATAGGAAACAGATGTGCATCTGTTTCTATAGAAGATATGTCATGACAACAACAATAAAAAAGTGTTGTCTAATTCTTAAAACAGACATTGTATTAATTGGACCTTTTCTCCACAAACAAAAGAATTAACTTTTAATGACTAATTCTTGTTTATACCATACTAAGTATTGCAAAGATAATGCTGTTATTTTCAAATTGTGAGCTATCAATAAATCCAAAAAGCTTTTATATAAATCAAACTGTGGCTAAAGGTGGGGATTTAATTGCTTCAACATGCACAGAAGCAGAGAATCTATTTTCTGACATTATAATAAATCTAAGATATTAAGCATATATTTAGCATACAAAAATTCAATGTGCTTTTAAACTATTTTACTATGACACATATATTTTTAACAAGATGATTGATGTTCTAAGTCCAAAGTAGATTAACTGGGAGATGATAAAGTGAACAGAGTAAGAGTTACGAGGTGAATAAAACCAAATGAGGCATTGCAACTATTTAAGATATTCATAAGAGATTATATTCACTAAGAGATAGAGACCAAAATGAGAGGTGGAGCACTGAGTGACTGTAGCACAAAAGGGTGAGGATTTAACCAGCACTCATGGCCATGGTAGGCAGATAAGCCTGGCTCAGTCTTGTAAAGGTCAATGAGAACAGACACATTTTTTTTTTTCTAAACTTATCTTTTATGATGTTCTCATTGCAGTGTAAAGACCATCAGAAAGATGGAGAAAACTTCCATGTAAGTAAAAGCCCTCTACACTCAGCGGATTAATTTTACAGTCTTCACACTATGAGAGCCTAATGTCCCACATAGCAACTGAGTAAAGTTCCAGTAAAAAATGTGTAACCTGAAGTGCTATCCTCTAAAAACATTTTGTTCCTAAAGGAATAAAAGATTTGAAAACATGCAAACCCAGGATGGTGGATAAGCCTTCACCTCAACCGTTTCCAGCCATTCTATTTGTTTATTTGAAATCCCTTGCTGTTCACAGTCTCTCCCTCTAAATGGTGACACAGGAGTGTTATGGTCTCTGCTGGGGTACTGGCAGCTCCCAGACAGAGGGCTGGATCTCATAACATGAACTGGAACTTGGAGAAAAAGGTCCATCCAAGAAGCAAAAAATGCTTTAATAAATAACTTCTTTAGAACTGTAAACGCATAATTTCAAAACAGTGTTCCCTGAAAGGACCAGAAGGAGAAAAGGTAATCACTGGAATGATAGCTGGAATTTTCACAACTTTGGGGGCAATCCCTTGAGGACTGGTAAATGACTAACACCTTCCTATTGAAGGAAAGAGGTTAAAAAAAAAAAGACTGAGGTGTATCATGACACACTAACCAGCACTCATACAACACTGAATATTTATGAGTACTTCACTAAACTATTCTAATCCGTGCTTTGATGAGGTCCCTAGTCCTTCTATGCCATAAAAACAGATTTACTTTTGCCCTCTCACAAGCAAACACAGTTCATCCATTAAACCATCCCTACCAAGATAATCCAATTAACTCATCATCTGGCAGCTATGCACCAGCCCTGAAAGCCGTAGCCTCTAGTGCATCACTGGAAACACATTCATCTGCTTTCATGTACCCAATTGAGAAGATGTCTTATAACTTTATTTTGAATCATTACTGTATTATGGTCCTCTAAAGTCCCAGTAAAACGAGGGTCTGTTTAAGCTTGGAAAGGTCTTCTGGTTAAAATCTACAGTATGCCAACTACCTGAGGGTGAGATGTGCAACATTATTTCTTTCTGAATCTCTAATTAGAACATTATAAGGCTTGTTTCTTTCTTCAGATTGTAAACATGAAGCAATTAGTCTTAAGCAGAAAGTTATAGGTAAGTTTTTCTTTCTTGCCCTTACATTACTTGATTAAAGGGTTCCAGGCATTGCACAGAAATGTTTTCTCCTTACACCTCAAATTAATTTTAAAATTATTTAACTAGTAATTTTCTTTATATATTATGTCATCCATTTAATTGCAGGGTGCTTCCTTCCCATTCAATCTCCTTCAGATTGAATCCTTGAGATTTCTAAGTTTCTAAGATTACTATTCTTAAGTCACCAGAGAGAACAATAAAACTAAGAGATACTTGTCTATACCCTTGTGATTTAACAGCTTTTAACAGCTTTGCAAAGCATAATTAAGGGGTTTTTTGAATTAACAATTTGCCAGCAAAATTAGTGCACGCCAAACTCATGCTAAAGTTCAAGATGATCAGCACACATGCGTGATTTTTCTGAGAAAAGTTCACAGCCAGAAATTGCCTCAAGAATGTTAATTTAATCAGGTCACACTGACATTTTCCCCTAAAGAGAAATTGGACAACAACAGGAAAAGACACATCACATTTCTAATGAAAACAAATACCAACAGAATGAAATGTTCAGCTATGAGGCCATTTTACATGTGCAAAGGTGAAATTGTGCATTAACTTGCCAAGACAAGATGATGTGTCCATTATCCTGCCTAAAGAATGTCTTTAAACATTTTTTTCAGCTAAGCCATGATTACATCTCAGACTGCAACAGACAGCCCCAGTGACAGAGGATTTCATAAAATCCAAAATAGCACAGAAAATCTAGGAAAATAATTAAGAAAAGGGGAGGTTCTGAGAGTACATTTAGTGCCAGAGGCAAATCAGCAGAACTGTACTCAGATACTAAGACAAAGATATAAATGTGTCAAGCATGGAGGAACAGGGAGAGTTGTGAATTAAATGTAAATTGTGTCTTGGGCATTTATTTGGATTAGACAGACTTTGACTAAATTTCAGTTAAACCTCCAGTCAGGCAGGTACCAAATTAGTATCAGTTACTCCACATGGGAAGAGTCTGGAACAAATAAAGGGGTAGAGATAAAAAAATGGAGCGAGAGAGGATCAACTGGCCTTCTAAAACATCTGCTCATGTTTGCCCGTAACACAGGAAGGAAAACTGCAGACGACATTTCTTATCTGTGTTACACTTACAGTCTGTGGCACAACTGTACTGCTAAATCCATCAAATTCTCTAGGGAATTTATCTAGAACAACCCAATCCACACCAGTGAGGAGCCCAGGGGAACATTGGTACGTGAGTGGAGTTGTGGTGGCAAGTAAATCTAGCAATGCATGCTTCCACAGGGAGAATGCTGACTTACTGTTTCTATAAAGTAAATGTTCAAAAATTTGAAATAACCCCAACTTTTTCCAAGAAATATGGGTGCAATGAAATTGAGACTAGAGCTCCAGTTTTATCCAAACTCTTTGTTCTGTAAATTTTAGAAATTTTAAACATCAGTCAGGATACAGAAGGAAGACCCATAACTGATACTGGACAACAAGCACACCAAAAATTAATAAATCCACATGTACTGGCCATACAGTTTCTTGTGCAGATGATCCAGGACTTCCTTCCTCTTCCTTCTCCCTGTCCATCATCTGGCCCCCATCCATGGTACCAGCAGATATATGCAGTTCACTCAACCACATATATGGGAGAACTCAACTGCCCATGGGAGAAAAATGCAGTGATGTCCTGGAGCATTTACAGGCTTATCCCTGCAGTAAGACAAGACAGACATGGATTTTTTCCAAGACAACTACATTTTGCTCTTAGAATGCTGCACAGTCTGTCGTACAGCTGAGGGAGAGCCAGAAGAGCCCCTGCAAAAAGCTGAGGAAAGCATTCAGTGCAAGTGCCTCCATTTGCAAATTGCTCCATTTCCTCCAAACTTCCCTGTGGGAAAAGGCAATACCTTGCATGTGAGAATCCCAGGGAGAGAATGGCAAGGTGTAGGTTGAAGGCTGGGTGTACTTTTTGCCTGAACTAGATGTAGCTTGGGGTCCCCACCTCATTGCCCTTGGTCTGAAGAGTTAGGTGAATATTTACAGAAAATACAAAGCCAATTGCACATTCTGAAAGTTCCCAGTAAAACACAGCTGTATTTTCAACATATTTCAACAAATTTCATAGCAACAGTATCACAGAATGGTTTGGGTTAGAAGGGGCCTTAATGATAATCTGAAATATAAAATTTAAGATCATCACCTGTATTGATATTTATGCAAGGTCTATCATTCAATTTGAAGATGTCAGGCCTCTAAACCCTGCAAACTCCCCAGGTCAATTTGTTACCTTTTTTTTGTACGAGTCAGATCTTTGACAAACACTGTGAAATAAATGTACCATTTAAGGTAAGTAGCTTAATGTTCACAGGCTGCATCTTTTGGGTCATCAAGGGAAGTTTTTTTGCCCAATGACACAGTCAAGAAGAGCTGTAAATGCCACTAAATCATCTCTTCAGTCCTGAGCGAAAAGGGGGTGCTTGCTAGCATTACTTCTGGCACATTTGGGTCGTGTAGGAGATGTCAGCAGTGAGCTTGGATTATTACCCTGCACACAGAGAGACAAGAAGCAATTATAAATTACTGAAAATGGACTGTATTTGATAATCTCATGAATGCTTTCTGATACACTGTTTCTGTGAGGAGTTGGGCTCAGTGAGATGGGAATTGTTTTACTGGGGAGAACACACATTTGTCTTACAGACTTATGTAAGAACCTTGCTAAGATCTGAGATTATGTAGATCTCTAATACATCTTTGGAACTGTTAATATCTGAAGAGAAGATTTAAGATTATGCCACAGTCCCAGGGATGAAAAACATGTTCTTTGGTTTAGGATCTGGTCAATAAAGAGAGGAAGTTCGAGTGTTTGTGTGTATTATCCCTGCAAATATGTAATTTTGTGGGTTTTTTTTAAAAAATACCGTTTGGATTTGCTTTGTGTGGCTGATTCTGGTTCATAAATGAGGTTCTTCGTGGGATGGAGAGCTCAGAGCTCACACTGAAAATTCCCTGTGGGGCTGTGCTCACACTGATGAGAGGGTGAAAATCTATGACATTAAAATGACAGATTCCATTATATTTGCACCTTCAGTACTTGTCTTGTCAGGAAAAAGGAAGTGTGAATGTGCTGAGCAAGATGACTTTGACTTTTTAAAAAGCGCTTTTATCCAGGTCACGCAAAGAGCCAAAACTTTTAACTGGGTGCTGATCCCTGACCACAGGGATGCTCACCCTGTCCTCCCAGCCAAAGGTCCTCCTCTTTGGCTTCACGCAGGAGTAAGGGCACAAGATTTTTTTTCCATGCAACAGAGAGTCAGACCAGCTATTTCCAAAGGCTCTCAGCTCACACCAAGCAGGAAAAGATGTTTGAGAGGTGGTTTTTAGTTCTACACCAAGAAAAATCTAAAACCACAACTCATCTGAAAAATCTATCAGAAAGTTCCTGCAGTAACAGAAGCAGCAAGCAAAAGGGTAAGAACAGTAATTATTGGGTTCACGCTACAGCCAGGAAATATTGAACAAGGACACAAAGTCAGATTTTCATCTCAAATTCAACCCTGTCAAAAGATACACAAAAATGGTTTTCACTGACTTCTCATCTTGAAATTGCTTTCAATTCTTTTGGTGGACCATTTCAGAGGCGGTAAAGGTTCCTTCTGCTCTCCCCAGAAAATTGCTTTTTTGTTGCTAGTAAAACAACAAATCTCTAAAATATTCATCTTTTTAACCAGAATTTATGACTTCTTTGTAATTAAAATGTTTTGGTTTTACTTTATTCCATATTGTTTTCTTATTTCTATATTCTTCTACATTGTTTCCATTCTTAAAGTCCTTCAGTCAGCCTTCAGGGAGAAATTCTTGCCTTCACCTCTGCCTCTCTGAGAAGCTACTGTCTGTATCTTTGATAAAAAAAATGAAATTAATTCAAGTTAATTCTCATCTTTCTTAACAAGTGTAGGCAACAAACAATGCCATGACTCTGGGGCCGCAGCCACACAAGCTCTAACAGATCCCACATCTTTGCTGCTGGCCACAAATTGGTACATTTCAGTCCTATCAAAGGCATTTCACTTAATTGGTTCAGTGGTTTATTTTTAATAATTCTACTTATCCAAACCCTTATAAAGATGTTAACAAACAAAATAACTTATTCCATGCACAATCTCTGTTGATGTTGCACGCACAGATGTACATTTTCCTACACGTAGAAAGGCTGTGCAGTGTATTTTGATACATGTACATACCTACACATGCCTTTAAGTCTGGTGATAAAGCCAAAGAAATATCTATCACCCACCTAAAATCTACCACTTTCTACCTTTACAGTACCTTACTAAAAAAAAAAACAAAATTAGTGCAGTGAGAAACACGTTGCTAGAGAAAATAAAATCATAAACTTCATTCAAAAGCTGCTACAGAGATGTGCAACCTCAGACAGGCCAAACCTCCCCAGGATACTTCAGGGGCAAAAGCTTCCTCAAAGCTAGTAGAATTGGTGTCTTTCAGGTCACCTTTCACCAGAAGCAACACAACCAGAACTATGTAAAATTATTAACTAACAATAATTTTGTAAGAATAGAAGGCTGTGTACAGTTCCTCTTCACCAGGAACTGTAGTGATAGGACAAGGAGTAATGGGTACAAACTGAAACAGGAAATTCAGGTTAGACATTAGGAAGAAATTTTTTACTGTGAGGGTAGTGAGACACTGGAACAGGTTGCCCAGGGAGGTTGTGGATTCCCCATCCCTGGAAGTGTTCAAGGCCAGGTTAGACAGAGCTCAGAGCAACCTGGTCTAGTGGAAGGTGTCCCTGCCCATGGTAGGGGCGTTGGGGCTGGATGATCTTTAAGGTCACTTCCAACTCCTTAACATTCTATGATTCTGAGAAAGAGTTTAGGTTCACTGAATGGCCCAAGGAAAGGTCAGAAAAAAAGTTGAAATTCAGATAGAACTTGCCTCAAATGTTGTTTTCCAAACAGGTATTTTGTGGCAAAGATGTTTTTTTCATTCCTAACTTGTACAGCTGCTGGGTTGAATGGATGCCAAGACGATCTCAATATAAAAGGCAACTGAAACTTCAGGCTTCTTCACATCAGGGTAAAGAAAATTTTGAGTAAGTACCCCAGTTACTCCTTCAAACTTTCAGTTTTTCTTTACTTATTAGGATGACTGCACTGTTGAACAAGAAAAGTGAGCAAATCCCATTACATTTATTTTCTACTTTTCTTGGTTGCATGGTTTATCTTTACTGCAACAATGAATTGACTTTGGTCTGAAAACAGCAATAAAACACTGCGGAAATCATGGGTCTACCCTGAATAAATAATCCAAGAATTTGTTACATACTATCTACTTTTATTTACATTGTCTCTGAGCCACATGACTTGTCTTTATTTCCTGGAAATAATGATTTAGTTATGTCAAATCATATCAAGCTAATTAGAGTTCAAGCCTACAGTTCACCAGTTGAAAATAATATGATTTTTAACTGAGTTTCTTTCATAGAAAGATGTGACTTTGGATGTAATGTCTGTAGAATACCCTTTTCAAGAGGAAGCCTTTGGATTCACTAGCATTTCTTATTACTATTACTCATACTCTGGCATCATGTAGGATCTTGAGCCATGGTCCAGGACTCCACGATGCTGAGCCCTGTGCAGTCACAGCATATTGGGACTCAATGACCTTAAAGGTCTTTTCCAACCTAAATGATTCCATGATTCTATAGCACAAAAGAACACGTTGTGTTCTCGATATTAATTTCTGGTACTTAGGTCAGGCTTGTGTTACCCCATTTCACCAAGGGAGAAGTTAAATAAGGTCAAGAATACAGCTACCAGTGTGGACCAATCATCCACAGAATTGATTGGACTGGTCAACTTTATGAAAAATCAAGTTATTGAAAACTTTCACTACTACAAATAGCATGAATGGATTTTTCTAACAGAGTTTAAAAATACAACAATATGTAAAAAGTTTTTTTTACTCTGTACAAGTTTCGAGCTTGTACATCACAACTCTGTAAAAAAACTCTTGGGTAGATCCACATTTTAAAGTATTACTGTCTTGATGCAGGAATTTTTAGATTAATTAAGGCATTAAGATTCTGAATGAGTTGAGGGTGAGCTGTGGATTCTCTCAGCCCTGATTACACTCAGCTTGATGTTATCAACGCATAATCTGTAAAACATTTTGTTTCCTGTATCCTGACCAGGGAATTACACAGCAGGACTGAGACTGCAAACCAGCATTGGACCTTTCCTGTGTCAAACTGGGATTTTTTTCTCTCTAAAGAGCGAACTCTGAGTTTTCAGCAGTTCTACCTGTGACCATTTCTGCTTCAGGGTTGGAGCCCGTGTCCAACCCATCCAGTGTAAGGTTATAGTCTCAGGCTCCCCACACATCTCCTCCACAGAGGATGCCAGACTTGGATACAATCAGCTGTACTGATTTTAGAAAAGGAGAATTCAGTCTCACACTCTCTCACTTCTTGAGGTTCCCCAAGTGAATTTACACACTGGGAGACATAGAGACAGATAAACAGCAGTTCCACTAATCTCTGCAGAAAGATGACTGTCCCACCATCAGAACAATCATATTTTAGGCATATTTCAGCTGAAAGTCAGGCTCATTGGACTTACACAGCTTTCCTTCACATGATTTCACTGCTCTGCAAACTCATACCCATAGAAAAGGTGGAAGCAATGACTCAGCCTATCTTCTTTCTCCCCTCTGGCTCCATGTTCCATTTCCATAAAGCACGCATATTTGCAAGGATCTTGTAGTAGCCCAAGTGATCAGGAACACATGGCAGCTGTTATACAGCTCTATCATTTGGTAATTTGAATTCAAGTAAGTAAGCTGTGGATGCCCCATCCCTGGAAGTGTTCAAGGACAGCTTGGATGGGGCTTTGAGCAACCTGATATAGTGGAAGGTGTCCCTGCCCATGGTCTTTAAGGTCCCTTCCAACTCAAATCATTATGTGATTCTATGGTTCTAATTTAGGATTTTGACCAGCGAAATGGAAAGCATTCCCTTAGAGAAAAAGGAGTCATTTATTCATCAGGAGCATCCTGTCCTGAGTGTTTATTCCTCATAAACACTCCATAGTAGAGCATCCTAAAGAGAGGCTGCCTTCTGCTGCTGCTAAACAATTTGAGAGCTCCAGATTACCTCTGGAGAGCAATCTTTGGGTATCTCATCACCTTCTGCATCACCCTTTGCTTTCATTTTCAGGTACCTGCTGTCTCCCATCACCACACACCCAACATCCAGACATTCCAAATGCCCTCGGAAAAAGCCCATCCATGCAAAGGTCTCCATGGAACTACCAGTCAGTGGACTTTCCACCTCTGCCACGAGGTAGTCAAAAAACCCTAAATATTTGTAGCTTTTTTCAATTGCCAACATTACAATTGAGTTGTCTTGTATCTGTTTCAGATGTCAGCTACTAACTGTTATGAATTTTGTTCCTGTATTTGCAGCTTAAGACTCAATAATCCAAATTTTTGTCTCGACTCTCCTTTTTCTCTGCAGGTTTTCACATACATTCATTATAGGAAGAAGATCCAAATTCCTATCACTTTAACACAGCTTGTAACCTGACAGATGCATTTGTGTACTAAATTAATTCTTCTGACTGCTAACAAAAACGGAAATCAATACAAATTCAATACTACAAGTCCTCTTCTTAAAGGGAAAAGACAGGTTAATCTATCTAGCTTGCTCAAAAGAAGCTTGAAAGGTGGTTTGATCACATTGGAGAGGAGAAGGCTCTGGTTAATCACAGCAGTTACTTCTGGCCTAAAATATAAAAGCTTAAAAAAAGTATCAGTGAGCCTTTTCCCAAAAGCAGACATTTTCAAGATACTTGGGGTTTGGCAGCTTGTTTTAAAGGCAGTGGGAATTTTCCTGCTAATCAGCACACTTCAAAGTCAGCCTTCAAGTCTTGCCTTCAACAGATCTTTTTGACAGAACCTGACATACATTATGCTCCAATAGCTTTACAGCTTGTTGATAAAAAAGTCAAAATCCTTTATTCCTGGTCTGCCCAGCAGTGCCTACATTTGTGCCACAGGAGATAACGAGGGGATTTCTGCTGCACCTCTCCAGCTGCTGAGATGAATCCCTTGGGCTCTCTGCAGTGAGCAGGGATTAAGATAACATTTTGTAATAATGCAGAAGCTAAGCAAGAAATGCAGGTTGTCCCAGAGCTCCCAAGCCAACCATCTCAGCAATGTGGGAGATTTTTCAGCAACACTATGACAGAAATAAAGATTGCCATTACTCCGGAAAAAATGGATCATTTACTGTGGAAACAGTAGTTGCTCAGAGAGGCACCGGAGGGATGGATCTGATGTGATCTAAACGGGCGAGTGGTACTGCAAGTCCAAATTCTGCTGCCTTATCCCACAGTGGAGTATTTCTGGAAGAAAAAACACTCCAAGAGCGAGGTTGAGGGCCAAATGTACCACTAATGAACAGTAGGGTATATTAAAAGGGTTGGCACTGGTGCAAGTGTACTGAAACAAATACCCCACCTTGCTTTTCCTTACAACTGCCATCAGAGCCAGTCGCAGCAGAAAGCTCTGCCAGGAGATGGTCACCTATAATACCAGAAATTCACATTTGGCTGCTGCTAACAATATTGCAATGGTAAGAACAGCCTGGGACAGTGATCAAGCATTAAGGCCAGAAGGGTCTGTTCCACAGGCTGGGCAACTGCTTTCACACCTTGTACAGAGCACAGTAATTAGTGTTTACTGAAAGCTTGTTTAGCAACATCTAAGGAAACTCACTGCTTCAAAAAACACTCACTCCACTACTAACTTACCCTTCTTAAACGAGGGTATTTAAAGCCAGACAAATTCAAGATAAATATAGTTCCATCTACTAACAGCCCAGTAATTGCAATAGTCTGCCAGTTCCCTGCCCAGAGAGGCTGCAGCACGAATAAGAACTACACTGTAAAACTCAACTTGCACTGCCCAAGGGTCAGAATGATCTTGCTAATCAATCCATTGTTCAACACTTAATCCTCAAACAGCCCAAAGAGATGATTTATTACTGGTCTCAACCTGAAACAAAAGTACCCAAAGGGTACACATACATCTTATGTGGGGGTTGAAGAGCTATAATTAAAGACGGATGCTTAAGCAAGCAAGAAAACACTGGGCTTTTCAAGTTCAGCACTGCTGAGCAAATAAAAATGCCATTCCCTGACTGGCTACAGTTCAGTAAACAAATAGACCTCAGATGACTTTTTCCAGTTGTGAAAAAGAGCAACCATAGCACATGGCTGCAGTAATTAGTGACAGATGAACTATTTTTGTCAAATCAGAAGGGTCATGCACCTTTTCCCAAAGCCTGAACTGTCCTCAAGGTGTCACTGGATACAGATACAACAGGAACCTGAGGGGCCTGAAGGAACGCAGCGTCCAACCACATCTGACCCGAAATGCAGACTGCATGTGAACAAGTTTACAAGCTTTACACCATTAGAAAGGCTTTGCTGTTGTGCCCAGATGAAAGACAAATACCTCTAACCACAGCATTCAGAGTAAAACCACGGAAAGGTCTCATGACATCAAAAGTGAACAGGGAAGTTAAAATTCCAAGCAACTGCAATGGCATTTTACAGAATCACACAATGGGCAAGGTTGGAAGGGACCACAGTGGGTTACCTGGTCCAATCTCTCTGTTCAAGCAGGATTATCCAGAGCACATGGCACAGGATTGTGTCCAGATGGTTCTGGAATATCCAATGAGGGGAACTCCACACCCTCTCTGATCTCTGTTCCAGTGCTCGGTCACTGCACAGAAAATAAGTTCTTCCTCAAGTTCAGGTGGAACTTCCTGTGTATCAATATCAATTTGATATTGATACGCCCCCCCCCTTGGGAGAACAAAACCAAAAAATAATCTGCTTTATAGTGCAGAATATGTTAAAAAATGTAACTATGTAATCAGCATCATCCTGCCTTCGGGATACAAATGGGACATCTGACCTGGGGGTCAGGGAGTGCTGTTGGGTTTATAATTTTGACCTGATGGCATTCACAGATATTCTAAAAATACATTCCCATAATGCTATTGGCCTCAACAAAACCATTGAAACTGGAGCCAGAGAAGGAGGCAGCGCTCCCAAGGGGCTCACTGCTGGAAGCACATCCACAGGGGATTTCAGCAGCATCTTCACTGTGGGGTAGGAGGTGAAAGAGGGCTCCATGTTCCAAACTGTGCTTTCCCCCCGAAATGAGATTTAACTTAGGGAGGACATAATCCTACAGACCCTGCTTGTGTAGTCACATGTTTGGCCATGCAACCAGTGCTGTAAAGCTATGGGAAAAAAAAATGGGATGCCCCATTAATTGTGACACCTTGTGAAGAAGGGCACAGGGGGGTTTCAAGTCTGACCACTTTGGCAGGCAGCGTGGAACTGCTCCAAAACAAGCTCCTGCACATCAAGGGATCTGTCTCACACAACACTGACATTATTAAGCTGTTTCTATACAGATAATTTGGGAAACAGGTAGAATTCCAACTTCAGTGATTCCCTCTCCTCAGCTGCAATTAGAACTGGATTGTCAGCCTATGGCATTTAGAGAAATACCAATTTTCAGCCCATGAAGGAACAGCTACAGCTTTCACCTCTCAATATATTTATTCATTAAATGTTCCTGGTCAGTTTAAGTTTGGGGTATTAAAAATAGAAGTTCAGCACCCATCCCCATCCTGTACCATTACCTGGTTCTCTGTAAGGCCCCATTCCCACCAGTTATTTTTAAATAAAACACAAGGTGTCCCAAAACACAAGGTAAAACAATATGTGCCAGCAGCTGAAAATAAGTACCATACTTCAAACACCCTTTAACAAACAGAAGATGAAACTGATTTTTTTTCATGGTGCTATTGCCCAGGTAAGACACCTGCTGAATTTCCTGGGATTTTGGAGGAAGTTTGTATAAGGTCTCATCCCTAGACCTTCTATAAATCCACAGTTGTAACAGACTGTTTTTTAACATGCATGTTTGTGCACGTGAGAGGAGGGTAGGGTGCCAGGTTGAGACAAGTTTTCTTAAATTTTCAGGTGTTATGGAAAAATCCAAACATTTCATTAACACAATTTCCTTGTTAACAGTGTAGCAAATGAAAACAAAAAAAAAAATCAGTTGAATTAAATGTGATCCTGAAGAGTGACAGGAATGGAACTCTTTTTAAATCCATGGCAGTAAATTCAGGTGCACAGCAGGTTGCTTTCTCTGTGCTGCAAAACGCTCGACTTAGTTCCTTTCCTTCATAGGGAACAGAGGTACCTGTGTAAAGATTCACAGTTGCAAAGGACACCCACTGAACACTGACCAACACCTTCACCCAACACTACCTATCCTGTGCCAGTTTTTTATCTATTTTTTTAAAACATAGAAAATAAATCAGGTGTGCAACACCACAATGCAATAATCCCCTCAAGTATGAGGAGCACTGAGGTAGCTCTGATACTACTTGAAGAAGGACATTCTTCAAGTAGTCCTTGGGGTTTGGGGAAGATGCTACTGATGTAAAAAAGGTTTAACAGAGACAACTCCAAGATACATGTAACTTCCCAAGGGGGGAAAGAAAAAAAAAACTCTCCCAGTGCTTCAAGGAGAGAAAGAAGCTACAGCAGAGAAGGAAGCTACAGCACAGAAGATGTTCCTTGACACCAAGTAGCAGACTTCGGGGTAATGGTCTTTTTAGATCTATGTTACAGCAGAACATAAGCCCAATTTTACCTCTAATTGATTAATGCTCTCCAGTGTGTAAAAATACAGTATAGACTCTTGTAACAAAACCACAGTTTACAAGAAAAGAAGAGAGGAGAGCCAGCAACAGAGTCCTGAGGAAAAGAAGTGTCTCATGGCCCAGAGCAGAGCTCTGCCCTCCAGCCTCTCCCACCAGGACATCTGGCTGTGGGTTTTTCCATGGTACATATCACACCCTGCACATTACTCAGTTCATTTGCCAGGGCATTTTAATCCCTCTTCAGTAAAGGTGTATTGATGACATTAAACTGTATTATTTTTATTAAAACTTCTATATCTCAAATGTATGTGAAGCCACATGGGGCTAAGTGATTTCTGACTCGAGTAATGCCAGTGAATACTACAGAGCATTTATCTACATGTTTGGTAGAGAAGGATAAGTACCACTTATTAGTAATAATGACAAAACTTTATTTTCATTTGAAACCATCAAGTCAGCCTGACAACAGACAATAATGTTTCTATCAAAGCCTTCATTAGAAAGGGTTTCTCAGACCAAGGACAGATTTTCTACTGAAACCAGACACTCCATCTCACATGGAAAAACCATTTCCTTGCTCAGGACATTGCTCGGGAGATGTCCATCAACTCTTGATTCAACTCTGAAGAATATTCCAAGTTTGCTTTCCCACATCTAAAGAAGGAAACCGATTTATTTGCAGAGTCCTCTTTATTATTTGTTCCTGTCATTGCCTTGCAGGACAGGAAAAAGAACAAAAATTCTGTCCTAACAGACTAGAAAAGGGTTTTGTACAATTCCTCTGACACACGAGTACAGAGTTGGAGAGAACAGCTGTAATGCAGAAATAGAGTTATGTTATCCATCAGTCTGAGAGGACAAATGGAAATGATGAACACAGTGACACCAAATAGAATCAGTTTTGCTCAAAAGACAGCCAAAACCACCTAGATTTGTACATATTAAAAATTAAATAATTTTAGAACAGCTCCACATACTGTACAGTTCCATATTGCACTGACATAAAAAAAAAAAAAGGAAAGAAATTGAAGCACTGAAATGGCAAATGAGGACAAACTCTCCTCACAGCAGTTTTCACAAAGGTGAGAAACAAGCTTTATGTATCAGCATGTTTCCTCCAAGGGTTGCAGCAACACTGATGGTTTCCTGCTCCTGACAGCAGGTTTAAAGCCTTTTCTCTTCTGGTTTTCATGATGCTTCCTGTGGTTGTGCTCCCAGACAGTGCTGTCCATGCTCCGAGCTGGTCAGACACTTCAGCTCACCCCAAACCAGGACTTCTGTGCAAGAAGTGCTCGTTTTCTTCTTGCTAGTCAGATCCATTGAAGACAACTGTCCACTGCTAGGACTGGGGAGAAAAAAAAAAATCAGCAGGTCAGATTACAGATATCATCCATGGAGGGGGAGGGTCCACTCCAAACAGGAGTTTCCTGTGAGAAATGTCACAGGATGGTCAACGTAAAATCTGACCCAGAAGAAAGGCTCCTCTGAGTCTGGAGAAACATGAAACAAGTTTGCATACCCTTCTAGATGTATTATATCTCCACCATTAAACCCCCAGATATACAGTCCCATTTTGGGCCTCTCACTACAAGAAGGACATTGAGGTGCTGGAGCGAGTCCAGAGTAAGGCAGTGGAGCTGGGGAAGAGTCTGGAGTGCATGTCCATGTGAGGGGCAGCTGAGGGAGCTGGAGGGGCTCAGCCTGGAGAAAAGAAGGATTAGGGGGCCTTCTTGCTCTCTACAACTCCCTGAAAGCAGACTGGCTAGCCAGGCAGGGGTCAGTCTCTTCTTTCAAGTAACAAGTCATAGGACAAGAGGAAATGGCTTCAAGTTGTCCCTGGGGAGGTTTAGATTGGATATTAGGAACAATTTCTTAACTGAAAGAATTGACAAGCGTTGGAACAGGCTGCCCAGGGCAGTGGTGGAGTCACCAGCCCTGGAGGGATTTCAAAGACACATGGATGTGGCACTGAGGGACATGGTTTAGTGGTGGACTTGGCAGTGCTGGGTAATGGTTGGACTCAGTGATCTCAGAGGTCTTCTCCAACCTAAACAATTCTATGATTCTGTGATTTTGAAACTCCTTGAAATGAGACTACTTTTTTTTTTTTTTAAATAACAATTATTTCAGGTGTGACCAACTTTTTCAGCTCTCATGAGTCAAACTCCATGCTTACACCCAAGTTTACAAAAGAGGATGACTAATGTTTTCCCCCTCTGTTATGCCATGATAAACACCTACACATGGTTTCTTCCACCCAGGTGAGTGACAACATCGACCCAAATTCTTAGGCACATGCAGCCACAGTTTCCACACCAAGTTTTGCCCAGTGATATCACTTAATACTTTTATCAAATGTTGCTGAGTCATAGAACTAATGAAATTTAGACCTGTTGTTTCCAGAAGGTTATACTGGTGGTGACTTGAGAAAACTTTAACTTTCAAACTTTCAGTCCTGACCTAAAGCCTGATAGGATGTGAAATACCTTCACTGTTGTTTGGATCCTCAATCTGTATAAGCAAGAAATGTAATCTCAGTTTGTTAAATTCGGGGTAGCCACAAACACATCCTTTCTTTTTCCTCTGCTGCATAGGAAAAATCTTCAGCAGAAATTTGAGGCTTGGTGGGTTTGTTTGTTATTGGGCTTGGGGTTTGTTTTTTTATTTTTTTTTTCACTGGTTAATTGTTTTGTTCTATTTTTTTTTTTTAAGAGAAAACCTTCTGCAATGCATTTAAACTTAGCACATACGGCAGGATGCAACTAAAAACTAAACTGGAGAGGTAGGATGCAGCGGAGTCAGAAGTTCCACAGACATGCAGCCTCTCCTGCCCCAAACAACCCAAATGGTGATATCAGAAGGGAGCCATAGTTTCCACAGCCCCTCTATTTCCCCTCATAAATCAAGTATGTTTGCACAAACTGTTAGTGAAAGACCCTCTGCAGCTTTCAATACTAGAATCACAAATGGAAAAAAGCAAGGAAATTATTTTTTCAAAGTCCAAACTGAACTGACACAGTTTCTTTTGGTAGACAGCAGGAGTACTGTAGATAATTCTTGTGAGACCGCTAAAGAGGATTCCCTTTCATAAACACAGTGTAAAACCACTAAAGCCTTGGTACCAAAAGAAATCTAAGAACAACAGACAAAAGTTTTCTAGTACAGGTAGGAAGCACCAACTCAGTGATGCCAACACATCAATTCTAACAAGGTTTTCCTAGGAAGCTGCTGAAACACAGTTGTTTCCTTAAGGTTTAAACACTTGCTTTTAAGGAACTGCCCTGATTTTTAAAAAGCCCTCAAGCTTTCATGAGCACACAACATCAACTAGCCCCAAACATACTGTCTGGGCTCCGAATGGTTTCCATCCATCAGCTGAAAGCAGAATAATCCTCTCACATTCTAAAGCAGCCCTGCTGGCATACAGATCCACATTTTTGTGAAGGAAGCAACCAGGTCATTACATTGGGATTTTGGACTCCTAATTCTGTTCCTTCCTTATTCAGTAACCTTAAAGTAAATCTAATTTACAGATGGGGGGAAAATGTCATTGGCATTGTGTATCTAAAGGGCTTGGACATCTACAGGTGAAGAGATTAGATTAAAATACCATTTTTAATTTTGTAACAACAGCAGTAGGTCATGTAGCAGTAACAAAAAAAGATCAATTGCCACTTCTGATATTTAGGAGCTTAATATCCTCAACATATCCTTTTGAGATACTTGTATTTCCTTCAGCAAGCATTTGCCTTAGAAAAATGTTAAACTAGGTAAGATGTAGTGGATGGTTCCATTCTTTTCATGTACAAATAAGAAGGTGTGTAAATTGGTAAATTAAGACAGTAACAGGGAAATAAAATAATCTTTACCTTTTCTAGACCCCACTTCCGTCTTGATGAAAGGCAGTTCATCCTTAAGGCTTCCCTTGTCTGTAGATTTAAATTAAAAATATTAAAGGAAACGGTTTCTCAGGGAGTAGAAAATGTTCATATAATCCAGAATAAGTACCTTTCTGTCCAGAAGTGTCCCAAACAACAGGATGAAGAATCCCTAAGAGATTGCAAAACCAGTTAACAAAACCAGCATAGCCACATGATGTTTCTTAAGTGCTTCTAGATGTCATTTCCTTAAGGATAGACCTCATCTGCTATGATTCGGGTAACAGCAACACACAAAATGGGTTTATCCACCTGGGACATATGGGCTGTCTGGGAACACCAGGAATGGATATACAACCTGTGTTAATTCTCACTACAAACTGGACTGATGGGTTACATAGCAGGACTTTCTCAGCCAACTCAGTTACAATCTGAATCAAGAAGAGCTAAGACAGACCAGGTGTACAACAGTGTGTCAGGTAACATTGGATGTTAACACCAATCAGTTATTCAAAACCACAGAATCAGTCAGGGAATGGTTTGGGTTGGAAGGGCCCTTAAAGACCATGCTGTTCCAACCCCCCTGCCATGGGCAGGGATACCTCCCACTAGACCAGATTGCTGAAAGCCCCATCCAACCTGGCCTTGAACACTTCCAGGGATGGGGCATCCACAGCTTTCCTGGGCAACCTGTGCCAGGGCCATCTTCAACAGCAAATGAGAATTTTCTGTGTATTCGTTAATTGATAAGGGTGAGACATCTTTGCAGTTACGAGACATTAACTGGTGTATTTTATGTTTAACAGAAATTCATCTTCTTAATTGTTCACCACACTTTAAACCAACTATTTTGCCCCATTACCCATCTACCTTTACTACTCTAATGCAGGATGCCTCGTGCATGTATTATGTAAAGGGGCTGAGTCAAAAGGAAAGTTTAGATCCTATTTTTCATGCACAATACATGTTGCCAGTCCCTCTTTGACCTGATACCTTTATCCCAGGCTCAAAATCTGAGCACACACTATTCCTGGTCTCCCAGAGTTTACCTGGAAGGCGTTCAGCAGCGCGAACGTGATGTGGAATGCCAGAGATCGGCTGTCGAGAATCGTGGCCAATCCAAACCCCCAGGTGAGACCCAGAAGAGGCGTCAGAAGGGCAACATTTTTGCTGATTCGGATCATGCTGCTCAAATCTTGTGACTTGCAGCCTTCTCCAACAGAGGATCTCCCAGTCTTCACCACAACCACCACCACCACCACCAGATTCACCACAATGATGCTCAGAGCAGGCACGACAAAGGCCAAAAGGGCTTTTGTCTCATACCAGTTAAGCCAGCAGGCTCCACTCCTTAAATACCCATTCTTTGGTTCAGTGATGGCAACAGTGAGGATAGATATGACCAAGGGACATCCATATCCAATAGAGAATGCTGCAGCCAGGAACACAGATCTCGTTACCTTAAAAAAAATTAATAATAATCCATAGAGAATCAAGAGTCCCAGTGTAAACATCCAAAAAAACAAGGCAAGGTAGAAAAAGTGAAGGAAAAAAGTGGCTGCTACACACAACTGGTAGTTCAGGGCTGTATTGTGCACAATAGCTGCCAGGATGAACAAAACATCAGCAACGAGCAGCGACGCAGCGATGTTGACCAAACAGAAGTGGCGCATGTAGGTTATTTCAGTTTTTGTGACGTGGTGCCAGACAACAGCCTCGATGACAAGGCAGAGAACCAGGCTGAGAATGGAAAAGCCTAAGCCCACCCTAGTGATGTAATCCAGTGCCACGCTCCGCGGCGTCGCAGGGGACATCAGAATGGAGAAGGACTTGTAGGTCCGGCGCTGGTGGGAGCAGACACAAACCACGCTGCTGACGGTGTCCAACTGCATCCTGCACGCCCGGCTGTCCCAGCGCCGCTCAGCAGAGTGCCACCCCACACACTGGGCCTCCACCTGCTCCAGCTTATGCACCTTCTCAAAGGTGAGCGAAACCCGCTGGAGCTCCTCCGGCAGAGACACCGACAACACCATCCCGTTCACAAACCCGGGGTCCAACCGGGCACTCTCCATAACGGCCCCGAGCGTTGGGAATGCGATGCTGATGGCCTTGGAAGCCCTGGGCAACTTCAAAAGCTCTTCTTCTGGGATCATCACGTGCCCAGTGATGTTGCCTGTGTTGTTGAACTCCATAGAAAAATCAAAGCTCGTTCCTGAAGTGTTTCTGTGTATGCTGTAGCCTTTCGTAGCGATGAAGGGCTCCTGCACACTTTCCGACCCGTTCCTTAGAAGAAGCTTCCCAGCAAACAAATTCACGGAGTCCAGTAATTCTGAACCAGCATTTCTGTCCCTTACAAAAGCCCAGTTGGAAATGATGGAGCTGTTCAGAATATGGTTTGCTATCCTGCTGTAGCTCTGAAACAAACATGAAAACTATAATTTTTTTTTTTATATTAGAAGAAACCAAATATTATTCCACTGGCAGAGCTTCCCAAAAGGCTTATTTAATTCATGAGTGATTTTTACAAAGGAAATATTCCTTCTGACACTGAACATGCTCTCCATGATCCATCCCAGTCAAATCTAAACATCTCATTACTAGAATTGTCCTATCCTCTTCATATATAGATCAAAAGGTGATTGGAGAAGTAAATATAAAGTAAAATATCAGGACACTCTAGTTCTATTCCAGACACTGACCCACTGTGCAGACCTGATTTACATCACCCTTCCTGTATTTCTTCCCCCACCTCTCTGATTTCTGAGTTCATCAGGAAAAGATACCAGTTTCTGTTGTGCAACACATGACACAACACAGCTGCAGGTCAGCATCTCCAAAGCTGCCTTCCCTACAGTGTCATACTTCCAAAATTAATTCTTCCTTGTACTGCTATTCCACAGCTACAACAGCAGGTCCTGAAAACTTTTGCTTTTAAAGAAATTTAATTCCACAGTACATTTTCATCACATGTGAATAAGTCAAACAGTTTCTCTGACAACAAAACAATGGCCCACTCTGAAAACTCTTTCCAGCTGATCTCTGTGTGACTTGCAGCCACCATTTCATTGGACATTTCTGGCCATAAGGACAAAATACTGTATGGATGCTCTGGAAACCTCAGCAGCACCTCCCAAAGCCCACAAGAGTAAATACCTGCATTTTTGCTCTAGTGACATTCTCTGATAACAGCAGAGAAATCTTCTTCAGCAAATCCACTATATCAGCTATGTTTCCTGGAATGGCTGGTGAAGACAGGATATCTGGGATGATGCACGAAAAATCAGCTTGGCAGCTTCTATTCCCATGGTCATCAGCACCAAAATGTTTTGGCCCATCTCCAGGCTTCCCATGCCCTGGCTTTCCTCCTGCTACAAAAGGAAGATGTTCTCCAGCAACATGTCCTTCAGAGCATGGAAGGAGTCCACTTTCAGATATCCTCTGGAGGGAGGAAAACACATTTGAGACAATTAATGAACAGAATGAAAATGAAGCTTCAGTTACAACCAGGCAAGAGGTCTGGTGCTGGGTGTGCAGGGAATGTGCCAGATGGACTGAAACCCAGAACCAAAGCTCACCTGAGAAAACATTGTACTGGTACAACACACAAGAAAAGAGGGGCAAGAACTAAATGCAGTGCCTTATTCTTGAAGTGATTTAAGTTTTATTTTGTCCTTGAGGAGAATTTACCATGAATGATCTGATCATTACAGATACTGCTATTGCTCTTTACTCAGGTTCATCCTGGTGTATCCTTGTCTTGGTTGAGATCCACATGAGGAACATCAACAAACTGAACAAGACAACTTTGTTTCTGAATTATGTTTCCACACATGCATTTCCCAAATTTATTTCCTTTCACTTGATTTAAGATGGTGAAAGGACGAAAGCACAAGTCTGATGAGGAGCAGCTGAGGGAGCTGGGGATATTTAGCCTGGAGAAAAGGAGGCTCAGGGGTGACTTTACTGCTCTCTACAACTACCTGAAAGGAGGTTGTAGTGTGGTGGGGGTTGGGCTCTTCTCCCAAGTAACAAGCGACAGGACAAGAGGAAATGGCCTCGAGTGGCACCATGGCAGGTGTAGATTGAATATTAGAAAAAATTTCTTCACTGAAAGGGTGGTCAGGCATTGGAACAAACTGCCTAGGAAAGTGGTGAAATCACAATCTCTGGAAGTGTTCAAAAAACATGTGGATGTGGCACCTAGGACATGGTTTAGTGATGAACACAGTATTAATGAATTGTGATGGGTTAATGATTGGACTTGATGATCTTAGAGGTCTTTTCCAACACAAATTATTCTGTGATTCCATGAAGTCAAAGCTTTGCTCAAGATTGAGAGGGTATGGAGGGAGAGGCTGTCTTTGAAAATTATGAGCATAGGCCAAAGAAGGTGTATAGAAGTTAACTCACCTGAAAAAGGGACTGAACATCCAAGTTTGCACAGGCATCAGACAACATGTGCCACTTTCTGTCTTCACAGACAAAGCTTGTCTCCCCGTGGAAGGAGGGAGAGCAAGGCTGAATACAAACAGCTCCATTGTCTTGGCAGGGAATGACGTTTATACAGGCATCTGAAAAATAAATCGAGCAGATATTGTTATAAGGTGTAAGACCTCATGGTCCTCATGGTCCATGAGGTGAGTATCGGTGGTGTAAAGTACTGATAACTGATAACAACTCAAAGAATTAAACAAGACACATAGTTATTCACTGTACCTTGCTCATTACCAGTCTTTGATTCCCTACCGAGAACCTGAAAAATAAAAAGTAGAATATATGTTGAATATTTAAATAAATAACTAAAGGATGATTCCTTGGCACAAACCAGAAAGAGGGGAAATAGTCCTTTTGAGTCCAGAATGCAGAGCTCATGTCCCCTTGCTTGTACAGACCAATTCAGAACTCACTACTTAGAGTTTGTCTCTCTAGATGAAACCTTCAGTTGGACCCTTCTACTGAAATGACACACTGAGGATCACCCAACTCCAGTAGTTATTCCTCAGTCAAAAAGCCTCTGTTAGGCTCCAGTATTTCTCATGTTGATGAGAATATATGAATTTCTGATGTGATCTATATGCTTTTTGCCACAAGATAGTGCTATAGTTGTACAAATACCAATATCTGCTTTGTTCCCCTCTGGACTGGGAAGCAGCCCTGAGGTCTGTGTGTAGAGCTCCTGCAGGTAGGAATACCTGCTGGAACTGTGTGTTGTACAGCCTGACATAATCCAAAACAGCTTCCATCGTTGCTTGGGCCATCATCTACAACCAGTCAAACCTTCCAAAACCTAAAGGGGTCTACAAGGCTGGAGAGTCACTTTTCACAAGGGTAGAGTGACAGAACAAGGGGGAACAGCATTAAATTGACAGAGGGCAGGTTTGGATTAAGTATCAGGAAGAAATTCTTTACTGTGAGGGTGGTGAGGCTCTGGTACAGGTTGCCCAGAGAAGCTGTGGCTGTCCCATCCCTGGAAGTGTTCAAGGTTAGGATTCATGAGGCTTTGAGCAACCTGGTTCTCACAAGTTGAATAGCAGGTTTTTAGCACTCCAGGAGTTGTGCTGGAGGTTCACTGGCATCTGGCATACTGAACATACTGAATACTTCAAAGTATTTTCTCCTGGAACAGGTTGCTCAGAGAAGCCATGGTTGCCCCATCCCTAAAAGTGTTCAAGGTCAGGTGGGATGGGATTTCAGCAACCTGGTCTAGTGGAACTCACCCTGAGAGCACTGTGTGGTGTGGCCAGGAAGAAGTGCACAGCCCAAAGGAGCAGGAAGCAGACCACCCTCACATCCATTGTTGAGCATTTGCTGCTTTCTTCCTGGAAGAAACATATTAAAGAAGTTTAGACACCATTGTTTCCACTTTTTGAACACAGTCTGAAAGCAGCTAAACCTATGACAAAGACTGTCCTTACTGGCCTTGCAAGGTGGATTTGGGGCATTCATAATTTATTACCTTTACTGAGAATGATTTGTGAGCCCTTTCTTGAAAAAAGAAAAAAAAGAAAAAAAGACAAAATCTGTCCAACACTGAAAGTTACTGCATTAATAATTTACTGTAAACCGAGAGCTGGAGAGCTTATTAAAGCAGTTCAGCCTGTGGGTCCCTTCAGAAGTGATTTAAGACAGCCTTGCCTCCACTTCGACACTGCTGCTCTCCTTGGGCAGTTCTTGAGGAGCCCCATCATGAGGTAAGAAACTTGGGCACTCAGGGCTTGGATATCAAAAACTAATAAACAAGGACCAGACCAAGTAAAGAGTTATTTCCTTTGCAGGTGGATTCAGACCTCTACTCCCTCCATGAAGCTTCCTGTGGTCCTTGATAGAAGCTAAACATCCTGGGATGCAACTTGCTACATGTATATTTGTTGGAGGAAAATAATTCAGTAAAAGAAATTAAGGAAAAACAATGTTTTAGATCAAACCTGATTATTACATGCTTTACATGTCCAAGGCAAAAGCAACAGCTGCTCTGCATTCAAAAGAATTGAGACACTGATCTTCTATCACTGGATGTATAAGTAGATTAGGTCATTTACTAAAAAATAAGAAACATAAAACCAGTGAGCGAAAACACTAAAGCACAAAACAAATGCTCAGCTGCAAAGCAGGATGATTACTAGATTTCAGGAGATGGCAACAAGAAAAAGCTCATAAAATCACCATGCCTTGATAGGACCCACTGAATTTTCCCCCGACACATACTGATCAGCACAGATGATGTAGATCAGAAGCACAAAGGGTCCTGCACTGATGGAGCAAAGATGTGTTCTCCCATCCAGGAGACTCCAAGCTCTCACCATCTGACAGCATCAAAGGCCCAGGCACAGAGCTGGCTGCCCCTTTCATCTGTGACATTTGTTCACACCTTGCTATGCTTTTAGGTCTGTGGGTTTATTACTTAACTGTGAAATAATCATAAATATAGAGCTTGATGCACTGAATTTCTAAGCTAGCTCTAAAGGAGAGCCTTGTGACAGCCTCTTGAATTCAACTGCTAATTGGAAAAGCATTTTCTGGGTTAAAAGCTACAAGCCATTAGCTCTTGTAAGGAAATAAAATGGATATGGAGAAGTGAACCAAAATACTTGGATCAATATTGACAAAGAAGGGGAGGTGGCTGGGAAACACCTACAGGTCTGAGGCAAAAGGTTGTATCAAATTCTTTCCCGATTTCTGCAGTCATTAAGTGTTGATTGTGTGCTCGTAGCCCTAATTCCATATCACAGCTACAATCCTTGAGCTCATCATGTCTCACCATTAATTAATTCACATTCATTTTGTATTTAATCACCAATGGATCTCCACCCAGGGCTGTTACCTTTGAGTGAGGTAGAAATCTGGGACACCTCCAGGTATCTCAGGCTCACAGAGATACTGGCCCGTGTTGCCAGTGAAACACTGATCTCGCTCAGCTGCATTGCTTGACTCATCATAGAAACCTCTCAGTCTCACCAATGCAAGAATCTGCCAAGGAAACTACTGTGCAGCAACAGAAGCTTGGAGCAAAACAACTAATACAGCAGCAAGTCACTGCCACTTTAGGAAAAAACAGGGATGTAGTGACACAGGGCCACATGAAAGCATATACAGATATTCCTCTTCCTCCAAAGCATCCAATTATGGCACTTCAGACAGAGGATAATTTATCTCTTCTCATAAACTATCTACTACCATTAATGCCTGACTTTTTAAGCAGCTGTAAACATGTTAATTCTCTCTTCCAGAGGATCCTGTTTTGTCAGGACACAGGTACACGAGCAGCTGAGTTGTCAATACTCTCTCACATGAAAAGGATTTTCTAGTGAGAAGACACTGCCACACCCACAGGTTTCTCCCACCCAGCTCAGGAGACTGTCACCAGCTGCTGATCCTCCTTCTCCAGGTCATTTCAAAGCCCTCAACAGAAGGGAAAGAGCAAAGAGTGAGTGGATGGACAGTGGTTACAAGAGAGCAAAGAGCCTCTTAAAACAGTAAAAAGAAAGGTAAACTGATCATGTATTTAAAAAGTAATCCATATGCTGGTTAATGCATCATAGCCTCAAATTCAAATCCCTTACTCTGTCACTCTTGTTGGCTTAAAATTGAAGTATTTCATAAAATCCTACAAAACTATCCTCCTTGGCTCTACCCCAAGCATGTTCTTGCATTTAACTTCTGGCAGGATGCATTGCATGGCAGTCTGGCCCCACATGGGCACAGCTACCAGAGGGCTCTGCCCGAGCAGTGACAAGTGTGGCAGCTACACCCCCACACTGGTGGACCCAAGGTCTCTGGCCAAAGGGTTCTCCATCACCTAAAGTCACCTCTCTTCCCTCTCCACATGACAAACTATAGTTAAGTTTACAGGGAAAGCTATAAGCTCAAGTTGTACAAAATTAAAATTTATACTGACCTTGCCATAATTAGCTGGACAAATATATTTTCCCAAACAGTACAAACTTGCACTGTATGTATTTAAAACTTAATAAAAATATTAAATCCATTGTTACAGAACCTAATCTATTAGTTTTAGGGCTTGAATGGCCATGATCACTTGCCATTGCTACCATGCAATTTGAGGCTGCAGCAAGAGACTTCGGAGTGTTCAGCATGCTCATCCAAGCATAAAAAGTAAAGTTCTTAATTCTCCCAGAATGGTATTAGTTGTATTTTTAAAGGAATCACACTTAAAAAATTTAAATAAAGCAAGTTCTGAGAAGAGTTATATTTATAGTTAACTTTAGCCATAAGAAAACTCCAGATTTTCTTAAAAGCTACAGCACCGTGATTAGAGACCAATTACAAAACTTCAAGAAAAAAAAAAATCAGAGGTTAAGTAATTATTTCCACAGATGTAAAGAGAATGTAAAACAGATGAAATAATTTCAAAGTAAATACAGCCACAGCAGTTAAATGCATTTTAGATTATGAATGAACCAATTTCACAGACCACTGATAATTCCCAAGCAGTTCTGGAATAGTGAAGTTTTGTGATAGTGCTCACCGTTTTCAGAAGTCCGGGTTCTACATTAAGCAAAGTTAACCCAGCCAGAGATCATCAAGGTATCAGAGGTGATTGTCTAACCATTCATCTGCTGCCATCGTGCCCCAGCCTCACTCTCACAGCCTTACCCAGTGTTCCCTGGGTGCTCTGATTCAATTGGAGTTTTCCCATGAAGAAATAACCTTGGGAACCAGCTGCTTCTTGTCTTGCCTGACTGGATTAATGTTAAGGAATCTGCAGATGACAATGAAGGTATTGCACTGCAAAATGACAAAACAAGTTACAAACACACCCACAGAACTGCCAGATTGCCACCTTTGCCAGGAGTCCACACTGATGAATCACACTCACGTGGTTGGTACCCTTCCTCCTGGTGGAGGAGGCAGCTTCTGCTCTTCTGTATTTCACAGAACTACAGAATGGTCTGGGTCAGAAGGGACCTTAAAGATCACCCAGTTCCAACTCCTCTGGCATGGGCAGGGACACCTTCCACTAGACCAGGTTGTTCAGAGTTGGCCTTGGACACTTCCAGGAATGAGGCATTCACAACTTCTCTGAGCAACAGACCTTCTTAACACCCCAAAACAAAATCTTATCAAGTTAATGCATCACCCTTTATAAATCCAAGATGACACTGCTGATGGGAGCACAGCTAAAAAGCTCAGTGAGCAAGTAATAACCTTTTCTTTAGGGACACCTAATTGTAAGGGGTGACAACTGCCTGATGAACCTTGTGCCATGGCCACTGCTGGCTCTCCTAAATATCACCTCACCTCCAACATCCAGATTCCCAACAGCCAGTAGTTTACTGTAACAGATGGAAAATTCCTAAAGCTCTTCCTACTAACAACAAGGCTGCTTTCAAAGAGCTTTAGTCACTACATTTTTCCACATCCTTGCAAAATGTTTACAGGGTTTCCTGAGATACTGTCATTTTGTCTGCTACCACAGATCCAAACATTCCTCAGTCACAGGCAAGTCTCCAAATTAGCTGAAAAGTAGGTATTATTTACTGCTCTGTTTTGATACAGCCAGTCTCACATCTCACATCAGCACCAAGTAGGAATTTAGCCAAGCACAATCATACACAGCCAACACAACCCACCTGGGAAGGTTAAATTACTTGTACCTGATACAACGGCAGGTAGAGATGAATTTAAAAAAATACCTCTACGTAAGAAGGGCCAAAACCCAATCATGCTGAAGTATGGACACCTGTTTTAAAAGGCTTCTTGCCTATGTCACCTGGAGCTGTGCTTCTACATACCTTCTAAACCCTTATGATGGCAAAACTGAATGCCCCTGATTGTCAAACATCTCCTCAGCCTCAGCAATAGTCATCTGAAGGACACAAAGACCAGTGTCCTGCAACACTCAGACACAAACCTGCTTCTCCCAGGAGGAATAACTGAATTTGTGCTCCCAGGGGGCTTGGAAAAAGACTGAAACCATGACTTCCAGAAAGGGGAGCACTCCAAACCCTAAACCAGCAGCATCAGTCAGTTGGGGTTGTTACAAGCTGGTCAGGTTGTTTGCATTCCTCAGGCTGGGAGGTGTGTGCCCAGGCACCCAAAGGGAGTGGTTTGTCTTCTCAGCTCTTGCAAAATCCGATTACTCAAGATCTACGACCAGCTGCCACAATGCTGATTTCTCGGAGATCAGAAACATCTCAGATAACTTTAACAGCAGCCAAAAGGCAGCTGTGAAAACCTGTTTTTACCATCCCTTTGAAAAGAGTTAACAGACTTCTGAAAATTTATGACTTTAAAGAATATGAGGTATTTATTTAAAAGTTCAACAGATACTTTGCTACACAACTCAAAGTCAAACCTTGCATGACATCACGGGTTTCCATCAGAAACTTCACTATCATGAAGCAACATTAATGAAAAAAGTCATCTTTGTGGAAAAAATCAAATAAGTAGACCTGTAATTTCGGTGTGTTTGGTTTTATTATACTTTGTATGCAAACAAAAACTTTTTAGAGAATCTTGTTAAGACTGAATAAAAACCTTAGAGTTTAAAAATACCCTTTTGTTGTTCTGTTCCTCATTTACCTTTAACCTCATAGGTATCCCTATTAAACATCCCACACCAGAGTTTTCAGTTCTTCACTATACACTTAAGTGCTTCATGCATTCATCCATGTTACTGAATGGAACAAGGAGCCTAAAAAGAGGCTCTGAAGATGCAGAGTAAGGTCAGTTCAATATGAACCAATGGGGGGGGGGGGAAGAGAGAAAGAAGAAATCCTGAGAAGTTACACTTGCAAAAAGCCCAGTAAGCTTTCCAACTGCTTGGATCCTAAGCCATCCTGACAGTCAGGAACCAGAGCATCCCAGTGAGCAAATGAAAATCTGAAAGCCTCAAATGGGGACTATATAAATACTTTGCTCTGCCCTCCCCCCGCAACTCCTCCTGCAAAGGATTTACCAGCATACAAAATCATTCCTGAACAGAACTGAGAAGATGTTTGAACAGGTTTTTATACTGATTTTATTTGCTGAGTTTGGATAGCATGCATCATTTTACAGCACCGGTATAAAGTCAGTGAAGCACACAGCTCATAGGAACTTGTACTGTGGAATGTCTTCAAAACCATTACCCTCTCCCCCTCCACCGCAGTACAGAACACTGGCTGAAGACAGGACAGACACATATCAGGGTAACTTCCTTATGGCTAAAAATACTCATAGCAGCGACTTTTACAGAAGGGTTCATTAAATCAAGTCATTGCACTTGGGTCATTTATTGCTATAGCGAACAAAGGCCATTAAATAACAAATGCCTTCCATTTGTGGCTTTAACTGATTGTCTTGTTCTGTTCATCCTCAAGCTCACACAGAGGCACAACTTCTGCAGAGCAAATCCATCCCAAGATTTGTTTCATGCTCCAACCACAGTGAAGAGCTTGTATAACAAAACTGGGTATTCCATTAGGCTCAATTCTTGCTTTCCATCACCTGCTTTAGAGGTGAATTCCAAGCAAGGGTTTAGTGTCTGACGAGAAGCATTGCTGCTGCACATGATTCCTCAATATAAATACATGGCTCAACCCTTCATTTGTGGTGCATTTAGGCAATTCGAAGTTAAAAGCATTAATATTGAATCAGCTTATTACCAATTTGACTAGCAAATATTACTCAATACCTGCATAGTATATTAATCAAATTTCATTAACTATTTGAATCAGCAATCGACGAACATCCTCCAGTTGACTTTCTGACATTTAATGTTTTATGATGCATCAACTGTGGAAAAAGTACACTCTCAAGAAGTAACACTTCCATGTCACTTGAGCTAGTGACATACTAAATAATTACTATATGTATGACTACTCCCATGAATAGAAGTTTAATTACTTCTTTTATCGGTGAAGTTGCCAAACTATGTGACACTTTTTTGTCATTTAAATTACAGCAGATCAAAAGGAGATGAGCTCATTACTACCAGAATTAATGCATTTTGACTGGCCTTCTAAAGCTGTATGGTTTTTTAATTCTTTAATCAAACAAACACAGCAATAAATACCATTATCTCCCATCACTTTGCATATTATTTGTATATTGTTCTGCTGCAAGTGCTGAGCTCAGGGGTTAAAGATAATGGTAATCCACAAGATCTCAACTGTTTTCCATAAAATAAAGACACTGTCTTGGACATCAGCAAAATTATGTCAAAGCAATTGTTCCAATTACTCATTAAAATACAAAGGTGTTATTAAATTTAGAGGTACACAGTATACTGAGAAAGGTCATGGCATAAATATATAAATATTGAGACCTTTTGAGAGTATCAAAGTTCCAAAGGGATTTATTTGGAGACATGTTATAAACAAAACCTGACTATTGTAAAAACAGATCAAGATGCATACTGAACCATTACAAAGACTGATGACTTCAGTTTAGATACACAGGTACACAGACGTCGTGACTTAAGGTTTCCTTTTCCATGCTGTATACTGGAGTATTTCAGGCACAACAGGTTAAGACTGGACTCAAGCCTTTTTTCTGTATTTCCTGCATTTTGTGGTTTTACAAACTGATTTTTTTTCATAATTTCATGATTCAGTCCTAAATCCCTTTTTAATCCAATAGTGCAAGTGACAAACCGTTCTGCTGAACTACTCGGATTAGGTCACCCATTCTCACTACAATGCATAGGAGTTTCACCTGCTTCATTGCACTAACAAATTCCTATCTCATTACTCAACTTATAAACAGTATAGTATTAATATTCTCACTGCAGACAGGCACAACAGCATAACCCTGGGTGAGACTGCCAAAATTATACAAATATCATATATTCCCTTTTGCGTGTAGGGGAAAAGTAGTGACTACAATTACAATACAGTTATTCCACCCCTCCCAATAGACTATTTTACAGATTAGTTGTAAAGATAGATCACCCTATTTATAGTATACATCTCTTTAAAAATTAAGCTACAGGTATTCCATAAAAATCTATTAAGAATTCCCTCTCCTTTCTATACAGATTCAGTAGTATTTTCTAGCAAACCAAAAAAATAAGGTCTGCAATTCCAGCACAGTAAGAAATAAGGCCTCTTTTATATTGGCAAAAAAATTACACCATTATTCTTTTTTGTTTTCTTATCTCTCTGAATATAAGACTATATTCCTTTTTTTACTATATTTTTTCTTTAAGACCGTAGAACAACAGCATCCATCATTATGAAATAAGAGTCAGTTCTCCTTGTGTTCAGCTTTGAATTCCTGGTGAGTTAAAAACATTGAGTCCATAGCTCTCATGTAGACATCACTGCTTTCTTCAATTTTTCTATTTCAAGCTGGAAAATGGACATTTTGAAAAGAAAGTCAGTATTAAAGTAGCAATAAAGGAAAGTCTTCAGAGCTTTCACCAAAGTTGTAACCTTTTCAAATACACTGAAGTTAATAATATTGTAACATTACTGCATATAACAGCTCAATATTTACAGCTGATTTGGTAATACTATATTGCTAAACAAACAGGAATGTAAAATCATTAAGAATTTGCCTACGGTTCTGGTACATCTTGTCAGATAAACTCACTCTGAACAAAGGAAAGCTGAGTTATGGAATCACTTGATGTGTCCCCATGTGATACTGCATCATCACCTCAGAGTAACTTTCTAAAACAGCCTTCATACAAAACGTTGTGCCATGATCAATTTGTATTTCTTCAAATGCACTTAGAGGATACCTGGAAGTTACCTCTTCTTCATCCCCAGTGCATATTTAAGGCGACTGCATTGATTGCTTTAGAGACACGTTAAAAAGTGGACTCACCAGAAGTTGTTCTCAACTGCCAAAAGTAGCTTTGTAGTCAGTAAGATGCACTACTTCACAAACAAAATGCCCTTTTGTACCAGACTGAAATAACTTCCTACAATGAGCTCATCCTGTTAACTACTTAATGACATCATACTGCAATGCAGGCAGTGGTCTTCATCTATGAATTGAGGAGTGGTGTTCATTCATCAGGAAATTTTTCAGAGGCATTCTGTTCTTTTGGCCAATTATCCACACTTAATATTTAGACACTTCATCAAAAATTTAGAGCAGTTTACTTTTGCCCTGTTTTTCTTTTGATTCTCTAAAGTAAATTTGTCTTTCAATCTTAAAAAAGCGAAGTACAACCTGTCCAGTTGGACATATTTCTAGACACACTAAACTGAACTCACACCTCAACACCCACACACTTTATTACAAATAATATTCCAGGTAACAAAAGCTGAACTTGGATCTTCTATATACATCCAACTGCCTTGTGAAGGATTCATTCAACCACATGCTAACACAGTAATGCAAAAAAAGTCTGAACAGGTTTGTTGAGACTTTCCTGTGACATCAAATTCCAAAACAATGCCTACATACTTCTGAACTACCCAACCCTTCCCAAACCAGTAACTTTACCTCCAGATTGCTTCGCAACAGCTTCTCTTCTTCCAAATCCTTCTTTAGTTTTTCCAGTTCTCTCCTAATAGTAAAGATACCAGAAATACAAGTTAGAGAGGGGTGGAAAAAATCTTCACATTACTGAGGACACAGGCTTTGTTTAAATTTTACAAGTGAAATTCACATATGAAGGTACATGGCCACTAGTGAATTGTTACTCAAATTTGTTGGACCACGAGCTTCTACCAACTCCCAACACTTCTTATCTATCACAATGCACCTATTCCTAATTTTTAATCACAATCTTAAGTAGGCTACTTAAAAGTTCGAAATGTTATGTAACCTGTAAAGTTGAATTTAAGCTAAAATAACCTGGCAATTTCTACAAAGAGAACAAATTACTTAGAACAGAAAATTCCTAAAACATGTTTTATTCCATAATTATGTTCAATCAAGAAAGTGCCAAGAATTACGATCACACATGATGAGGTCACCATGATCACCAGTTTGAATATCTTTCTCTACTAACAGTCATGTCAATACTGCAAACACTTGTGCACAGTGTTACACAAGGCCAGCACATGTACTTACGTTATTACCACAAAAAATTACCTACTTTTCCTTACAGTGAAAGCATAAACTGTTTGAGAAATACTTTCAAAAAGCTGTAGTGAATGCAGGAGTGCAAATGTGTACAAATTCCAAAAATATTCTGACATCAAATTTGTACATATTTAGGACATTTAGTTGGATCAACTTTGAAAGAAAAGTTCTAAATTAATATATTATCATACAATACTTTTCTTACTTTTAAGTCTGGCAATAAAGGCATTTATAAGGTTCTATATATCCCTTTGGAGACTGAGAAAGAAAATATTTACCCATGTTCTTTCTTCAGTGCGTCTATTAAACCCATCAGATCATTAATCTGAGTCCTGAGCTCTTCCATAGTAATTTTTTCATCATCAGTTTCTCCTTTAAGTTGGATGTCTCCAGGTAAAAAGTCAAGTATGACAGAACTTGGTCTCTGAGATGAAGATGTAATTGGGCTGAATGCAGATGGCTGAAAAAATAAATTAGTAGAAAGCTAAGAAACAAAAACTTTATGAACTGACCACTTACAATACACAGGTTTTACCAGGGTGGGAGCTAAACATGCACAAGCTTCTTTAATATTCAATCTAAAAGGTAAAACAATGTCCAGTTCAAATGTACTACTGTAATACACAAATAGTTATTTCATACAGTTCTTAATTAAGAGTTTCCCTGAGGTTCCTGAGGGCACTAAAAAAGCACTCACAGTGCAGTTCTCTACACTTAAAAAATCTGGTTTAATGGAGCCCATTGGATCATTATAAATAAACTTTTGTGCACTTTGCTGATTTGCTTAGTTGTTCTGTCTGTCAGGAGACCAAAGGCTGAGCAAAACTGGAAGTTATTGGGGAAATACCATCTGATACAACAGTTCTCATCAGAACTGATGCACTTTATACTAAAGATAAATGAACTTCCTACTAAAGTTTTTACTATGAACTTATACTAAATGACACAGTTTACTTGCAGTTAAACGCAATCATTTGCCTTTAGGTCATTGCATCAACCTATACTGGAAACACAAGCAAAATGAACAGAACACCAAGCTGTCTGGTACTCCTCTAGCTCCTTGGTATCATCATACCTTTTTTGTTTCAACTGGCTTTGGTTTGGCACTTTCTTCTTCTTTATGCACCTTCAGATTTTTTTCTGGACTCACATTCTGACTTCCCTGGTAAACCATTCACAAAAAATGAAAAGTTTTTCAGAATTAAAAAAAAAAATTAAATTAAATTAAAAAAACCATTACTGTCACATATTTCTAAAGATTCAATAGTAAAGGGGAAATAAGTAATGAAACTTAAAATTGTTAGACTAGCAGACATTCAGTTAAACTTAAAAATAGGAATCTTGGGCAGGGTTTTTAAGCATATCTGCAAACCAAAGTCCTTGATGCTTTGGGGAGCCTGTAGGTGTTTCAGTAAAACATAAATGGCTGGTAACTATAGATGGTAACTGGCATAACTGAACTGTACAACACCCAATGACAAAAACTGATTTCAAGGAGTCTGCCCCACCTGCTTCTCATTGTCTGACAATCTCACATCAACATATAAGATCACAAGTCCCACATTACAGCAACATTAAATTCCAAATTTGTAGTGACCATTTGCTAGCCTTGTAAGACACTGCAGACACTTTCAAAACTGTATGTGCAACACCTATTCCACCATCAGTCATGACAGAAGAGCTGAGTATTTCCTGCAGCAACACCCCACAGAACAGAAAGACTCCTCCAGCTGCAAGCAACTCGATCCTGTTGTTTCTCTTACATTCACTTCCCTGCTGGGAATGCATAATCCTCCAGACAAAGCCTATAAGAACTGAACCTTTGTGGCAATTTGCTCTCAGGTAAATGGTTCACAGGACTGTTTCCCAGTGCAGTCCTGTTTCCTGAGTAGTTAGTAGTTCACTAGGACGAAAACACCCCCAAAATACTCACAGGACTGCTATTGAAACGTGAGGGCAGCCTCCTACCAGGCATCTTGGGCCGGTTCGCAGTCGGGTGTGACAGATTATCTGAGGTAGCTATTACATCATCAAAGCTTAACAGATCTAGAAAAAGATGAAAACAAAGACCACCATCAAGACCAGAAAGTTCTGCTGTGTTCTTTTTATCACTTTATTTTCCTTAAGCCAAAAAAAAGAAAAAAATTCAGAATTCTTACTATTTCAAAGACCTTCAGCACATACAATACAGGAGCCACATGAAACAACTACATGACTTGGACATATCTGGGAAACCATATTTTCCCCTTGAAAAAAATTAAGAGTTAACGCAAATGAATTTCAAGTTATGAACATAACTGCTGTAGTGGCATGGCAGCATAAAACAAACCTAACAAGTATCTGCAGAAAAACGTATTTATTACTTCTTTCAAGAGCTGCCATATTCAACTACTTTGAGAGCATATTTTGTTGTTGCTAACCTTGTATGAAAATACAAGTTTACTAAGACAAAAATAAAGATAACCCAGTAAAGTACACACTGGTGTATGTCACAAATTGGTGAAAGTAAGTTAACAGCATTAACTGCACATATTTCTGTGCAGGGTAGTTTTTTCATATGCAGTATCTAAAGAAAATACACAACTTCATAATTCTGTAGTAAAACACTTCAAAACTCCATTCTAATACTTCATTAAATACTATAAATCTCTTTGCTCATCAGTCTCTTACGCTCACAGCTCTAGGTAAACTCTCAGATCAGCAGAAATGCTTTATGTACTCTGAGAAGAGGCAATTTTAGGAAAAAAACATTAACAGAAAGAACTGAACATAACTAATCTAATAACACAAGTACTTCACCTAATTAACAACTGGACTTCTTAACTATTTCACCACAAAAATAAACATACTTACCTGGCAACAGATGTGTAGTGAGATTGAGTTGTGGTTTTTATTTAAACATTGACATAAGACTACAGTTATATCATTTTACAACCCAAAATCGTCACTGATTTTATAGATTCTAACTATAGAATCTATATGCCACACAGCATTTACTACAAGCACCAAAAGTAACATTTAAGATTGTTTGGGGTTTTTTTTTGTGTGACCTTTGATTCTTCCATGACATTAGTGAACAGAACCTACAATACTTCTTTCCCTATGTTTTCACTCATTTTGAATCTACAGCAAGAGGTCAGATAAGAATAAAAAACCCTGTAAACACTGAACCAGACCATTCATACCCCTTCAGTGTCTGGATGCCTTAAAATCATCTGTTTAATGCAAGTTTTACTCACACATTGTCAAAGCTAATTTATACCTGCACATACTGAGTTTTCCACTGAATGTTTTAATTGATTTTAATGTCTTTTCTGTATTAATATCCTTGAAGTCCTTAAAACATTCACCTCTTTTGGACAGCCCTGATCAGACCTACTTCATCCCCAACTCCCTTGTTGAAATTAAAGCATTTGTAACACTGTTACCAATCAGTTTTGCTGCTTTTTACTTCTAGGAAAGAGAATGTCAAAACAGTCTTTTGCAAACATGCAACCACATCTGCAATTTAAAAAGCAGGGAAGAAAAATAAAGAAGGGAGAAACAGAAGAATGATGAATGGCAAGCGGCTGATGGAAAAGAGGATGAGGGAGAAATAAATGTGAGGGGATTTCTGTTGCCAATACAATATTTAATAAAAGACAAGCAACAGTGACCAAAGGTTGTATCTGCATGGTCTTTACTCAGTTATCAGTAATCCCAGAGTACTAACCCATCAAAGAATCACAGAATGAAATGGCTTGGAAGGGACCTTAAAGAATACCTCATTCCACACCCCCCCACCACAGGCAGGGACACCTTCCACTAGACCAGGTTGCCAAAATGCAAATTAGGATTTATGTAACCTAGGTGTTATTAAAAAGCTAATAAGAAAAACATTTATGCCTTTTCCTCCATCTCTACAGTAATTTCTAACTGTAAACAATCCTCCTTTTGTCATTCTGCAGAAATGACAAATCATTTGGCAGGAAATTTAAATAAGAATTAAAAATTGAGTTGCTATTATGATTGTAATGCCAGCCTTGTCTCCGCGAACAAAGCAAACATCAGGTATATTAAGAATATTAAGAATTTACTAAGAATAATGTGATATTCAAAAAAAAAAAATCACAATATTTGACAAGGCTTGAAGATGAAGACTGCTACAGTCTTGAACTGTAAATCATTTAAATATAGATGGTGGGATAACGCTAAAGCCAAGACTTTTTTCCGCGTTACTGGGAGTTTCTAAAGGAAATTGTTACATTTGAGACAATTGCTCAGCATTAAAATATTACCAGCAGATTACAGTCAGAGGGAATTCTGACTGCACTTGCATTTTCATTTTTACCTCTCCATTGGTATAGGGAAGAAATTAGAACACAGGTTGGTGGGGATTTGTGTTTGTGTTTTTGATGGTAGGTTGGTTGGTTTCTATGCAGGCTTAGGGGGTTTATTTGATTTGTTTTTCTTTTTAAACAGCATTTTTAGTTATCTTAAGAGAAAATTAAACCAATACACCATTAAACCAATAGACATACTGATGAAACCCACTGTAAGTTCACAATTTACACTCATTTCAATCAATAAAGTGATTTATCAATTAAGATTCTTACAGACAGCCTGTGAGTAACTGCTAAAGAAAATCCCATCATAGTGCCAAAAGAGCAATACCACACATCTGGGGATACTCTGAGTCAAAACAGAATTTTAAGGCTGAGCAAGGACACCTTTCTTTCTAAGAACACAAGCTAAGCTTAAACTGTTACAGTGGATGGACTACTAGAAATGTCTCTTCTGTAAGCTTACCATGGATCCATCACAGAACTGTTAGGAGCTTTGATATAATTAGGTGTGAGGTTAAAATTTGTGAATGGTTCAAGTGTATTCACAGCAGTTTGCCTTAAAAAGCCTTCACAAAAAGAAGCAAAGCTGAAAGGGTGTCCAAAAAAATTACAGTTCCACTACCTCATATATCTTGGGTGTTTAAACCCCAGCCACAAGTGAAATGTATCCAATATTTTAGAGGACAAAAACTCCCATTAATCTGTGGAGTAAGAAGATGGCAGCCCTTTCTCCTATTCCTCACCCTGCTGAGATTTCAGTCCCCAAAATTTAGGGGACAGATATAAGCTTTTAAATATTCACATGAGCAGTCAAGCAATAGTAAGGTATTTGATACAATTAAGAATGTGCCTAATACAGAACTTCTAAAACTACTGTTTTACAAGACTCATGATACTAAATAGTCAACACTAGTGGATCCACTGCCTAAAAGCTTCAAAACTGCATAATTTATGTGTACAGAATGATAAATCCCTTCAACCTACATATACCTAAAGGTACTGAACACATTTCACTATAAAGAAACACTAGGTTTGGCTTATCAATAGCTGAAATGTAAGTTTTTTCTTATTTTGTTTTAATCCCCAAAAGTTCCTAATTGAAAAGTGTACTTAAAAGTAACTTCTTTTAACAGCTAAGGAAAATAGGCATTCAAACAAACAAATAAAGCATTTTAAATAGAAACCCCAAAGTTTTACTACCAATAACTGCAACTGAAAATCACGCTTATGATGTTAAGAAGAGGATATGTGTATGGAATAAAGCATTTGGATTTCCTTATAGATTATTATCTTACCAAAATGGAGAAGGGTAGGGTAATTTCCTGACACGTAAGAAGGGAAACATGGCAAACAGGATAGGAAACAAAATCTGGAAAGAAAAGTCAAGGAGAGGAATGTCTAGAAAAAGATTCTGAACAAAAAAATTATTTTACAAAGCAGGAAAAAGAAACATTTGTAGAAGAAACAGAATCGCTTTACACGTTCAGCATGCCAGTATTAAAGCTTTAGTCTTTCACAGCACTTGAATTCTATTCCATCAGAGAAACATTTATGCATTTTTTCAAATAACACTTCAAAAGGAGTTATTTCAATGTGATCAGTGTTTCTGAATGGTTTTGAGTATTTGTCCTCATCTGATGGCTGGGGGCCTAATTTTGGTAGACTAGGTTGTTTTTTTTCCTTACACAATATGTACAGCTTCTCCTTATGCTAAATTGAAAGTGGCTCAACCTACACCACACTAAGTTGCAGAAAATCAGAACCCATACTTAAAAATAAATTGATTTTCTAAAATTTCATTCACTTCAGGATCATAATCTAAAGGTGCAGGGGACGAACTAAAAATACAGACTCTGGTAAAGCAGTTGCCAGTCTCAGCCATACATTTTCCCTCATCTTTTAGTATCTATTCTGGTTATTGTAAGATTAAACAGCCTTAAACGTTATATAAGGACCCAAAATCTTTTGAGTTTTATAGAGCCTTGGCTGCACAGAGTATTATGTCTTTAGCAGCAGAATATATACAAGGAAACAGAGCATGAGATCCATTATGTTTTACTGGCAGGATTTTGGATTAGTCTTTTTTCACAAGAATAATAACACTAAAAGTGACTTATGCGGATTGTTTGGAGGAATGTGAGTTTGACATAATAGAGGATTCTTGAAACTGTCCTTCAATAGCAGCTCCTTGACCCTGTCAGTGTTGCATCCCCACATGGACTCCCTGAGCCAAACAAGGGCCCCGAACAGACCTCACCCACAGGCTTGTCCTGCACCTCTGTCCACTGCATCATCTGGGTATTAAAAACTTTACTTTCTCCATAAGCCTGAACAAACTTATGTCAACGAAACAGAATTCACAGATTTATTTTTTTTTCTAAACTGTATGAAACTAAGAGGTTTTATATATACATGAGCACCTAATATCACAGCTAATATGTTACCAGTGTGGTTATCAAAGTTGTCAAGATAACTGCACCTGAAGAAGAAAAAAATATATTCCATCTGTTTTCATAGGGAATTTTTTCCTGAGGTTCAGTGATACTGTGCTATACAGTAACACTTCTAACACAACCCCAGAGATAATCACAGAATCACAGCAGATTTGGGTTGGAAGGCACCTTAATATCATCTTGTGTCAACGCCACTGCCACGGGCAGGGACACTTTCCACTAGACCAGGAAGTTCCTCACTCAAACTCTTCTTTAAGTAGAGGCAATAGTTAAACTGCCAATTCAAAAGCCTCAAAATAAAGCCTATCACAGCACAGGTACAAACTTCCTGGGAAATAAAAAATGAATTTATCCTTTAGAGTATCACTGATAATATTTGTAGTGTTTCCAGGATATATGATTATCTGCTGAAGTCCAGCTTTTTGTGGCTCAGGAAAATATAACTTTTGTATTATAAACAAACAAGAACTAACCTTTACTCATACAAAGCATTTACGCTTAGAAGCACATTTTAAAATGCTTAATAAAGAAATCAGGAGCATTCTTTTCTATTCATAAACTGCTTCAGTTTTTCTAATGCATTATTTTTATGTTCCAGGTGAATTTATTAAACTTTAGAACCAACTATTCCACAACCAGAATATCGTGATTGGCCTAAAAAATTAAATAAATCAAGCTATACTATTTTAAAATGTATTATTACTAAAAACCTTTTCTGAGATGAAAAGTTGCATTTGGGATGTGCAAGACACATACTGCAAGTACAAGTCACTAAACTTTTATACGCTGGTTAATCACACAATTAATTTAGAGTTTAGAAAAATATGCCTGCAGCAGGTGATCTCTGCCTAAGAGACACACAAAAGTCTTGTATCAGTTGCACTGTCAGTAAAGGACAAAAGGTAACTATATAGTAGCTCAGTCTGATCCTCAAATGTGGGTGCTTTAACCAGTGTTAAGGTCTTTACTGGATATGTCTAGAATGAAAGAGATGCCAGGTTTGGCTCAAGGTGCATCAAGCAAAGCCTTATGTATGAAATTCAAATGTACAATGCTCATGCTGGCCCAAATCTAAGGTATGATAAAAGTCATAATCTAGAATAGCTCTGAACTTAAGAAGGCTGAAGGTAACAGTATTACTAAAAATACACGAGTTAGCTGAAAAAGCAAAAGTTATCTGAAATGCAAGAGCAGAACAAACAGAACCAGTCAGTAAGAAAAACAACTTCATAAAAACTCAAGATAAAAGTAGCAGCTAAAAAAGCATGCATTCAAATTAGAAGAACAAATCATTACCTACATTTCCCCCTTCCTGTCCACTGCTACAACACAGAGCTCATCAGCCACCTCCAAATACCCTGCTGACATCTGTTCATCCCTTCCTCACTCTTACCTTCAGCTGTCTTCAGCAATTCTAAAAAACTACATTTTCCACTGAACAGGCAAAACCACACTCAGTGGTATTTTGAGTAAATGACCTAAAAAGCTTATTCCAACCCTGTGAAACACTGCAATCCAAAGAAAGACCAAAAAGAACATTTACTCTTTTCTTACCTGATTCTTTAGAGCTCTTTACCACAAGTGAATCTACCTCTACTGATTTTGGTCTATGTGGTAATGGTTCAGAGTCTAACTTTGGTTTTGCTACTGGCTCAATTTCAGATTTCGGTCGAAGAGAAACAACTTCTCCATTAGTTCTGTAGTGAGAAAAAAACCCAACAAAACATACCTAGTCAAGAGATTAAACAGTTTAACAGCAAAACATTCCAAGAATTAGATGTAAATGGAAAAAATATTGTTTTCTAAAGCCTTGGTTAAAATCAAGTCTTCTGGAGACCAATTTTATTCCTATAAAAGCCAATTCTTCTGTTCCAGCTCTCGCAGAATTGTCAAACATGTACAAACCCATTGTGAAAATAATCCAGAACTTTTTCTACAGGGTACACTTTGGCACTGCAGTCCAAAGTATTACACTTCAGAAAACAAGCGAGCTGAGTAACATCTTCAGGAACATCTCTCGAACTAATTCAGAATCTGACTCCTTGAAATTAAACAAATATTCCTGCACAGGAAAAAACCTGCCAAGAACAAGTTATTTCTTGCTTGATGTAGAATAAACTACCCCGTATACATGGCTTTTGTTTTACCATGCATTCTTTGCGTATCTGCTCACATCATTCACAGACACAAAAAAAAAAAAAAAAACCAACCACCAAAAACCCCAAAGAAATAAGCCCCCCACCAAAATAAATAAACAAAAAGGAACAGATAACATTTTCCTTTAAAATTCTTGCCATCACAAACCCTGGCTGACTGGGCCTACACGTGTGTGGTGGGGGTGACAACTGACCAGTTGTCACCTTCAATGTGTCCCTGTCATTAATTCACCACCCAAAGCCTTTATTTGGAAGTTTTACTGCAGCAGCAGAAGACACAGCAGCCTTATCTTCCTAAAACAATTTCAAACTTTCAGACATTTAAATACCTCTAAGATTTAAAGGTTTCAATTACTAAAGGCTACAGACCTCTATTTAACTGCACATGTATACTCCATTTAGAGTCATAATTATTTTCTAAACAAGAGAACATGACTTGTGGTTTAAAAAAGTAAAATCTTTACTCAGGAAAGTCCTCAAATACCAAGTCAATATAACATAATTCTATACTGAAAAGGTATTTAAGGTGCAAGCTCTTTGATGTAGCAGCTGTCTGCTCCTTTATTTGCACAAGGCCAAGTGCATCATGACCTTACTTTCTCAAGGTTCTTTCAAGCCAACTGAACATCCCAAGGGGACAGTAACCCATCAGCAGTTTATTTACAATTCTGGGTAAGGATCTAGCAAATACTTTGATGGAGAAAGAAAGGAACACTGTGTGGGAGAACATACTGATGTAAAATTAGTCTTAGAGAAAAACTATAAATAATTGTTTTCACTTCATGAGAAAAAAAAAATTAAGGGGATCTAAAAGAAGTATTTGTCCCTGTTTGTCCAGTAATTCAACTGAAAAGGCTCAACAGTACAGAGAGTCAATGTGCTTCTGTACTAAGTGCTTTTTTTCCGCCCCAGAGGAGAACATGAGCCACACTGAGTGCCTTTAGCACAGGCACTACCTGTGCTCAATTCTGCCTTTCCATCTATCTTGTTCCTACACAAAGTGCTGAAACACTGAACACTGAGGCAGCTCAAATCTTCAGGGGGTTTTTTCAACACAATAATAATTCTCAAGAGCCGTGTCCCCAGATTCTTTTACACCATCAAGCTACTGTAGTTACAGCTTCTACTACATTGTGGGGCAGGCTTAAAGCAAAGCAGCCCTCAGGTGTGTAACTTCACCTGGTTAGTTATGCTGTAATACTGACCCTGAGATGGATTCAATGCCTCACAGAATTTGAAAGGTTTACGTTCACATTGATAAAGACTTGCTGGAAAACTAAGACACTGGTTGGTGTAGGACAAAATTTGTCCTCTTCACCCTTAAAACACACATTTCTTCCCACCTCAACCATGAGGGAAGATCAAACAACAAAGCAAATAAAATATACTCAGTGCACACGGTTTAAGTTGTACTGACTTGGGTGCAGGTGATGGCAAACAAGGTTTATCCGGACGCTTTGGGTGCAGGAGTCCTGCTCTCAGTAAGCTGTTAGTCTTGCTTGGAGGAATAGGCTTCTTGGGTGGTACTTGAGGAGCTTGTGGTTTCAAAGGCTTCTGATCCAAAGCTCCTTTTTCATCTGACAAAATAAGTTACTATTTTAAAAACACCATGTTGTCTATAAAATTCTTACACCGCTAATCCATCAGAAAGCAACTGCTGTCAGAAATACCTTCTTTGAAGATCAAAGTGAAAAACACATATGTGTCTTAAGTGATGCCTTATCAAGACACACAAACTACTTACCTGAACTTAAAAAGTTATCTTAAAGTAAGCAAAATGTCTTTCTACTGACATGAAACCATGGATCACATCATCACACTACAAACGACAGCTAAGAACCAAGAGTCTCTCTGTACAGCAGCACAGATAAAGTTATTGCTTTATCTTTTTTATGAATTCACCTTATCTCCTTTTAAAAAGATAGGGTTTGGGTTTTATTTTGTTGTAACCAGACTTCTTCCATGCACACAAGCAGCATAATTATCTCTGAGAAAAAAGGGGAGAAATGAATATTTATCTAAATTGCTGAATTTATTTTAGAAAAAGTCTACTTTCCTACAAATAGATAGGAATTAGGTATAGATAATCAAACAAAAAAAGTTAAATTTATTTCTCAATGACTGCATGACCTAATTGAATACTGTCCAGAGGAGCTGACATCTTACATGGGAAACTGAAAAATTCAAGCTGTTTCACAATCATTAGCTGAATACTTTTCAACCCATGTTCCCTAATCCCACCTTCTGGGATATCCAGAACATACTTTCTACTTTTTCCTGTAAAACTGTGCCACAGTTCCATCAGGCATGCACAAAGTAGTGAGGATTTAAAGAAATAATTGTTAGGTTACAGTTCCTTACAGTTACTGCCCTTATAGGTCAGCAAATCAGTAAACTGGGATGGAGAGAGTGACCTTCAGCTTTGATTCTCCCCATTCTCCCCTCCTGTGACTTTGCTTTTAACCAAGTATTGATCTGATGTAAAATGTTTGCATATGGTATGGATTTGGGAGCAGGGCTGGATATTTGCCTTAGCTCCCTGTCAGCAAAGTGCCTGAACTGCCAGGTCTGTGACTGATTTACTGTGGACAAGTCCTGCAGCCACTGTCAGTCCTCCAACCCTAAAACGGGAAGAGGCCAGTTTTCTTTCACACAGATCTCTGGAAGTAAACAAATCTCTGAGATCCTTCTGCCAAAAGCATTGTCCAGGGCAGAACTGCCTTCCCACTTTGGGACACTTGAACATCAGCAGGAGCTAGGAACAAAAAATCTAAACTGGTTGGTAACACCTTCCAGTCTCTCTCAGCATGGAGTTAAAAAACCAGGATAGCAGAGCAGTGGAAGGATTTGCCACACGGTGGTGCTGGCTGCCCTGTGTAAAGCAGCCCCTCAGGAGCACCAGCCACTCCTGCCTCCTCACCCTACACAATATTTACATTTTAAATGCCCAACAGCAGCCAATATTAACTGCAGATCAGCTGGCTGTATTTAAGTAGGGCTGAACACGAGAATTGCCCCTTTAGCTTTTAAGAATAAGTGGGTTCATAAATAGGGCAGAAAACATGCTGCCACCAAATCGTATCCCTGAATTCTTATCTGTCAGTTTTCCCTTCAATTACTCCCACTCAAAATCTGAATATAAAAACTGTATACAGCTAAGTGGAAGAAGTTAATACCAAAGGTCAAGGTTCACCATGAGCACAGAAACTGGACATTTCTGCTGGACAAAATGACATGCCTCTTTCTGGGATTTTGCTCTTCAATGAAAAAGAGGGTTGGCTTAAAAATGAGCAGTTTAATAATGGAAATAAAGATACTAATCTGAAGGCATTTACACTGGACAAAAATTTCTACATGACACCACTAAGTGTCCTTCACTATAAATGCAGAAAGACTTATAGGAGTACTGCTTTTAATTTCTCATCACAATTAAAGGCAGATTTATTAGTCTCCCAATAGGCATAAAAAATTACATGGTTTGATAGCTTGTGATTAGAGCTGCTCAATTAATACTTTTTTTTCCAAAAAGTAATTACAGAACGATTTCATACTTAATGAGTTTAATCACTGATATTAACACGTGGTTATTCTTCCAAAAGTATAACTGCACTGACAAATGTGCATATCTTTCAGTAATACATGACTGCTATCTAAAAAGTAACTTTTAAGGCCTGACCTGAAACTGAATACAGGACAAACTTTTCCTCCATCACTTCCTGTATCTCAGTAAAGGATGGTTCTCTACTTTATTTTTCAGAAGGTTTCACCTTCCTAAGTATTTTGGACAGTATCACTCAATATTTTTTTTTTCCTATATTCCTCCATAAACAGTTGAGCTCAGCTATGTGAAGGTTAACACCAAGGTACAAACAGACCAGTCTAAAATTAAACTTATTTCCATTTAAAAGAATTTAAAAAGAGACTAGTAATCAAAATTTTTGGAATCATAGAGTTGATCTCAAGTCACACCTGGAGATACTGTTCCAACTGATAATAATAATTTGCTTGCTCATATACAGAACGAACAGAACTGACTTTAACAAGTATTGTCATATGCAACACCAGAGAAGGTGCTTTGTATAAAATGGGGGTTATAAAAACTTCTCAAGGAAGCCAAGAAACCCATGGAGCTCACTTGCAGCAATAATGGTCAGCCACAGTTCACCATTCAGAATAGTGTGGGTTTGTAATTTGGATAAGATGCAGTAACATTAGAACTTCTACAAGGCCCAACCAGCACGTTTGTTTAAGCTTCTCCCTTTTAAATATAAAACACTGTGACTAGGAAAGCTTTTCAAACATCTAAAGATGCCTTTCAGAAATGTGTTTGGCGTGATAATAGTAGCTTTTCTTCTCAAAAAACCTGCCCTTTAAATTTTAAGAATAGAGCAGTAAACATCTCCAAATTCTGTGGAACTTGAAAACATGGAATATATCAAGAATCAATAGGAAAAGGAATCTCTGTTTCTGAGCATTGTGACTGTAACATCTGTCTAAGGAGTGTTGTAACTGTTCTGTGCAATTCTTTCAAAATATTTTCAATCAGAGACTGATTTTGGCCAAAACCTTCAGAAGCAGCAGTTAACCTTTTCATTTCTAATAACTTATTACTGCTATTCAAAACTGCAGTCACTGTCACAAAACTACCCTTACAGGAACTTAATTTAACTACGTTACTGTGCAGTAACCCATTTTCAGAATTTAATGCAATAACAAGAAATAAGCATTCCAAAAGAGTGCAGCTGTTGTTCTAACCACTCCAGACACTTCTGTAATATCACAAACACAACAATTTCAGCAGATGGTATCAAGAGAGTCTGTATGATGTCTCCTGAACAGGGAGCCTACTTCCAGAGCAGACAGGCCAAAAAACTGTAATTCGTTTACAAGAGCACGGTCTGAAATCCACCATGAAAAAACTGGTCTCACCTTTTTCTTCAGGCTTCAAAGATGGGAATTTCTTCTCTCCAGTTGGCAGTTCAGGCCTTGGAGCTGAATGAAAAAGCAAACCATAGGCATTTCTCAAAAAGCCTTAATTATCTTGGTCACTAACTAAAAATAAGACACACACCAAGCTGTGTTTATATTCTTTCCTCTGCAAGGAGTGTAATATCATTTATAATCACTCACTTGAGCCTAGAAAATGGGAGGCCTGTATTAAAATGTTCCCAAAGTAGGCTCCATCATAACTTGGAAAAATAGACAGCAGCAGCAAAATACACAAATCATGAAAAGTAACCTCAAAGTGTGACTGTGGGTGGCTGCATTACTAGGAAACACAAAGCTACTTCTGAATTTTCATTTGAAATCATGCACTGCTTCTGAAATTTAGTATTTCCTCAGACATGTACCACCATACACATACTACATACCTGGACTTTTAACTGGAGGCGGAGGTTTCTTTGGCTTCTGCAAAAATGAAGAAAAAAAGAGTCAAACAAACAAGCAAACAGATATTCCCTAACCCAAGACGGCCTCATCTGTGTTTTGTTTTGCATATTGTAACTTCAAGTTTGTTTATTAGCTGATTTTAAAGTATTTCACAAAGGAGGCAATCAATTTACAGACAGGAAACACAGAGAGCTGGAATAATTCCTCTGATATCTCCCAGACAAGTAGCTAGAAAAACAGAAACAAAATGCAGGTTTCTTCAAATCAGGGCTTCAGTAATGTGCATAAGTAGCAGAGGGACAAAGAACTAATACCCAAGTATTACATCTTTCCTAGTCTAAAGAATTGTTCTGATCACTCTCATTTTAATTTCAATATTGTAAACCTCAATCCAGTTTACAATCCAGTAAACCTCAATCCAGTAAAATTCCAGTTTAAAAGAGTAACCATGTAATTTTTTGGACTAAAAATTGTCCCTTTCACTAAAAAAAAAAAAGCTTCTAAATTAAATAACAGAGTAAGGACTTCAATTGACTTCTAAATTACAAGTGTAAGAAAAAATAATCAGCAGTATTTGTCTCATAAACACTGCAGTTACAAGAAAAATACTCCTTTGAGTTTCCTTATCACTGTATATTTAAGTGGGAAAGAGGATAAAACTACTCTAGCCATTAAAAATTTACACAGTATCAGAATGCAACAGTTTGTACATGGAAACTGCCTGTTGTGAAACACAGTCACTCACTTCTTTCACTTCCCTTAAAGTGATACAATTGAATTTTAATCAAAGAGGACTGGTACCTCTCAGGACTGATCTCAGTCACTCGTTCCCAGGATCTGATTCAAGAAATTGCTCTAGAAGAGGTGCCTTTATGGTTTTACTAAGGACCAGGTTCACTCATAAAAGATCACAAAAGCCTACAAAACTACTTGTTCTTTATCCAAACACTGCTGAAACCATATAGGCTCAGTCTAACACAGCCCCTCCAAAAAAATGCCTCATAGTTGGTATTTTTAAAACAGTTGCTATGGATAGATTTCATTTCTGTGTCCTTGCTGCTATTGCATAAACTTTTCTTAATGCACCAAGATTTTATTCTGACACATGAAATGTAATTAAGCAAGTGGGGAACTTATATCCAATTTCTTGCTCTAGTTTCAGAGGACACAAAAGCAAGGGAACTTAGGTAACAAGACTGTATTTTCTTTCTTTCCCACAAAAGCAACTACATTATCCAGCTGTGCAGCACTGCTGCCTATACCAAAATCAATTACACTGAGAGTCTGGCATCAATTTGCCATTATATGATTCTGATCTGTGTTTTTAATAAAGTTGATATCAAATAGCTGATTACAATAATCAGTCACCCAGTGCCTTGAACCTCAAAGCTGCTGAGTGCAAGGTGAATCCCTGCACTGAGACACAGGACACAAAGCAGAATAAAGGATCAGAGCAAGGTCTGTCTAAGGAAATGCTCTTTATGGTTAAAAGAACCGGGGGTTTCCCCTCTTTCAAGGGAGCAATTCTGTGTATTGTGAAACAGTGATACCACTCACCCACCCCTCCAATCAAGGCACTTGTATGTTAGAGCATTTATGCCACCCTTGAGCAGCTGAGAAACCACGTGAAAAGAAAGTGCTGATTTTAGGTAGGTAGATTTTCTGTGTAAGTGAGGTAGCTCAGATTAAATTATAAATAAATAAATAGCTCCTGATCTGGAGCTGATTCCATCCCACCTGGAGATGACATACATTTGTGAATTAACAGAACCAGCTTTGCTACACACACTTGACAGAACCAAAACATCAAACTAATCTCAACGAAAAAAAATTGTAACATGAGAACCAAAATTATAAAATCGAGGAGTATCACATGAAAAAAATTAATTTCTACAAGTTAGCACATGAAATGGTGAAAAGAAATTTCTAAATACCACCTAAAGATTATCCTTCACACACTGTAACCTACTGGTAAGTGTTGACATGGAAAAAAAATCTCAATCAGTCCCAGAGGAGTCATTCAGTTTTTTGCAATTATAAGTTACTTATGGACTTCAGATGGAAGAGACCAACTCCTTACCTCCTTTCAAAACACTAAGGGTTTAATTCAGTAATCAGTAACACATAACATCATATTATCAGAGCTATATCCTTTTCTGTATGATCTAATCATTCTCATTAATTACAGTTCATCAGGAAAAGTATATTTAAACACAGTAAGTTTAAACACAAAGATTAACCTTTACACCTTTCTTTGCTACAGCTAAGTCAAGACAAAGTTAAACTGCCACAATTGTAATATTTTAAGCAGCATAATGTACTATGAAACTCCTTTATTCTTTGCATTTTCATCAATACTTTTTTGTGATACTGAATGATACATGTAAGAACTTACAGGAAAGTCTTTATCAGACTCTTGTATTTGAACAGCAAAGTTATCTGGGAAGAGTCCTTCTTTACCATTGAGTTCTCCTTTCCACCAGCCTGGCTCTCCAGTGTCCTAAAATAAACAACAGGTCACTTGAATCAATATTTACTTCTTCCCCAGGAGAGATACAGTTACAGGAACAACTTTTTTTCTTTTACAGACAACTTGGGTCTGAAACACTGTGTTTATAAGAGGAATACTTTGGCCACCTGAGGAATGGGAAACAGCTACTAATCAGATCAGGTTTGATCAGTTTTTGTTTTCTAAAAAGTAGGATTAAATGGTATTACATCATATATAAGATAAGGGTATAAGGATAAGATCTCCAAAGGGAAGGAAAGTACACAAACCCAATTATGACCTAACACACAACATTTGACCTTCTCAGCTTCCTTGACCAGCAAGTTATTCAGTAAATACTTAATATGTTATTGGAGTGACACACAATTCTACTAAATAAAACTGATTCTGATGTGGTGAATCAGTTCCACTGCTCTGAGAAGGGTGAAGATGCAAAAGGATATACTCTGGTGAGGTAAAAAATAACCATATTAAGACATAAGAAAATAAAATAATGGAGAATTAATTTAGTGGCACAGAAATCCATTACATGATGCTACTGATCAAGGTCTTCATCCACAACAGAAAGTATGATGTTACTGGAGTATTTTAGAGCATAAGTAAAAGCTTTCCTCTGTGCCTCAGATCCAAAATTCTGCAGGTAAAGGAGTAAGGGGAAAACAAAATATCAAATATTTTTTTAAAATCTGACCCTACATAAAACTAAAGGAAAAATCAACAGAATAAGGACCTGAATAGGTAACTAGTTCTGAAAGTAAGAGTTTGCTAAAGTTTTGTTTCTTTTTTCCCCTCTGTCAGCCTATGGATTAAGTACTAGAGTCTGATTTCTGAACACTGTGCAGTCGTGAATGGCATAAGGCATCTACTGCTAAACTCCATTTAGCCAGTACTGAGGAGTGGCAGAGAGCCAGAGAGAACCCATGGAAAATTATCATCTGCAGAACAAACAGAAAAGAAATGGCCAAGGGGAACAGGCTTTACACAAAGTCTAAGTGCTGAAAGAGAAATCACAGAACAGTTTGGGTTGGAAGGGACCTTAAAGATCCCCCAGTTCAAACCTCCTGCCACAGGCAGGGCTGCCACTCACTAGCCCAGGTTGCTCAGGGCCCCATCCAGTCTGGGCTTGAACACTTCCAGGGATGGGGCAGCCACAACTCCCCTGGTAAACTGACTTAACACTTGGCAAGCCCAAAAGCCTGGTCTGAGGCAGCCCCCTGGAAGTTACATTAATACACTCAGACTTCAGAAGATGGTTTTGGAGGGAGAGCTCTGCTCTGGACAGCTCTTCTTGGTTCCACTTTGGACCAGCATATGCTGTGGATAAATTGGTTTAAAAAGACAGAGGCAAGAGACTCAGAGAAGATGGGGCAAGGGCCTGCTGTGTTTTAAAAAATGCCTTTCATAACCACTCTTTTCCACTGTCATTACAGTAAGTGATGCTCATAATATCAATTTTCTTGTGAAAAAAATGGTCATCCTTTCCATAAAACTAAAATCCTCCTAAAGAAAAGGAAGTGTTAGTTTTCCTCTGCAACTGTGTGAAAACTGAAGATGAAACTTTCCACTTTTTTTAGGAAAGTCATTATTTCTTTACATAGCAGCAGATAAACTAACAAAATGCTGCAGAGTATTTCAGGGAAATTAGGTATGGGTAGGTTAATTTCCTGTTTAGAACCATCTCTGCAACAAGATGATCTACCAAAAAGGTGCTTTCAGCATTCAACACAAACGAGAACATTCAAATAAATAATCATGTTTCTCTAAATAGCCAGACAGTATCAGTAACTTCTGCATGGCTATTCTGAAATACCAAGTACCTCTAAGACCTGGACTTCATCCTCCTACTGAAAACATTTGCTCAGTTTTTTTCATAATACCTACATCAAAATCAGTAAATACAGATCTTAATTTCTCACCTCTTGACACAATAATGCTTTTCAACTACTACCTCTAGGTCAACCTGATACATCAACAGAAAAAAAGAACAAGTTCTGAATGTAAAAGTGCTATTTGCAAAGCTTTTCTAATTTCCTCACTGAAAAGGCATTTGGTACTGAGTGTACACTGATCCCACTGGCCTTTGAGCACTCCACAAAAACACCCACTCCAGCATGATCTTTAAAGTCATCTGTATCTCCACCAAGAGCAGAAGCAAAGAGTTGAATATCTACTCCAACAGACTCTCCTGCTTTCACAATTCACACATTAACTACTTGCACAAAATACACAAAAGCTTCACACATGGTTAGAGCAGACCAAACTTTCTTACCTTACTGATTATTTGAATGATATCACCTTCTTTAAAGCTGAGTTCATCATTTGAGCCTTCATAGGAAAATATTGTCCTGTAATATTCCTTGGCTGAAACAAAACAGCACAATTAATCTGGAGACCATGAGTAGTAACATACACAATACCAGCTCACTTCTGCTGTCTCAGAGCTGAGAAATTACCACTATAATCACACTTCCCTTCCAAACCAGCCACCCAAGCTGCTTTATGAATGTTCAATATCACAAGAAAAATAAGAGTATGTATTTATAGAGCAATGAAAAGAAATCTTTGTGAAGTCAAGAGTAAAAGCCCCAAAACATTTTTTTCACAACAGAAACTTAATTCAAGACCTCTAATTTCAGAGGGAGAAAAGGGGAGTTAAAAGTATAACAGTTAAAATTTTAATAGCCCATCTAGCCCTCCCCATAGCATTATATATTCAATTCTGAGCCACTTTAAACAAGAATGGTTTCAAGCTTAAGAATTTATACATATTTTCTCATTTCAGATTTCAAATTTGCATCCTAATTAAATACAGGCAATTGTTTTCAAGTGACATCCTTTATTAACACATAAAACTACAGAAACCTCAAGTACTTCAAGCAGTAGATTTGCTGAAATTCTGCAGTGAAACCAAGTAACTGAAGCAAAGGCATTCCTTGGCTAAGCACCTGAAACCAGAGCTCATCCGAGTTATCAACTCTGACAGTCACAACCTCTGCCATAAAAGCAAAAAGAATAATTCTTTCCATTTGATACAGTTCAAAACCAATCCATTTAAAATGGTGATAACGATTCAGGTGAATAAGCAGGAGGATGTTTTCCTTTTCCATGCCAGAACACAAACACCATGAGAAAGGCCAAATACATAAACATAGAATGTTTAACCCCAGCACTTAAAATAACTCAGTGGATAAAAAAGTTGAATTTCTGTATATGAAGCATTAAGGAAGAGGAAGTAAACAAAAAGGACTCAAAGTTGCTGCTGTGACCTGTTTGGCACTGACAACACACATAAACTGAGGAGCTGCATCACTCCCAGTTAGAGCAGCACAGCATCAAGTCACTATGAAAGTCATCTGCAATTCTTAATGACAGCCTTTGGCTGGGGGGTAAGAAAATTAATGAGTGAATTGCAGTCAAATCTTTTTGCTGTTGTTACATTTCGTTTAATAAAGATACAAATCTTTAGTTTAAAAATGCACAAATTGTATTGTCAAATAAAAATCTCAGTCAGTGACAACCACTATGTTAAAATGCCAGTGACTGCCAAACTTAAGAGACAGATATATAGAGATATCTAAGTGGATGTACATAGATATGTAACCACAAGAGTAATCCTAGCTACAAGAACTTGTATTACTTTGCTGCCTTATGTAGGGATCAAAAATGCTCAGCTAGATTGACTAAACTGTGGTTTGTGAAGAACTACAGCACCGTGAGAACCATGTCAAAGAGATGAATGTTTAAACTGAGGTTTAAAAAACGAAAATCACATTGACTCAAAAAAAAAACCCCACAAACACAAAAAAAACAAACAAAAAACCCCCCAAAACAAACAAACAAACAAACAAACAAAAAACAAACACAAAAAAAACCCACAAAACCACACCAAAAACCAGGTACACTACAAATATCTATCAAGTTTGAGGACTTTATTCAGTAGTAATAAGTGTAATACATTTCACTACATCTGATTCTGTAAAAATAGATGCATTTCCTTACTGCCTGGAATCAGCCAGTATAATCCTTTATATCTTCTGCTCCTCCAAGTACTTCTCCCCTCTTCACATACATCAGAAGTCCCACAGCAGACAAAAAATGGTGCCAGAAAGGGGATCTTTCACTGTTCTCCAGGATGGCTGGAGGCAGGGAGTCCTGCACCCTGTCCCCACATGCTGGGCTGTGAACCCCAGCTTTCAGCACCACCAAGAAACTCAGACATGTATGCAAAATGTATATATAATTTGCCACTTTAGCACCTTATTTTGTGAGCCTGGTGTTCTGCCACTAATTAAGATAGAGTTCCATTTAACTTTGCAGCATTTAAATTCCAGTAAATATTTTTAAGATAAGGTAGTTTAAAACTGAGTCTTTTCCAAAGAGTTGAGACTAACAATACAGTAGCAGAAGTCACAGATATTGTATCCTAACATAATGGGGGGAAAGAAGGGTCAAACTGTGACTATTTTTTAAAGAAAATATTTTTACATTCTTGCACCGGAGGCCAAAAAAAGCTTTCAGAAACAGCAGAACCCCACTGCAAAATAAGCTACACTAGTCTAAACACTTCAGAGATCTTTGTTTATCTGCTAACAGATGAACATAGTTTATTTTAAACTTGGTCTCTCAAAACTGAGGATGAGATACATAAACTATAATATGGTCTATATTAAAATAAAAACACTAAGAGAAAGAAATACAAACTTCCCTCCTAAGGTTATAAGATGTTCTTGTATGGCATCTATAGAGTATTACCTACTGATGTTCTCCTACAGTTTCTATAACTTCCTCTCTGATGTATTTGTTTCTCTGGGAAGCAGAGACCCAGCAGGGCTACTGGATTAGTCCAATTTCTCTGGTTTTAGCACCCAAAATTATGAAGAGAGCTAAATACTGAATGTTCTGAGTGTTCAGCACTGAATGCTCAGTTTTTTTAAGCAAAGTTGGGTTAATTTTAATGCAAAATTTTAGACAAGTCAAATTTCACAACACTCAGGGCTGCACACTGTCATGCTGGTTCTTGGAGCAATAGCAGCAGAACAGTTTAAAAGCAAGATGTTGCAGTTTTCTTATTTCTGCAAATTATGCATTCCATAGAGAACAACACACCAAAATAAGGTATTTCCACATAAAACAAAAATATACTTGAAATTACAATACATAAGTTGAAAAAATGTCTGCTCTGGAACCAGGGAAATGAGCTGTCTACACATCACATAATCAAAGTTAATTTTTTATATGGGGTTGGCACTCCCACAAGATGCTTTGGGTTGGCTTAAAAACATCTCTCTAGATAGAACCATGCAATTTGGTAGCTAAATAAAGTCATAAATTCTTAGAGATGATAAAAAAGAAAAAGACAAACAACAAAACAACAAAAACCAAACTGAACCACAATGAAACTGAATTATTGAAGGAACAGACTTCAACACAACATAAGCATCAACTTTCTGATCCAAGAAACTTTGCACAGAGTTACTACAGCTTAATACCATCTCCATAGTAAATCCTGAGCCTAAAAAGTACCTTCTACAACCTAAGGACAGAAATTGGGTTGGGAGACTGTTCCATGGAAATAGGTCTCCAGCATCCCATTGGAACACAAATCTATGCAGAGAGTAAATCACTTTGAACACATCAACAGAAAATTAATGCCAAGGGGACTGTTGCAGTAAAACTTCATACCCCAGACTTAGTTCTGGGATACAATCCCACAAATGTTTTTGATTCTTTTTCTACAGAAATGTAAGTCAAAATTCCTTTAGACTTTTTTGCATTTGCAAAACTCCTCAAAGGTATGAAACATTACACGAAATCCCAGTATACATTAAAGTTCTAGATTTTAACACTAAAAAAATTGATAACCAAATACTTCTCAAGAAAGGATTCCCAAATAATAGATGTACATGTTCATCAGCCTTACCTTTGGGTTTACTTTCAGCTTCTGATTTTATTACTTCTGGTGAGTTTTCAGTTTTTGTTATGCTGGGAAAATGAATTAGCTTTGATCCAGGAGAATGGGGAGGTAATGGCTGTATGAAGGGAAGAGAACTTTGTTAACGAAAACTCTTTACAGGTTTTATTTTTCATTAGACTACAGAACACTCCAATTTTTCATTAGCTGAGATGATGCAAATTAAGGTCTCAAAGAGATTCAGTGAGCTTTCCCATAAAACACTTATCTTACTGTAGCTACTCCATTACAGACACTGCAATTAGAGTTCGTCTACTGACTAAAGACAGAGCACAGCTCTCAAACTGGAAGCCAACCTCAGGACAGGGTCACTGTACTTCAGCAATTGTATTTCAGGAGTTCCAGGTGTTACTCTCCCATTAGCCTGAAAATTGCCTCCTCCAGCACAAAACAGAAGTTGTTATTTATCAGCTCTGCTCAGAGGAACTCTCTGACAATGCTTACTTTGCACTGGGAATATTCAGCAGGCAGGAATGTTCAGCAGCCACACACCACCTCAGACAATCAGTTTTAACTACTCAGCCAAATGTAAGAGCACATAAAAACCCATCCCAGTTTCCCTTCACTCTTAGACATTTGTACAAAACAGGTGAGTGTCACTCGAGACTTCTCCTGAATGAAAACCACCACAAGTTTCAGAGTTAATATCTAACCAAAATAAATATTACAGTATTTTTTTTAATATTTTTCCCTAGAAGACTTACTGAGCTGCCAGATTCTGACAGCTTCAGCTGCATCCACTTCTTCACAGCCCAACGAGCTACAAACAGTATGATCTTACAGTCAGGACTTACCTGAGCAGCCCTAATAGCACTACTGATGTGAAAAATCCCACTGCCTTTAGTAACTCTGTTCATTTTCATTTACAGTTCAACTTTGCAGATTTTCTACTGTCAGAGAAACTAGATTTGCTCTCCCCAACACCAGACAATGCCTGGAGGCTGGTATTTGGTACCTCTGTCATACCATAGAGGAAACCACGGTCAGTTGGGATGTTCCTGGAGGACATATGCAATTTAACTCTCTCCAGAATGGTACATGAAGGAAGCAATAAAATAACCCACCTACAAGATTAAACACTTACAACATGGAAATAGTTCTCTATATTTCCCCCTTCCAAAATGAGATGCAATTAGAAGTAAGACAGGAAGTCTAGGCAGGCAGGGTATAAATAGCTGGAGCAGGATGCTGGGACCAGCTGAAACAATCTCCTGCAGCAGCATAAGTGCCCTTGAGAACTTCAGATACATCAGTACTCAGCTGTCCTGTGCTAAACAGTCTCTGAATTTCCCAGAGGAAAAGAGCCCTCTCTATTGTAGACAGGTTTTTTTTTCCCCTTACAGACTTAATGACAGAATGCCCTTCCAGCATCCCTTTATCTAACCCTGAAGCAAGTTAAGCACAAATCCAAGGAAGCCATCTATTTTCCCAAGACCTTCATGAGAGTTACCTCCCTTGGGCTCTCCATGTTGTTCTGTAAGTCTGTCTGCCTTTGGGATGACTCTGGCAACAAGTGGAAGAGGAATATTAAGTGCTAAATGAAATTGTTTATTTCTTTGTCACTAGGCTATGCAAAACTGTTTTCTCACTTTGTTTCCTCTCTTGCTGAGAAATGGTCTGCAAGAGCTTTCCAGAAAGGCCAACCAACAAAACACAGTACCAGCATATTTTATTGTTTATACACAGTCAAATACGAAAATTCAAAAGGTCTGAGCAGACTTCATATTAACTGAGCAGAGTTTAGACAGGCTCTTTATATTCCCAGGTAACAAGGAAGAAAGTAGGGAAATGTGCTTTTGAACCATTGGTCTTGTGACAAGAAGGCAAGATGAAGCTACGTCCTGTAGCCCTCGTCTAACAGCATTCACTTGAAGATCTAGTGATCCCACAGACCCCCACTTCAAGGGACAAGGTCTGGAGATATCTGAGGAAAATCAGTGTGCCTTCACAGAATCACAGAATGGTGTGAGTTGGAAGAGACCTTCAGTGACCATCCACATCCAACCCCCATGCCAAGGGCAGGGACACCTTTCACTAGATCAGGTTACTCAAAGTCCCATCCAGCCTGGCCTTGGCTGGGCAACCTGTTATAGCATCTCACCTCCCTCACCACAAAGCACATCTTCCTTATGTCACCTCTTTTCTTCCTAAGTCTCTCCTCTTTCAGTTTGAAGCCACTGTCCCTTGTCCTATCACAACAGACCCCAGCAAAAAGTCTCTCTCCATTGCATTGAAAGGATGCAATAAGATCTGCCAGGAACCTTCTCTTCACCAAACAAAACAACATATGCTTTAGGAGGTAACATTCTCCAAGCCTTAAACAGAAGGCAACACACTTGTAACTTTCATTTTCTGAATCATCTGATGCTTCTGACTGGACCAGAAACAAAGAAGACATGCACCATGTCACTGCTCTTAGCATTGCTGTTGAGGGAAAACACATTCAAGGAAGTCTCTGTCCCTACCGTCCTTCCAGGGACTCAACTGACCTTCTGCCCTACACCATTACAATTACTTCCATGGCAGCAGAGGAAAAGAAATCAGTCAGCAAAACAGCATTAATAATCATAACAGGCAAAAGATTGAAAGGGATAAAGGCTTTAAAAGCTTTCTTGAATTCATCACCTGAGTCAAATCTGAAAAACTGGACTATCTCAGCTGCCTTTCATTTATCAAAAGCTAAAAATCCATATATAAGCTCTTGGAATAAACAATGCATAAGTTCAAGATAAAGGACTGAGAATCGTTGTTGTGCTTTCAAGGGGTAAGAGTACTCTCGAGTTCAGATCAAAATAAAACTCAAACTGCAGCAATTCCACTATCATTGCATTATCTGCTCTCTCCTAAGCTCCAGTAAGTTCAGTATAGAGAACAGAACTGCTCCCTTTTCCACTCACTCATAAAAAATGAGGAAAAAAAATGAATGAGGACGCAAAATTCTAAAACTGTATTTTTCAGGTTTACGTTATCAGCAGTTCATGGAGCCAAAAGCTTGGCAGCATGCTCTGAAGGTAATGGCAGTTGACACCTTGAACAGCAATCTCAACATCCACCAAAACTTGAAAAAAAAAAACAAACCCAAACTAAAAGAAACACCAAAATATTCCTTGTTTGAAAAGACAAGTTTAACTTGTTCAAGAAGGCTTAACAGTCTTGTCCCAGACTACAAAGTCTGTTATAAGGAGGATTATGAGAGACCTCACACTGCAGATGTGTTTGAGAGTTCGTTATGTCTTACACCACAAGGCTCTGAAATGACAATTTTCTATCACCTTGGTTTTCCATCTCTAATGTTTTAAATACCAAGACATTTGAACATTTGGTATTTGACACTTGACATTTTGCAATCAATGTTAAATATAACTTACTTATAACTTATTAAGAAAGAAGTCTGAGGGGATTTGTTTCATTTTATAGGCAAGAGTCCTATGAGATGATTATGGTCAGAGCCCACATTTCTTAAATTATTTTTACAGGAAACCCCAAAATAACAGTATGTACCAGCACAAACCTTATCTTGCTTTTTATCTTCTGATTCATTACTAGGTAATCTCGTCTTAAGTTTCACTGAGCCTTCTTTAAAGATATCCCCAAACCCAACACCTCGGATTTTCTTTGGCTGTGCTGGTCCAGAAGCAGGTTCACCCCCGTTTCCTGGAGAGATCACAGGTGAGGTAGGACTATTGCAAACAGGCTCTGAAAGTAAAATAAGAAAGGAAAAGTTATTTTAATAACTGAAATTATATATTTGCTTTTCTGGGGCAAGAAAGTGGAAGCTACACAGCTGTGTGCACTGCTCCTGTTAAACAGCTTTTCTAGGAACTGTAGTTGTAATACCTCACATTTGTTCTAGTTTTATATTCAATATACGACCAATTGAAAAACTGAAATGACACCAGTATTGCCCTGATTACTCCGGCAATTAAGTCAATTGATCACTAATATTTCTTGCTATTTCAATTATCACTCAGGCTCCACAGCCTTTTAACATCAATGTTTTCCATTAGTTTTATGAAACACTGCTTATTCATTCTCTGAAAATGGGGTTCTAGTCCAACATTTAAAAGCTTCTCATTAGCAGAGCTGCAGCCACAGACAGCGATGATCAATAAAGGTCCACAGTGAATCCAACCATGTTTAAAGAGCCACAGGAAAACACAGTGTCTCAGTGGTAGATGATGCCTCTCAAGGCACCAAAGGGAAATTTTCCTGTTGCTCAAAATGCAAATAGGTAACACAACTATTTAGCTCTTATAATCTTTCAGTTTTAAGGGACCACGTTTATCCAGCCCTCAAAAATGTATTTCAGATAACTTAATTTTGGTGTTGAGAGCTTTGAGACTTTTTAATTTTTATTTTTTTTTATTTTTAAGTTATGGTCAAATCTGTTGAAGTTTACAAACCAATATTCACAGGTAAACTACTTTTACGTGCAGAATTCCAGGAGACAGTCATGTGAAAACAGAGAGCTTTTACAAGCCAAATTCAAAATAGCCTCCACAACTTTTAGCATTTTGGTTAAGTTCTCTTCAGCCTATGCATGTATGGAAACTGCAATAAAAATTAAAGCCTCTCCCCTCTATCATAAATTCAAGATATTTTGATGATACTATGAAGCTACATGGCTCTTGACTTCAGTTTCTCACCTTTCCTCTATACAGTTGCTCTTCGCTCAGCTATATCCTCTCAGATATCTAAAAGGATAGCTGGACATCCCATTGATGAGGAAAGTTCAGGTCACATGTTTGAAAGACCCCAGCTGAGTGAATGAGGCAGTTACTGTTTCCCAAGAGTGAGGATGGGAAGACACATACTCAAGATGTTGTCTGTCAAAGTACTGAGCATTAAATATAAACCCTTAGGAGGTTGAGGCCTGTTAGTTACTGACAGAAAATACAATTAATTCAAATTACTGTTCAGTCTCACTGACTTCAGTATTCGGGAATTAAGACCAACACATATCCATTTGTAAATTTATCTCAGACCCCACTAAACTCAGGGAACTTGTCCTCCAAGGATACAGCCACTAAGCTATTTGCAACTTCAAGTCAAATAACTCTTGTTTTATGCTACTGCAATTATTTCCACAATTTACAAAAGAAAAAAAAAGAAAAAAAATCCAAGCCAGACTCTCCTTCCCCATGTCTGAGCAAACCCTTGTTTGAAACAATCAATACTGAACATCTTGCAAATGAGGGTCTACATTACCACAAGGTTAAAAAAAATCACTTTTCTCCTTGAACGTTACACAGCTGTCTTTAACAATCAATTAACTCCTGTTATGATGTTCCCAAAAAACACTCCTAATTCCAGCAGTGTCATATCACAAGTCTCGAACCTTCAAACAGTTCTTCATAGACCAAAATGTTTTTAAAGTGCATTTTTTCAAGGGAACAAAGTAATTGCCTGTAAAGCACAGTCCTGCCTGGCACCACTCAACACTCAGCTGTTCAGCCAGAGACCGCCTGCTTCTGCCTCAGCTAAACAGCCACAGCCAGAAAGGAACAGCTAAATGTAAATTCTGCCTTAAAAACATTTCATTGTTAGACAAAGACACAATGAAGAATCAGGGCTCCCTTCCCAGGGCTCATTTTAAGTTGAGGCTTTCCATACTGTTTTGATTCGAGTTTCAATTCTCAAATGACTTGGTTAAACATTTAAGTTTTGTGTGTTCAAGAACTCAGGAATGTGAGAATAAGACTGAAAAAAGCTACTAAACAAAAAAATGATTTTGTGTCTAATACTAAAAAGGATCAACTCTGAACATAATAAAATTTCTAATGATAAAAAGCAGAACACACATTTGCAAGATCAAGACCTCGACTGCAATTTTATTTGAAGTGCACTGGGAGCAAGACAGGTTATCTCCATTCTCAGCATCAACATTTTCCAGAAAGAAACTAAATACTTACCCTTCTTAGGAAGCTTGAATCCTTTACAACTTTTGCTGTACTACAACCATAATACTCCAAATTATACCCAAGGTCTAAGATCACTTTGCTAAGGGTTTACAATAAAGACAACACCACCTGTGTCATCCACAGCATCCTGTGTTTCTCCATCATCCGTTGACTCCAATTCCTTCACGAAGTTTGAAGGGAACAACCCTGCCCTGCCATTCAGTGTTCCACTCCACCAGCCTTCTTCTACCTGTAGAGAAATATTTTGCACATCACCAGTAGACCAATAGAGCAAAAGGAAATTCCTATCAGTTCCATCCACACTTGACTTATAAAACTCTACAAACAACTTGGGGAAAGTTCAAAACGACCACAATTTCTTTATAGAGAAACCTAGCAAAGATGTAGAAACAGTATGCAAAAAGAACAATTTACTGTCACTTCTACCACTACAGCAGTGATCCTAAAACATGAGATTAGCCCCATGACAGTTAATCCAGAAAAGCAGCAAAATGTTCATCAACTTTCTCATGGTAAAACAGAATAACAGGCACTGCATGTCCAACAGAAGAAGAAAATATTAAACTGTTTAGGAAATACAGATGAAACTTTTAGGCTGGCTTTCCATGGAAATTTTTATGCATTCTTGCTGTCCATGTCTTTTCCTCTGCTTTGTCCAGTTTCCACCAGTCCTGATCCCACTTGCTTTGTATCCGTTGGGCAGCTTCACACAATTTCAATCAAAAGACACAAGTTTCAAAGCTGTAATTTCTACAGATAATATTGGATAGAACAGAGAGAAGTCCTTAAGGACATCACAGAATAATGGAAAACTAAGCTGTTCATTCCTTCTATCAGAAGGCAGCTGGTTGAGCAGGATTTCTCTGGTGCAGGGACTTTCCCATCAGAGCTGGCCAGTCAACAAAGGTAGCCAAGTCCACAAGGATTTTGTGGTGGCACAGAGCAGTCCTAACAAAAAAAGTCTGCTGGATACCAAATTTTGTTGGCTTTGCTCTTCACAGAACAACTCATTTTTGCACTGGAAATAAACTTGTTCAGGGATTAGGGAACATAATGACTCTAACACTCAGTTATGTGCTTGAATTCCTGGTGTGTCACTTGCACTGAAATACTCCAAAATTTAATGGAATGTTTATCAGGAATAACCCACGGTCCAAAGCAGAACAAGCAAACACTGGGCATGCAGAGGTGACAGGGTAAAACAACGCCAACAGACTAAGAACAGTACTATTCCAATTTATGAACAGTTTTCAAAATGTCTTAAATAAATACAATCTATTTACCTAATGAGTACTACTTAAAAACTCTAAGATAAATTTTCAAAATCTTTCATTTCAGTTGCCTTGGTTTTGGCCTGGAAAGCTGTTTTTAGAAAAGGAAGAGGGAAAGAAAAAGAAGCAAACCAAACAGCAGTTGTTTACATTGCCTTTTTTTAGCCTTGTTTTGTAGGTCACTACGCCTGACACACAGGCACAGTTTTAAACATCAACCCACCTCCAGGCAAGCAAAGCATATTCAGAACCTGGCAGTGCAGAGACTGGCAATGAAAAGAGCACTGTTATTTTTAAAGGCATCCTGGTGCTCAAATAGAGCTTTGCTGTGCATGGTTCAAACTCAGAGGCCGGTCTGATTTTAAGCACAGATTATTGGCAACTGCTGCCCAGGCTCTGGCACCTCAAGCTTTACATAACACATGATAGAAACCTAAAATACAAATGCCTTGACTCACCCAGACTACACCCAGGAGCCTCGAGAAAGGGACTTTTAATGCTTACGATACAGAAAGTAGCTTGAGAATCTCTTTCTTCTTCTGCCAAGAAATATGGTCAGCAAAGCACTTTGCAGAGTTGCAAACGCAAAGCGATGCCAGTTCAGAGACACTCAGCAACAAAACAAACATTTCTTGAGCACACTTGCTTCAACCTCCTCAGCACACTGCCTTTAACTGACTATATACTTTTTCTGGTAATATAGTTTGTATCTTTAATTGACATTAAAAAAATCAGGTTTAAGAAGTTCTACACGCTTGGGTGGAGAACATCTGCACATCTGTTGGTGCCAGCAACACAGATGACAATTTCCCAACCTTCCTCTTCCATTTCAAAATCTTACCAGATGATACAATTTCCACAAGAGGGAGGTACAGCTCTGGTACACACAGCAGAACTCTATTTTAGTGTGAATCCCATCAACTTATTTCTATCAAAAAACTCAAGACTTCTCAACAAGAGAGAAGGAGAAAGGCTGAAACAAGCAGTTTTGCCAATGCAGTTTGGTTTTGTTTTTGTTTTTTTTAATAAAAACTTCACTAATGATGTCAGATGAAATTTTATTTTGCTTGATTACACCAGTATGCAAATACTAAAAATATACTACAAAAATAAATCTGTTCATTAGTGCTGCTTCTGACAAGAGTGGGTGAAGATATAAAAGAGAGACAAAGGTTTTACAGCAAGGATACAGTTGTCACGTGCACTCTGTGCATTTTTTTCCACGCGTAAAACTCACATGTTCTATAAATAAGAAACCCTGTGGATTTAGTCAGCATACAGCACAAGAGTCTTCTTCCCTAAAAGCTCTCCTCAATATTAATAATTTCATTTCCGAATACATCTGCCTCCACCTTTGATTTCACAACCAGTGGTGTCAGTTTTAAGGACATAATCTGCAAAAACAACTCAAGGACTAAATACTGAATTATTCTCAGGTAATGTGGAACTGAAGCTCATTTTACCTTATTTTCCCCATAAAGAGGTAACCAAATGATCTTTCCTTGAAGTAACAGTTACAAGTTATCTGCATATATATATATATATATATATATTTATATATATTTTGGAGTGAATCATCTCACAGTAGTGAAGACAAGTTCTCCCAGCATACAGCACAACCAATGGACAGTATTTTCTACCATTCTGCACGTTTCTGGTCCATCAGTACAGTTTTGTGAAGCAGACAGATCTAGTCTACACCTGCCAGGTCTATTCTACATCACCATAAAAATAGTGTGCCAACAGCTCTGTGCTCGTAGTAAGCTGCAGTATTTTTCTATCTGGCAGCATTTGCCTAAAGATTTTCTTAGTAGTTTTTCTTAGAAATAGTGAAGACTGGGTACTCACATATTTTAAAATCATTAGGAGAGGAGTAAGAATGAGGACTAATAAAAAAAATTTCCTTAAGAAACCAGATGAGGAAATGCCTTGATGTTTTTATTCTGTTTATTCTGTCAGGACTGCTAGTACAGGCACCATCCACAAATTAAACTGCCGAGATTACCCAGGAACACTCCTTTACAAACGCCCACACAATGGTATTTATGAAACTGAGTTTAGTGAGCAGGTTTCACAAGTCATTTGCTCTGTTTACTCAAAGATATTAAATTCTACTAGTGCAAATGAATCTAAAGACATAGCTTTTTCCTTGTTAGGAGAATGGCAGAGTTCTTCCTAGCAACTGTCAGGTGAGCACTAGAACTCTCTTCAAAAGCTTCCCACAACACAAGTTGCTATTGAATGGAAGAGATATCAAGGAAGCACATAGGTAGGAACAGATAAGAAACCCCCACCCCAAACCCCTACTCAATCACATGGGGCCAATGCCAAAGTCTAAACATGGAGATAACTTGAACTGTATTTGTTACCCAATGGAAAAGGGAGGCAACAGAAATAATAACATGCTGTTGAGTGCATTTGTATGCTCCATATTTTTTGCATGTGGGGTGAAGTGTATTGTACCACAGCTAGAGGCTTCTGTGCTGAATATTGATATTGTTAGTTTAATGCTTCAATGTGCTTACAAGAGAGCATAAAACTGGAGAATCAGGTCAAATAACATTCACCTAGATCAAGTTAGAGTATGTTGACTTAAAGGTAACTGGTCCAACAGTTTTAACAAAAGCATCCTAAAAATAACAATCACTCAGACAGGACGAAAGATCTGTAAAATCTTTCAAAAAATGAATCTGTGCTACAGATCAAAATTTATTGCTGCGATGATCAAATACTTCCTGTAAACATCTAGTATTCATTGATTTACGTTTAGATCCTAAGAGAAACTCCTAAACTAATAGCTTTAGCTGCAAAAACTCTACTTTTCCCATGCTATTTTTCCAACATGCTTGCAAACCCAAGCAATCACCCAAAAAAGTCAATTTGACTTCTGGCACATAAAGAGATGATCAGTTCTGCAAAACAGCTCTTACCTCGTCGCTGATGTCGATCACATCCCCCACCTTGAGCTCCAGCTCATCTTCGTTCTGCGGGATGTACTCGAAGAGCACTTTGCACTGACGCTTCTTGGACCCTGATCCGAGGGGAAGGGCACAAGTAAGAACACCCACAAAGGAAAACTAGTCTTTCCTTCACTCAAGCTCCTGAGGATCCAATCTGACCAGAAGACCCATAAGCCATCCCAAAAAGCTATGTTGCTTTTGATGCTGGTTTTCCAGTTTGTTGTGTCACGTCAGTCTATCGAGCCACAGCTTAGATGGAGGTTGAGAACAGACGGACAATTCCAACACTGCATCGCCCATTACCAACACCCTCTGAAAACATGTTGACTCAAAAGTCAGGTAAATCCCCACTACTGCGATTTTTCAAGCTATTTCCTGACGAAAATCTGCAGGAATGACAGTTGCTTCCAGTTAGCACCTGCTTTGAAGAAAACATGCAAGTTTGAGCCTCCAGTCTTTAGGCAATCCTGAAAGCAGAGACACCTTTTGTTGTGCACCCATAGCCCTTCTGCCCCCTAACACAGACCTTGTTAACCACAGCTCTGAGGTAATGCCAACATTTGCTGGGCTCCTATTTCAAAATCCAAACTCATTTTAATCTGGGAATGCAAAAAACCCTCCCTTTTCTCAGTGCCAGCATGGAGTCAAACTAAGCATCAATTAGCAGTGTTTGACAAAAGCAAAATTAAAATTAAGTGCAATCTTCAGATGTTTGCCACACATCATTAAAGCTCTGCAGGCGTTAAAAAGACAAAATGACATCTCGAGATGGGGAAGCATTGAAGTGACTTCCAACAACCCCTCCAGCCACAGCAGTGTGAACCCACATTGCCTAATTACTGTGCACGTATCCTGGAGTGATGCTGCTGCTGAACCCAGAGAGTTCATGCATTTCTCCTTCAAACAAGAGGCCGTGCCTTCAGACCTTTTCCACAATAGAGCAGCCAGTATGCTTTTGAGGGCAATTATCATCCTGAGCTATGACCCACACACGTTCCCTATCCTCCTCAAAACCAATCTGCTTCAATTTAAATGAAAATATCAATCAAAAGCTTGATGTGGTAAAGCCTAAGCTTACAGAAGCTGTATAATTTCCATGCTTTTTCCCATACTTTGTACTCCCTTCACACTGAAGCTTCAGCAATTAGGATTAGCTGTGTAAAAACATTTCAAAGCACAGCTACTGCCTCCAAGATTGATCCTTGTCTTACTATAGCAGTGTTCAAAGTCCAAAGTCAGACATCTAGAAGACAGTCACACCCAGCAGTCTCGGTACAAAATACACCAGGCATCTGAGCAATATTCTGCATCTAAAATTTCTGAGAGAGGCCTCACCAAACCTAGAGTTTTCTACATTCTGGTATATGACCCATGCAAGAAACAAATAAACCAGAAATATGAAACTCTGTGGGTTATTTCTAATAACACATAATTGCCCACATAAACCCCCTTCTTTTGCCTCCACTGGAGCTCATACATCAGCCCAGAGGGATTGTTCAGTTTACAGTAATTGCAATAAACGGTTCACTGGTCTTTACTGTCTCCTGCAGCGCTTTCAGGGCTTCTCCTTTGCAGGAGATTAACTGATACAAAAAAAGGCAAATTAAAAAGTCGTAGCCATTTGGTATAAATCTGATCTCAGCATTCCTTTTCAATACTGTAATTCTACCTAAATGGGGGAGAAAACAAACCCACGGATGGGATGCATTTCACATCCAGAACTCTTCCTCATCTGAGGTGTGCTTTCAGTGAGACCCAGTTTAGGAAGTACTGCCTTCCAGTTTTGAAAATCCCTAGACTAACTTAGGAAAGTTAATGACAAAGCTGTGTCAGAGGAGGTGTAGGCTGGATATAAGGAGAAGGTTCTTCAACCAGAGGGTTGTTGGGCACTAGAACAGGTTCCCCAGAGAAGTGGTCACAGCACCAACCCTGACAGAGGCCAAGAATCATTTGGACAACATTCTCAGGCACGTTGTGTGATTCTTGAGATGTCCTGTGCAGGGCCAGGAGTTGGACTCAATGATCCTGATGGGTCTCTTCCAACTCAGGATATTCTATGATTCTAAGGTAACCAATCCAACCCAGGAAACAATACTCCAGCTTCACATGGTACTGGAGGACTGCTGGGCTGGCAGCCTGCAGGCAATTCTGTTCCTTTCCAAAACAACTTGTTTGGCTTCAGGTTTTGTTTGTTTTGTACAGGGCAAACCAAATTTAGCCCTTTGTTGCAGTCACTTAGCCCACCTTCTGTGTTTTCCTTCTGCTGAATAAAGGCAGACATCTAACTGACAGGAATTCTGCCTGCAGCTCACCACCCACCTGACACAAAATACCTGAATTCAGCAGGAGATGGGAGAACAACACAAGGAACTGAGCAGGACAGACAACCTACCTCACTGCACATGGAAACTTGCTATTAAAAAAAAAAATATTAAGAGTTTCTTTAGGATTATAAACCTCATTTTACCAGGTGAGGAACCAGAAGTGGAAAGACAACTACGCTCTGAAAACCTTTTGAAGGATGCAAGTGATTGCCCAGGCATAGAGCAAACAGGATCTGCTGGAGCTGTTTAAACAATCTTCCAAGAAAAAGGGAACAGCAAGTAAAATGGAAATGAAGACTGTCACTGTACCAAGTAAACAGCTGTGTGCCTAGAGGAAGGTGCTGGAACACCATTTTCTTCCAGAAGGATGAGACTAGCCAGAGCATTGTGGAGTTGGAGAGTAAGTTGTACCTACTACTCTGGCCACAGCCATCAGCATGAGGATGAGCAATGAGATACGGGATCATTCCAGGGTTAGGGAGACCAAAACAAGTAGCTGGCAGCTGAACTGGTATCAGATCATGTTCACAGAATCCTAGAATATCTCGAGTTAGGAGGACCCGTAGGGATCACACTTATTCCCCTTCAGAGCCTGGCTGCATTTATCCAGGAACAGCATTAATCCTTCAGGCTAGATTTTTCCAAAGCCTGCTGATGTAAACATCTAACAGGCACATACTGGTGTTGCCAATATGCACATACAGATCAGAGATACTAAAAAGCAATTTTGAATCCTTAGTTGCCTAGAACAAATTATCAAGAAATTTATAAATCTGGGAGTCTTATATCAGGGGCTTTCGAAGACATTTTGCCCTTTTATGGGCAAAATCTCAAAGCATAAACACACCAGAAACATTAAGTTCTGAATGTTTTCTTTTTAAAAAAGCAGGCTTAAATCATAAAAGCCTCCAATCCCTTGTAAGAGAGAGGAAGCCAGAGTAATTTAGAGCAATGTCTTATAAGAGACTGATATGTCCAAATAAAAATGACAAGTCAATTTGCTGGATGCAAGGAATGGTAAATTTTCTGCTCTACATTTTGGTCACCATGATTTAAAAACTGGCATTAAAACACAAAAATCACAGATACAGAGGCAACAACACCGCTCCTCACCATCCTGAGGGTTGCTGTTAACAATAAAAGGAAAACCATGGATTTTGTTTAGACACCACCAACTTATTTCACACCAGAGGCAGGCCTACCCTGAGGAATCTGAACTCTGGAATGCTTCCTTGTCACAAAACCTTGAATTTTTAACAAAACTTCATGTTTTAGCATTTCTTTTAAAAAGACCACAGGAAGATATCTTTGATTATCATGAAAAGGCCTGCAGGTCTCATTCAGGTACCTGATAATACAAGCAGAGTTTACGTGAATTTGCGGAGCTCTCTGGCATCTGGAAGGGGTCTAAATCCTGTTCCCAAGAAAATTCATCCCTATTACTGCTCTTAAAAGCTACATATAAGCTTTCTGCCCATACATCCAGAAGCAAAACTCGGCTTCAAATCAGTTTTTCACCCTATGCTTCTAGTTTTCCATATAACCTTAAAACTAAGTCAGGTATTAAATAATTCATGGTTATTTTTAAAAAGCCTGTCAGCAGCTTATGCAATTGAAGGAATTGGAAGGACTACATACTCTTCTTGAATCCTTTGGATGGGGGATGAGGTTGAAATCCTCCTGCTGGAAGCCCATAGCTGCTCATCCGCTGCACAAGACTGGCTACATTGCCAGATTTCTCCCTCCTGAGTGGTACAGCATCATCCTTGGGCTCTACATCCTTCTTAACTTCCTGAAACAAGAGATTTAAAAGACTGAGAGGCCACTTAAATTACTCAAGAGGTCAGTGATTTTAGGCAGGCATTCAAAAGACTAACAGATTTCAGGTACTTACCACTTGGGGTATAATAACATATTACACTCAAAAATCGTGGCATCCTGGAACTAAACATATTGAAGGCCTTAAAAAAACTTGACTCTTCCATACAATCATGTTAGTAAAAAGGTAAGCTGATGTGCTAAGAAAATTCAGAAACAGGGGCAGCATTTTAGCCATCTACTCCAACTCTAAGAAAAGTAGCTTTGAGCCCAGAAGTCCCATATTACAACTCTCATGTCACAGCTCATATTTGAAAACATTTGTAAACATATAAATATTACTTCAATGGTAGACCCACAGGGCAGGGCAATAAAATAATTTATTATACAAAATGATATTAGGCGATTATCTCTGCCTCAAAAAGCTCTGAGGTGTTTACAGATAAGATACAATCACATTGCTGAAAGACACGAGTGGAAAAGAAAGTGAGACACAAGAAACAGTGGGAGCAAGTGAGGAGAAAGGTGTAGGAGGAAAATAACAGAGACATAATTTTTCTGGTAATTGTCTCCCACCTTCCTATCTTTCTAAATTAGGATGTTAGCACTGGAATTGAATGTGCCAATCAAGACTAAGAAGCCTATAAACAAGAAAGCATCAGTTCTTGATAAAAAGGCCAAGTTATGCAGCAGTTACTCTACCACATCAGCTCATTAAGCGAGATTCCAGGGCAGAACAGATACTCTGAAAGAAGGAAACCATCACTTTGCACAAGAAACCCATTAAGGCGGATCAATGGCTCATCTAGTGCAGAACACAGCTCCCAGTGGCTGCAATCCCAGAGGCTCTGCAGAGAGCTATCCTGCAACTCACATCCTCCCACATTCCCAGGGCACCCATAAGTGTTCCATGAGGGAGATACATCTCCTTTCTATGTCTGCAGCTGGCCCTGTCTAACCCCTTTCAGCACCCATGGTCCTGTCTGCCTCCACAGCATCCTTGGGGATAGACACCAGATATTTGCCCTTTGCTCCATAAAGAAGCTCCTCTAGGCTGACACCTTAACTACTCCCCCAGGTTGTTCTCCCCATCACTGAATTTGTTTGTCACAATCTTCATGGCTCTGTAAACCTGGACTGTATTTCCCCTTGGCTTTGTCTTCTCAGTTGAAGAGTCCAAGCCCCGTCATCCCCATGTCAGACAGCTGCTCCATCCCTTTAGCCATCTATCCAGAGGCCTGTCTCCATCCCAGTCTCAAGGTTCCATGTAGGTATGACATGGATTAGCTTTTCCTACACACATTACTTGGCATTTGGCTCCCTCCAAGCCATCTGTTTTGTCTGCTCAGCTCCTTGCCACCAGCATGGCACTGAACTACATTAGAGTTTAACAGCACTCACAAAATGGGAGTGTCTGCTGTTAAATTCCCTATCCAGATGACCAGAGGTGCTGAACAAAGACACTACTACAACTGGCTCCTGGAAATCCCATTACAGACTCTCCTCTATCCTCACAAGTCATTGATAAGTCCTTTGTTTATAAAGAATCTTCCACTTCTTAAAGGAACTTTTTGTTCAGTCTCATAGGAACTTCATTCCTTCAATAACTTGACAGAGAACTTTATCAAAGACTTTCTGTAAACCCAAGTGTGTTACATTCACTGAATCTCACACATCTGTGTGCTTAGCAAGACCCTCAAAGCCCATCAGCTTTCCCACCACCACAGAATTACAATGTCTGGAGGAAAGCAGGTGTTTGCAGCTTTTTGTGATCCACTTCAGAACAATTCTTGCATCCACCATCAGTAGCCATTGGTTGACAACTCCACTACTTAATGCAGATGTAGCAGCAATAAAATCTTTAATATAACTGAAAACAATGCCAGCAAGGCATATATATATACTTACTCATGTTATGTGAACTCTTAAACATGAGCTTTAAGACAACAAAACTCACACATCTATCAAGTGCCAAAAACAGTAGAAACGTATTGCTCAGGACCTTGCTGGTGCTTTCTGGAACATTAAAGCCCAGGCTACCTCCAGCAGCTGTCCAGCAGGAAAAGTCTGCAGTCTGAAAAACTACTGATGCTTTCAAAGATACTACAAATTTCAAATCAAAAAGACCAAAGCACCTCCCTATTTCTCAAAAGAGCAGAGCAAGTAAAATAAGCAAAACTACAGACAGCACAATATTTCTTCCCACTCATCTACATTAGATAAAAAAGACTTTTCAGAAAACAGTCAAGTAGTTCCTACTGTTACTCTCCTTTATCCACAGTGACTTCTGCCCTGGAGATCTTAGCTCTGCTGAGATCCCATCTTCCAAGTCAAAAAAACCAAACCAAACCAAACCAAAACAAAAAAACCAAAAAAACACCCAAACAAAAAAACCCACCAACCCTGCAGAATAGCACAGCTTCCTATCCACCTCCCATCTGAACAGACATTTCACATTTCAAAGACTTTGTCATTCTCATCTTGTTTTTCAGCCAGTTACTTGCAAGTCTGATAAACTAAAAGCAATTAAATTTGGCTACAGCTGAAACATTTGCCACCTTCAAAACACCCTTCTAGCTGCCTTACTGTCAAGGCCATTGTGCTCATCTGAAAAACATACTGGTACTTAAAAACTTGCCTAGAGTGCTTCTGCCCCTGGATTTTTAAAATTATAATCTTTTGCAATGTGATTTATACAGCCTCCAAAATCTCCAAGCTGCTCCAGGAACTTCCAGTTAACCAGTTTCCCAATCGTGACACTTTCCAGTGAGGAATCAGCTCCAGGCTGCTTCCCCAACTCTGCACTTTGCACAAGACTTCAGAAGCAGCTCCTTCAATAACTTTGTAGAAAACACAGAGCTGCAAAAAGGAACTGGGGAAGCCTTACACTGTTTGTTTGAAAACATGACCTCCCTCTTTTTCTTTTAATTTATTACAAGACATAAAAAACCAAAAGAGCACACACACAACACTTCCAAATGTTAGAACACTCTGTGAGGTAAGATCACCATAATCAATAATTTCAATTTAACAGAAAATATACTTTTAAGTCCAGTAGTAGCATCAAAAGCAGCAATCTAATAAACAAGTTATAAACAATAAGAAATTATTTGAAGCAAAAGCAGTGCCCACTACAAAAGACCAAGGACCCAAAAACAAAAGGAGGAATGCTTGAGTGCCTTTCTTGCCAGGTTTGAGTCAATAATTGAGTGGTGACAGGTAGGAAATACTCAAAGGTCTAATACAAGACAAATAGTTAATTTTAACAGAAACTATAGTGGATTAAATTTAAAAAGAGAGTCTAAAATATTTCTGTAAGCAATCATCACATGCAGAAAATCTTGCAGCCAGATTCAAAGGCTGAAGATTTACTGATGAAGAATTTCATCAGCAGAAACCAGAAAGAACAATCAGACATTAGGAAAGGCTGGTACACCAGACTTTCCTAATACAGACAAGATATGAAAGTTGAACTCTGATACACAGTTAAGAGAAACCATCCTACTCCAAGGCATACAAAAGGAAATAGGTTGCAAGGAAAAGTTCAAGGTGAGTGTGTGATAAAAACAGCAGCAGAGAGCTGCAAATCCATCAGATTTACAACGAAACAGATGTGGGTAACAACCACACGAGAGGGTCCTGCCACAGTAGAGTGGAAAATCTAGTTTTGACAAAGAACTACAGAAGAAGTTAGCAAGCAATACCTGGATAAGCCAACAACTACTTTTTCCATATTTAACCTACTACCCTTTAAAATATTCTTGTAAAGCAAGCACTATATTTTTTTTCATTATTAAAGAGGAACTGCAACATTAATTAGCCTTCCTCAGGGTATAAAAACCACATTAAAATCAAACCAAGTCAAAGCAAATTCAGGAATTCCTGGTCTCCACTGCTGCACGTGGTCTACTACAGCAAAACCACGTAGTTCACATCAGTGCTCCAACAGCAGGAAAATGCTCAAAAATTCATTTTCAAAAGCACACATCAGGATCCTCTGACATAAACACCCACCCACCAGCCCCCACCAGCAACTTCATCCTGGGCATCATCATTATGGACATGTTAGGATCTCACAAAGGAAGTAATTTCTAAACAAGTCAGTTTGGATCTCTGAAAACTCACACTAATCAATGTAAACATCAATAAACACCCCATTAATAATGTTAATAAGAGCCTGCAATTCTTACATCTCTGCTCTAACAGCTTGCTTGAAGTTGAGTGGTTGGAAAATGACACCACCCACAGGTCTCATGTCTGAGCTACCACTACACCCAACCTGAACATTCCCAAAACTCCTATTCAGTGGTTTCACAAGGAAGGCAGTTTTCTTTGATTTTTGGTGGATCTTAAGTCAGCCTCGTATATCCAAACTATCAGAGAGAGTCTGTGTTGTGACAATAACCAACAGAACACCCCAGGACACTTCAGTTTGTTCTGAGATGAGGCTTTTGCCAGCTGCCAGCCAGCAAAACCAAAATGAAAACCTGACATGAACTGCAGCTGGATATTTTAATATTGTTATTATGACAGTCCACTGCAGTTCAAGGCCTTGTCAGTGTTTCCATTAGCAGCACAGATTTTATGCATTTATGACTTGGCAGTACAAGGCCAATACAGACTGTCTCTTGGCGTGAAACACGTTCAACTGGGAAGTAACCACCCACTTCTTCTGTTGCAAACTCCAGCACTAGTCATAAAGGTTTGAAGTTTTCATAATCTCCACTAAATGGGTGTTTTGCAACACTTAAATTTGCTGAAATCACTAAAGGCTGATATGCAAAACCGAGAATAAATTTATCTCAACAGTAAAAAAAAAAAAAGTCTGGGGTGATCTTAAGGGGCCGTTGCTTTAATTGTACCTGTCACGGTTCAACAATTCCTCAGGGAAATGCACATGTTTACATATGAAAACCTCAAAACCACTTAGGTACAGCAATATGTGAAGCAAGAACTACTCTTTATATGCAGACAAAAATCCAACACATCTAAATTCATCCACAGCCTCATGATGCCTATTAAAATAAGCAAGCATGGGGGCAGTCCTGACCTACTTTGGAAGCGAGGGAGGAGCTGCCTCCCCACCATCAGCAGCTCACCCATTGCTCCAGCAGGGACAGCTGGATCCCCCCCACTCCCCTCGCCAGAAGCCAAGAGCACTCAGATCAGCGAGGCACTGGAGATACAGAAAACAGGTCAGATCGTCTGAAAGGCCATGAGTTAAAAATATGAATTCTACTGCTGAATTACAGGCCATAGGGAAGTTCATTATCCAACAAATCTAAATCCTTAGCTAGATTCTTCAAGCATAAACATTAAGACTTGAGCTGCCCATCTCCTATTTATGTCATTATACAAAGAACAATCATCTTTTGAGCCCTTATATTAATTCCACTATAACATCAGACTGTACAAAAGCAATGTGCATTTCTGTTGATGGCTGAGTACATTTTAAAGCAAGACCTCAAGAAGCAGAAAATGGTCTCAATCTCTAAAGAGGCCGAGATGAAGAATACACAAAGATAAATGTCTGAGCCTCCATATACAATTATCTCATCTCTTCCCCATCAGAACAGCAATAAAGAACTCATGGACTGGCAAATTAGGTTCACGATTCATATTTTACCAAGCAGAAAATAAGGAACTTGGAATTGAACCTGTCATTTTAGGGGAGAGGGAGGAATTGAAAGCTTGTAATAAATCTACAGGCAATAGTTTCATTTATACAAGACACTGCCTTGAAAACCCTATCACTGAAAAATAACACATATAAATGTGACTGTATATAAATACATATAAAAATCTGTACAGTTGCCTGCAGAAGAGAGACTGTCAGCCCTAATCTGTTCGATTGCAATGAAACACCACAGTTCCTGGAATACAAAAATCTTCACGTAACTAATTATTTAAGCCTCCATTACCTCTCTCATTTACAGTTTTAGTTGCAGCAAGACAGGTAGGCACAGGGCAGCTTTAGCTTTTACAGTGTCACTCACTCCAATCTAAGGTATCCCACATCCCTTCATTTTGCCAGTGTCTCCTTCTTGACTAGAAAACATGATTTCTCACTCTCAGTGCAGGTACCCACAGAGGCAAAATATTAACAAAGGCAAAGAAAGATGAGCAATGTGCATCTATTCCTGTCCCATTACTTTCCATGAACTAAAGGGACAGAGTAAGAAAGTTTATGAACCAAAATTGCTGAGAAGCTCCTGAGCTCCTTCCCTGAAGCATTCAGGAGACAGAGCAGATTCAACCTCCCAACAGAAGAATTCAGTTGGGAGAGGTCAGAGGCTGCCACTGACTCCCTAGAGGATTAAATATTAATTCTTGAAAATAGAAACAAATCATCTTAAAAGATGAAAGCAGTTACCATGTGAAAAATGGGCAAACTCGATAACCTTTGTTTTGCAAGACAATTTACCTTCTGGACAGTTTAACACATGCCATGGGTCGATTTTTTGGGGGCCTAATTTATGGCTGAAGTAGGGACTGTTTAACAGTAAATCACTGGGTTTAAGTGCTGACCTACAATCAGGTTGAACCAACAGTAAGGCAGTATCACTCCTTGCCTTTCCTCTTCCAAAACTGAAACTGCTTCATAATCTCACTTCTGTACATCCCAGTCAAAGGCACTTCCATTCCTAAATGAAGTTGGAATAAAGTTTCCAGCTGACATGAATCCCCAGTAGTTTCCACAGGATGTACAGACACAATGCTGTGGCAGCAACTCTTGCTGTAGTTCCTCAACACAGCACACCTCCCTCCAAGGCCATCATCTGCTGAGCATGGCTTTGGAAATCCCTCTGAATATCCCTTATGAGAGTTTTACACAGAGCTATCCATTTCAGTTGGAAGTTCTCACACTCTTTAAACATAAGAAAGGATGCAAAGTCCCGGGAGACAAAGTTCCCAGCCACCAAGTGATGCCAGAAGACACCAATGGACTCTGTGCACAGTACAGTTTCATAAACGGTTGGAGAAAAAAGCTGAATTATTTACATTTGCGCCTGTTGCAGATTCAAATCGCAATTTCTAACTTCCTCCCTCAAGAATAAAATATAATTAGCTACAGAAGTGACTCAAACCAGTCTCACACTTCTCCAGTTTCCAGACAGAGCCACAGTGTTGCCTTTATTAAATCACGCCCACATCAGGTAGCACCGTTTAACAAGTTACCAACATTTTTAGATGTGTTATAATCTATGCTAAATATAGATCAGATAATCATCCCGTCGTGCTGTGTAGGAAGAAACATCATCAATCAGGCAAGGTACAACTTCTTTCCCACAACATGTAACACATGGGGTAAGCAGGATCTCTGGGGGGCATAAAAAATTCACTGAGTCTCTTCAGACTTACAAACCTGAGCCACTGAATAAATGTAATACCTGAAGGTCAAGAACAGACAAACAGCTGGACTTTCCTACATAAGGAAAACTTATCTCTACAGAGGGAATGCAGAAGCAGGCTTGGAATTTCAGATCTTGATACAAATTATATATATTATTATACATGCATATATTTTATATATATATAAATAATTCAATTTTGTCATGGAGAACTGGATACCTACACACTTTGTACCAAGCAAGTGTCAAAACAGACTGTGACATGAAGTCTTGCCAATATTTGCAAAATACAAGAGATATAAAAACATGCAAACAAAACACCAAAGCCCAGATGCAAGAAAGCAGAGCAGTCAACTCACCACGTCTACCAGTAGCAAAGAATCCTAAATTAACAGAAGTAACTAGAGGAAACACAGACCTTTACATCAATGTTTCCCAACCATTTAATTAAGAAAAAAGTTATTTTTAAAACACATCTAAATATAATACCTTAATAATATTTTATGGTGTTGCCATGTTCACAGCCGGATAAAACCATCTTAAAATGCTGATTGCATTTATTTTCTATTATATTGTCTTATATATATGAAAATTTAATTATATATTTTGTAATTGTTTCCTACAATAACAGTTAATGCCCTGTCAACCACCAGCCACCAAACAGTGCTTTAGATAAGGAAAGCAGGAATCACACATGGCAGAGGGTGAGACAGAGATCCAGCTCCCTCAGCACGTGTGTTTTATCAGCTGCCCCCACACGGGGAAGACAGGAAGACATTTCTTTCTCTTCTACCAGTTAAGTGCCTCTATTGCTGGTCCAGAGAAACAAGGGATCCATTAACCACTACAGGTCCCCTTTGATGTTTAACTCAGAACATCCCTCATTCCTTCTGACCATCATCCTGACTTCCTGCATCTGCTCTGTCCTACTCAGCTTTCTTCTTCCCTGCATTCCTTTTCCAAGGCACCCATCTCTTTTCATTCCCTGTAAAGCCTCCAGCACTTCACTCAGGGCCACAAGCTAAAACATTGACTCATCTATGTCCCTTCACAAGTCTTGCCTAAGACACAAAATTAAATGCTTAAGAGAATGTTAAATAAGGGCTAAAAATATAAATCTTAGAATCTCAGGGGAGATAAAAACCGGTTCAAAGTTCAAGTTTTATCAAAGATTCACACATTAACTAACATTTCTAACTGAAAATACATCTTGCTTTCTGTTCCTGTTGTGTAAGCTCTGTCCCAGGGCCCATGACCAACAGTTTTTGACAGTGCAGAAGCTTGTAACACCAAAGTCCAAAGCTAACAAACTCACATACATACACCAAAATATTATTTTCAGCAAGTGAAAAGCATCCAAAAAGCTTGTTAAGCTAAGAAAATAATTATCACATTAAACTTTCATATCAGTTCACAATATTGGATAAACCCAGTGTTCAAGGAAGGAAAACATACACTCAAAAATAAATTTAAAACTGAAAACACTACAGTAGATAAGCAGTGATTTGGACAAGTCATCCAAAATGATGACCCATCTTAAAAAAAAAGATTCATAAGTAGTGCAAATGTTAGGAGATGACAGTCCAGAAGAGTTACTCTCATGCAGGTTTATTGTCAAATTCACATGTAGATTACTTCATTCCACCTCATAAAAAAGCAAAATGACAGATTTAATATTAACTGTGTTGGGTTGTACAGACATAAAGCAAAGTACTAAAATTACAGGGCTGGAATGCACTCCCAGAGCCTCACGGAATGCAGCAAACATTACACGTTACAGTACCTGGATAACTGATCTTTTTGGTATTATTCCATTTGCTAATTCCAGAGTGCATATTTATGGCCATATTTTAGAGTTCTGGACACAGGGAAGGTATCAACTTAAAAAGTGAGTTTCCTGCACCTGTCCAGTCAATTATTATTGACTGAGACACCAACAAAGCTTTGTGCAGTTTACTCAACAATGGTTGGAAAGGATGGAGCACACCCTGTTTGGAAGCCTCCAGCCAGGGAATGGTTGCCTTTCTGCCTTGCTGGGAGAGGAAGTTATAAGATTATGCATAAATCAAGTGTAACAACTAAATAAGGAAGGACAAAAGAGCAGACTGCTTCATGTGACTACAGGAATAACTACATGTACAAACCTGCTGCCCCTCCCATACAAACCACTGCACCCAATCGGAGCAGCTCGGAGATTATCCAGGAGTGTGCAGTTACCACAGAGCAACAGCACAAGCTGATTTGGCCTTTAGAAAAGCAAGAGGCACGTGTACAATCACGAAACTTTGATTACTCAAATGAGAGAGAATAATTAGCATATTAAGTGGTATTCACACCAGTCATTAATCACACTTTACATCCTGCTGTCCTTTGGAACAGCACCTTAAGTTCTCCTCCATATCATGTCACTAAAGTCAAAATTTAGATGCTCTTTCCATTTCTCCCATGCTCTTGACAACACAGTATTTTCAAATATGGAATATACAAAATATGTTAAAATACTAAGTACTACAAGAAGCACCTGTTTTTTCCTCATTCTGTGTTCACATTCAACCATTGAAGAATTCACAATGCTACAGATTTTTACTCTTACAGTGAAAAAACAGTTTGCAAATCCAAACTGAAATCTCCCTGATAGAGAATTTAAAATTTCTTAAAGCACAGCTGCTCATCTAGAACAGGGGAAGGGCCATACAATTTCAACAAATTTTCTGCAGTTAAATAGTTCACTTTTGAGGAAAGCATCTGTGACATTTCATATCTAATAGTCCATCAAGATAAATAACTCAAATAGTCACATCACTTTCATGATCTCTTTCTAAACAACATACCCATACTGCCTTGGAATATGAAATAATTCACACGTCCCCAACCAACACGGGAATAAAATTCCTATGTGGACAAAGTGAAAATATGAAAAGACAACCTGGCACACAAGTGCCCACAAGTGGCTGTGCTGGCAGAGCCGTGTCAGCAACAGCGAAGTCTGAGACCATCTGCAAACTCAAAATATCACCGAGACTTCCCCTCTTCATGCCAGATACAGTCACTTCACAGAGGGACCTCAGAGGGAAAGGGCCTGACTGGTATGAACCCAAGCACTCAATCCAGTGACTCATCTGGAAAAGTCACAGGAATAACAATAATCCATGATGAGCTCTGCACCCCAGCAACAACTCATATGTGACTGTATGCCTGTAGATCAGTGCCACTGGATGTATCTGCCAAGGTTTTCAGATGTTGGGATTTTTTTAACTATTATTTTTAGAAACAGTAGTTTCCCCACCATAAGCAAGGCTCACCCAAGCCATTTACCTTGACATTCCAGATGGAAAACAACTGTTTCCTTGTTTATTCAGGCCAAAGCACCTGGCTAGCAGAGACCCTTCTCTCACCCCACAAGCACAGGAATCATTAACACCGTTCTTGCAAATACAGATGGGATTAGCAGGAGCAGCTCAGGCAAACCCAGAAGGCACCTCCTGATATGACACTCTCCTCCAGTGGCCCTATTTTCTCCAAAAGCCAGAAGAAAAATCAGCAGGAACAATGGGTGGCACCAGAGTATTGGCAACAGGTCTCAAAGCACCAGCCTGAACACTCAGCTTTGCTCCTCGCCAGGAGACAAAGAGCCACCTTATATCCAGTGCTTCTCTCATATATTCAGCACTGAAACTGAAATTACTTAATATGGCTTTTAATCTTGCATGTAATCTTTGTTTCAGAAAAACAAGAACTGCCAGCTTTGAAGCAAACATCGCCCTGTCACAGGCTCTGCCTGCTCTGCCTGAGAAGGCAGCAACACCTCCAAGCTCCTCAGTGTCACCTCCCTGCACAGTGCACTGCAGTGACAGTCTCCTCAAAACAATAATAAAGCAAAGGGAAAGGCTGTATAAACTGAAATATCATTTGAGCAATAGGACTGATAAATTGCTGCATATCTTATTTTCTCCAAGTCTTACCCAGATGCAAAGAATTCAGACAGAATACTTAAACGAGCAAACACCAAAATGCTGGAAACGGGTATTTTAATCTATTCCTTAAACACATTAGATGCATACGATTTAACCTATATGAATTGTTTAAAAGTTATTAATCTGCTTTTTGAATTAATGCTATTATACTTTTTAACTGCACCCAGGTTAGAATTAACTTAGAACAGAGAGTCTGTCTTGTCCATGATCCCGATTCCATGATTCCTGTTTAGAGTTCTGGGCGAGGTCAATTTACTATTTTTGAAAAGGAATTACGGAAGACGCTACGCCTGAAGGAGCTTTCAGCCAAAACTTGTCTCCCTGGTTCACAGCCCAGTGTTTAACAGTATCCCACCACTGAGAACACAGGACAGAGGCAGCAAAGACAGGCATAAGAAGGTAAGGCAGCTGTGCTAATACTCTAAAGTGCTGGTCTAGGGGTGATGTTAAGGGAAGGAAAGGGGCCTGGGCTATTTCATTTACACAAACACATAGACCAGGAAGTTGAACAGAAAGAATCACCTAAAAACAAATCATCCTCTGAAAAAGGAATTCTTCATGCAAACACCATAGCTGTCTGGTGTTTTAAGTATCTCGATGCACTATGGAAGGGCAGATAAGCTAAACCAAGCCCGAGTAGTTTTATTACACAAAGAACTCTAAGACCAAGAATTTACATTATATATTAAAACAAAATCTAAAAATCATACTGCAACCACAACTTTTAAATTCGCGCCGTTCACATTCACTACCCCGAAACACGAAATCTGTTTACAACATTTGATGTTAAGAACATACGGAAAATAAAGCGAAGCTTACCACCTCCAAGGACATATTTGCTCGAACACGCCCAGTGTTGCAGGGCCTTTTTTTTTTTTTATTTAGGGGGAGGAAGAAAAATGTCACAGCGAGCAAAGTTCACGTGTTAACCTGGAAAGGATCCAGGCTCAGCACTAGAGCGGGAGCAGCTGCACACACCTGTGCAGGCAGGAAGCTCTCCCTGTTCCAGCTCTGCCGCTGAGCAGAGGGGCTGCATGTCCCAAACACGCTCGGAGAAGTGTCCAGCTTGTTCACCAGAATGGCCCCAAAGCCTGCTGGCAAACTTCACTGATGAGAGCTACTAATTAATCCACCTGCTGCTCCTCCCTCATCTGAGTTACTGCCTTCGGCTTACGATCGAACTGGTTTTACTACCGTGAAAAGCCTGTTACTCACAACAGAGCCGGTTATAAAACTGAGATAGCGATAAACGAAATAAAACAAGGAACTTCGGTCCTTAAAAAGCTTCTCAACCATGAAGGAACAAAAATCTTCAAAAATGAGCAGAAGGAAGAACACCAAATCATCACTTTCAGCTTACCAACACAACGGGTGTCAGGAAGTGACATAGTGAGTGAACAGAGCTACTCAAAATAAATAAATAAACAAAAAATAAACCAATTGTCAAAAAAGGTGGGAAAAAAAAACGTTAAGATTCATTGGCAACAGAAAGAGGGAGATCTGGGCAACTTCCTGAAGAAGGCGAGTCCTGGACTCTTGATCTTTACTTTCAGAGAACAGTTCCTGTATATTATATATATAGAAATCTACAAACAGGAACGAAGCCCAACCCAAATCCAAAAAGCCTTCCACATTCCACATGCCTTAGCATATCCAAAAACCTCACACATGCCAACTAACAGCATTATTGCACTGCTCAAACCCGCACTGCAGGTGAATGAACGTGTGCACGTTTTACGCTGTGATGGATTTTAGAAAGGAAAAGCCACTCTCAAAGAAAACAATAAAAGTCTGCTAGGTTTCCACTGCTAATTCCTTTCAGGAATTTATGAAGTTGTTTATTTTAAATTGCCCATACAGGAAGAAGCAGAAAAATGGCAATAACAATGTCAGAAACAAGAACTCTAATTCAAATATTCCAACCCCACTCAGAACGGATATTCACACAGTTCAAACAGGAATCTCAAACCAGGTTGTGTTAAAAACATTGGAAATGTCCACACTCCAAAACCCAGCACTGCAATACAGGCAGAAAATCTTTAAAAAGCCCTAGTACTGAAAAGTGAATTCAAGGAAATGAGCTTCACAAATATGCAGTGTAATTGCTCATACTTTTTTTTTTTAACCTACTTGTTTTCAACTCTAAAGCTCTGGTTTCAGGACTGCTCTGGACATCCCACCCACTGATTTGCCTCCCTGCCTTTACATCTCTTCCACTCCCCATCCAGTGCAGTGACACTACCACACTAATACCAGAGTGTGTTTTGGAGGCTTTATGGGATTCCCCTCAGCTGAGACTGTTTATTCTCTTTCTTTTAAAGCAAAATTATGTAAGTGGAAGTCAGCACCAAGAACTGCACCTTCTGGGACAGACTGTCTCAGACCTCTGGTTAACCGGTCAAGGGATGAGCTCATGGAAAATGCCGAGGTCTCAGCTGGCACTGGCAACCAGGCACCACCAAGCTCTCACCCTTCTTCAGAATCTCACTATCAGTAGGTAAAATGCTTGGGTAGAATCCAATAAAACCCAACCAGAAAGTTACCAGAAGATGATACAAAGCACCAAGCATCAGCATTACATCAGTATCCACAAGAAGCATCCATACATTCCCTTCTGCACTGGAGTATTTGAAAGTTGAATAGTGCTTACCTCACCGACACTGTACAATAAAATAACCCATTTAAAACCACGGCTTCAGCTTCCTTTGCTGCAATTCTGACAGCAAAGACCCAATTGCTACCACTACATGAAACATAAACCTGCTACCACCATGAAAAATTACTTTGCAGTGTTTTGAAGACTTGAGGGGGAAAAAAAAAAAAAAAGACAATCAAAAAGAAAGGAAGACATAATCAAAAAGCTATTTCCTGCTTTAACAACTCCAACTGAAGTTGACAGACTCAGTCATACTTCAAACAGAAGAGACAAATTTGTCTAAGCACGCAAAAGTCAAAGCATGAGGAGTGGTTTAAAATGTCAGTAAATCCAGTGTATGAGCAGAGCCCAGCAGGAAGGAGCAGAAGGGACTGACCTGCTTTAGCAGTCGTGATACAGTCCAAATCTGGGGCATCCAACATCTCCCGGCAGCATGGAGCGATAATCCTCCTGTCGGCATTTTGCTTGTCCTTCAAACAGCCAAGAGCCAACCTCAGGCTGCCTGACAGCCAAGGCCAGCTGCAGCTGGCACCAAGGCAACAAGCTCCTTTCCTGCCCTCAGACAGGATGGAGAAGAGACAAACTAACAAAGCTAGCAAAACCAAACTAGCTGGAATTAGACCCTCCCTCCAGTTCTCCTGCAGTTGATGGAAACCAAAGGCTTTTATTTCTTTCAAATAAAAACTTATCTTCTGTAATAACATCTAGCACCCAGACATGTCCATCTGCACCCAGTTTAGTCTGCCATATTTATTATGTTTTTAAATATTTTACATATGAAGGTAAATCTAGTGGATAGCACTTTCAGCTTCCAATGTTAATCTTTCTCAGATAAGCACAGATGACAATTTACCATCCAATTTCTGCGTGGAGAGGTTATGTGCTGGCCTCAGTTCAATTCTTAACAAACCAATATATATATAGTACCAAAAAACACCACAAATTTTACCATGCAATGGATTCAGCCCAAATCCCCATTTAATGCATGAAATTACACTCATAACAGGAGAATAAGATTATCCTTTCAGGAAGTAATAAATATTCAAGTACAGCCCCAGAATTTTGCAATCAAACTTGTAAAACTTGGTGCAACCCTCAGTCCTGTCCATAGCAAATGTGCCCTCTCTGGTTACATTTCTGCTGACCTGGGAGATCTACCCCATACACCCAAAGTTCCCTCTCAGTCCTCCTGGCCTGGTTGTCCTTCCAGCTCTTTCCTTCTCACTACGCCCTTCAGACCTTTACCCTCCTTTCCCTTTCATGTGGGTCATGAGAAGTTGATAACATTTTTCCCTCTTCAGCATCCTTATTGTTATTACCCCTCCCAGTTGTGGTGGTGGTAAGCTACTGGACACTGTAGCAAACAAGTAAATCCATTTCTTAAGGGACCTTCCTCATGCACAAGGCCTAAGTACAATTCTGCTTCTGCTTCTTTCCATGTCCCTCCTGCATTTCACCCACACCTTGAAGGTGTTAACATCACACCAGGCCAAGCTGGGGCATTTGAGTTTAGTTGGTGAGGCTTGGTACTTGCAGCAATCTGGTCATAGTAGCATTTCACAGATCCTGCAGTATGATCCAACAACCTACTACAGCAACAAATGAGAACAGTTCTGGATGAGAAAGAAAAAAAAAACAAAACACTTTTCTGCAACTGTCTTCCCAGAAACAGTCTCTCAAACTATCTCTACCTGTAAATTAACTTTTAAGAAACTACAATCAAACTGACCTTGAAGAAAACCCATGACTTTCACTTCCCTAACAATTAATGCTTTCCCATCATCTCATCACTGCACAACAGTTTTCCACTCTAAACAGACCATCTTAGAAGAAAAAGTTCCCAGGATCAGCCTCATAACTGCACTCAACTCCAGCACTAAAAAGGAAAGTTACCCCTATTGTTGTGAAACAGAAGTGATAATTTTCTTCTGCACAACTTCCTTTCCACTTCTCCAAACCCCCACGCCTTCTAGAAAACTATCTGTCCCCTGTAATTCAGGATATCCAGCCATGCCATGCACATACTGAACAGCCATAGGGTCAAAAATACCTGCAGCTGAGATACCAACATGGAAATAATTTTAAACAAAATTTATAAAAGCCACAGCTGCAGAAGGGCAAGAAAACACCCAACAAGTTTGGTAGTTAACATGGGAACACATCACATCCAACCTCTCTTTGCTGTTCAGCAGACAGTGTTGATGACACAAGTACCAGAGAAGAGCCATGTCTGAGGCCTTCTTCCTATACAGCACTTGAGTGCTAATTAACCTCATCAACAGAGTAATCATCAAAACACCACTTAGAGTCAAGTACTATTTACACAGGACTCAAAACCAGAAACGGACTTTGAACTAAACTACCAACAATTTGAAAATATCAGACAAGTGAAAGGTATCCATACAAACTTGTCCTTGGTAGAAGACCATCACTGAGAATAACTGGATTATTCCCATCAGTTTTAAAAGGAAAATACTTAAAACTCTCTGCAGTTGATCAAATATAAGTAATTTTGCTTTTATAGAAAGATGAACAGAACAACTGTAAAATTTAAAGTAAATATGTGTAAAGTTTATAGCACTGGATAACCTTCCTCTCAGGTTTAACAATATGAAAGTATCACACTAAGATACATTAGATAGTTCTGGTTTGCAAAGAATTAATTTCACTTCAAAGATGCAGGAGTATGTAAATTCACTTGGACTGTACAGAAGTGTTACACCAAGGAAGCCTTGCAAGTTACTAAAAATGTCAGAAAGGAAAAAGAAGCAAAGTACATCTCCAACACTTGCATAGTTTAGATGGAAAAATATCTCCAGCTCAGCAGACTCTGAACTTCCCCACTTTCCCAACTCTCTCATGACTTAATGTCTTCTGTAGGGGTAGGTTTAGGAGTTTTCATGGTCTTGTTTTTTCAAAAGCATATCAAAAAAAATGTCATCACCTAAAAGGTCTTCGCATTGAAAAAATAATCACCCTGTTACAAATACAAGCGATGTGCATTCTAAGCATTTCAGTAATAACGAGCCTCATACACGATCACAGTAAGACCAGCAAACGCAGAGAACTCACCTTCACAAAATTGTCAGGGAACATGCCCCTTTTGCCATTTAACTCCCCTTCTAACCATCCTTCTTCTTCCAGTTTTTTCACATTCCTGATGATTTCCCCAGCTCGGATCGTTAACTCATCATCATGCACTGCATCATAGTCATATTCCACAATATAGTCCACTAAAATAGAAAAAAAACCACAGTGAATACGACCCAGCCTTGGAAATGCAACTTGAAAGCCACGTATGTGCAAAAGGCAGACCTAACCACAAATGCTAAGAACAAGTGTTTTCCCCTTACAGGAATGCTCATTTGTGAATTGTAACATCCCCAACTCTTTCAGAATGGCAAGGGGGAAAACTGGACAGCTGCCTATTAGAATAAAGTAAATGCAGGAATATGACACCAGGTCATCTTTGGGTAGGTTTTTGCTCATGTGTGGTGGAAGGAATTACTGGCAGTGGTTTCCTTCCCCCCCACCAAGTCCCAGCTGGAGATTTACCAATAATGAATCACTGCCCACAGGGCAAGTGCTTGTTACTCAGTGCACATTTGGGGCCAAGGAGGGAGGAAGGTTCAAACACTGCATGTACAGTATGTACATCTGATGCTTTGTTAATTCTCATACCTGAACCTGCTGCTCTATCTGCAAAAACTGATTGCTGCACACACAGTGTTTTTGCAGGTTTGACCCAAGAAATGTAAGAAGGTGTGTGATTGACAACGTCATACAACTGAAACTGCACAGACAAAGGCACCCTCCTTCAGAGTCATCCAGTCTATATGAAGTAGAATAAGCAAGTGAGCTTTAATTTTGATACAATTAATTTACTCAGAGGAGCATAGCAATGTATTTACATATTTGTCCATCTGTTGCACAAGATCCATGCGTTGCTCACTGACAGCTTAAGGCCCTTTTGGCAAAAAAAACCTCATTTGTTCATCAAGAAATTCTGTTCATGCCACAAATTTCCACAAACCTGCAGCAGTAAAATAATCTTCCCTCACTCAAATTCAGTCAGATATCCAGGCACTGCCAAATGTTAACACTGTTCTCACTGAAACCTCCTCCTCTGCAGATCACAAGGAACACGCACAATGACAGGAGCACAACAGGGTTAAAAGACAGAAATCCAGAAGGGTCTTAGAAGTTTGGGGTTTTTTTCCCCCTAGTTACTCTATTCTGTCAGCGCACAATAATATCCAACAATTAATTCAAAAATTAAGGAATCAAATGGGAAGAAGTATTATTTCCTTGGTATTGAACTTACAGCTGCATTAAACCAACATATAATTCTGATCTGTGGGCAATTTTGATCAAAAGTGCAGATGCAATGATGTTGCAATGAAGCCTTTTTTCCTCTGCTGCCTATGGATGAAGTCAGAAAACCCTTAGCAAAAAACAGAACTACATGATGGTGCCATGAATGCAAGAGAAGCTTGAATGATCTGTCTGGCAAAGTATTTTTTTAATATACCCATTAACAAAGGAATCAGTCAAATACAAAGACGAAGACTTAGTTTTGCTTTCTTTCCTTTAAGGACAAATTTATTTTCTTCCTTGTGAACTGAAGGCAGCACCAGAGTTACCTACTCATGATACACACTCTGAAACTCCTGGCACACAGTTTTTTATTTTTGCCAAATGCATTCTCTAAACTTGTTTCAAAGGATCATATTCCCCCCTTACTGCCTGCAGCAAGTAGAGTAGTTTTGTCTTGTTTCTGCACTGAGTTGCCTTTTGAGTGGCTGACCTGAAATATTGCCAAATATATAGGAAATTCTGGCAGCCACAGATCATAAAGACAACAACCATTCATCACCTACAGTGTGGAAATAAAAATGTCATCTTCCAACCAACTCAACCCAGCCATTTTGGAAGCCTTCAAATGCAGAGAAACGTAAGAAGTGTTCATGTCACATATTTCTCTCATGATCTACTCTATTTTGAAGCACATTAGCAGATACTATATTTCAATATACACACACTACAGGATAGCTCCATAAAGCTAAACATGGAAAATGGATCAGAATAGAGTGTCAGTCATGGTAAATGCTCTCAGCATTGCAGACTGCAACTGGAACTGCCAAACACCTGGTCCTTTTTCCACAGCAGTAGTAGATAATCACACTCACACCGTGTCAACACAAACCAATTCTTTTGAAAGCTTATTTAATCCCTTGGGAGAACATTCCTGTATTTGTGTTTGAAATGAACAACACACTCATTTTGGTCACCTTTGCAGGCTGTAAAACATGGACTCAGTCATGCCAACAATCAGTAGAGGGTTTGAAGAACCTCCCAGTCACCATCCACATGTCTCTGTCTTCCAAAGATAAACAGTAGTAAAAGGACATCAGTTTTTTATGTTTGAAATTTAGGTGCTGAATTTCCTCTTTCATTTGTCACTGATACTCCATGCCACCCTCACTCTCATGGATATGAAGAAAAACCAGATGCAAATTCTGTTGTCTCGTCTGTAAAGTGGAAGGGATTGTGGGATAAAATAGTTTTATCCCATAACTTTTTTCATATGATGGCATAGAAACAGCAAGAAGCCACACATCTCCCACCTAGATACTATGTAACCCTCAAGAAGAACTCATCAGTTTTGCTTTTCAATACTAGCAAGCAGCACTAGTTGAATCATTCGGGTAATTCGGACTTCAGTGTGATGGGCAAGAAACTGTTTACTGTCAAAACAGTCCACATTAAATAAGCCTCTGAAACATCTTCAAGTATAAAGTATAATATTTACCCAAGTAAAAACAGTATCCAGTGATGACAGAAAACGTTAAGGCATAACAACAAGAACTAGGAATTACATTAGTCCACTGATTGTACTTCTGAAGGCTTCAAGTAGTTCCGAATGCTTTTGAATGTTTCAAGTTCTCACTTAAAAGCTTTACTCAAGAACAGATATGCTGTGATCAGTCAGCAATAAGTGGGACTCCAACCATATAAACTAGTCAAAACTTTCAAAAAACAGTCTCAACTGGTAGAACATGCAGCAGAACTCCTCAGCAACACAAAATACAAAAGCCACCTATCTTACCTCCCTGCAGTTTTTTACACTGATTTCTCCATTTCAAACCCAACTCAAATCAATTATCGGTATCTTAGAAGTCCACAATGACCACGTCATGGATGAAAAATAATCTTCTCAAGCCTGAGCAGAAACACTGTGAGATTTACTATGCTTTTCTTGCACATCCAGGAATACCAAAGCTCATGTGAGAGGGAGACAACTTTCTCCCAAGTTTTTCACAGCCAGAATGAGCCATCCCAAACCACCTCCTACACCGCATGCAAAGAAGGTATCTTGACCCTACATCTCTAACACATAAGTGGCAATCTTGTTTTGGCAAGAATTCAAATATAAACATAAAGACAGCACCTGGAACATGTTTCCAACCAAGTAAAGAAGGAAGGAAACAAATGAGAAGCCACATCACAGTCAGGTTGATGAGGGCATTAGAGACAATAAATTATAACAGACTAAGAACTGATAGAACAGATTTAGAAACACAAGACTACATTCTGTGCCCTGGTAGCAGATGAGGGGCTGGAATCTGTGCAATGAAGAATCAGAGGCAATTGAGTCAGTGCCACCAAAAACAAACTGATAGAGTACAGGCCAGAGGAGTATGAAGTGGCGTGGACTGAACACTGTCCAAAATGCCAGGCTCGAAAGGTTGTGATCAATGACACATGGTCCAGCTAAGGGGGAATCACCAATGGTGTGTCCCAGGAGTCAATCCTGAGTTGTTCAGTATCTTTATTAATGACCTGAATGATGGGACTGATGCACCCTCAGCAAGTCTGCAGATGATACAAAGCCTGGAAGAGTGGCTGATGGACCAGATGGATGTGCTGCTATTCAGAGGGACCTCAACAGGCTGAGGAAATGGACCATCAGCAACCTGATGAAGTTCACAGGGAAATGTGAAATCCTGTCCCTGGGGAGAATCAACCCCATGCACCAGTACAGGCTGTGGACTGCCTGGCTGGAAAGCAGCTTGGCAGAGAAGGACCTGGTGGACACCAAGTTGACAGGAGCCGGCAACACATCCTTGCAGCAAAAGAGGATCAACAGCAGCTGGGGCTGCATTAGGAGGAGCACTGCCACAGGCCAAGGGAGGGATCTCCCCCTCTGCTCTGTACTGGGGAGACCATCTGGAATGCTTGGTGCTGTCCTGGGTGCCCCAATACAAGACAGAAATGAAAATAATGGTGTGAGCCCAAAGGGCCATGAAGATCATAGATGACTAAGGGTCTGGAGTATCTTCATACGAGGCACAGCTGAAAGAGCCGGGAGAAAGCTCAGGGAAATCTTATTGATCAGGGTGTGGAAAAGACTGAGTGGTGCCCAATGAAAGCACAAGAGGCAGTGGGATGAACAAACCACAAAAGTTCCACTTAAACACATATAAACACACTCTGTCATCCAGCCATGATAGCTTTCCAGCACAATTAGGGAGCCTCCCACATGGCACTTTTTGAAGGCTCTCACCCATTTTCAGGGGCAAGGGACTGATTAAATCAGAGTTAAGGAAAAAAATATTGACTGGATATCTCTGGGGGAAGGTGGTTATAGTAAGCTTTGTGGGAGCAGTCTGCTCAGCTCTTGGTTTCCACTGAGATGACAACCTCACTTACGAAATAAAACAGACCCAACACATCAAAGCCAGTCAGCCCAGTGAACAACTACAGACATTATTCCCCACAGCAAAGATGAAAAGTGTCCTATCTAACCCCAGTGCCTCTAACAAAACAGCTCCCACTGCCAGTCAGCACAGCAACACTGCCTGCACGAGGCATTCAGTCACTGCTGGCACAGGTGGATTCTCCACTTCTCCAAAACCTACACAACTGGCTCTTCTGCCAACCACATCCCAGTGCCAAGGCAGAAGCAAGTCTCCCAACAGGCATGGCCATAACACCCATCTTCACTGATTTTAAACAAAGGAAGCCTTCAGCTACTCAGTGTCTTTCTGAAGTTGGCTATTACAGGTAACTAAGGCCCTCTGGGAGCCCTAAAAGAGAAAAACCAATAAATAAAGCAAGTAAAAGAGTGGAAAATATACCAAATTTCTAGCATGCCTGTGTCTTCAACAGAAATAAGCCATGTCAGACACTCACCCAGCAAAGACGACAACTTCACATTCCTGGTACTTTGTCTAAGGTGTTACAATACTGTCAGAATCCAGTGACCTTTCTGTAGTAGCCCAAATAAAGACACAAACCATGAAATGAAAATAAAATCCCATAAAAACCACATTTTAATAGTTTATAAAATTAAAAAAAAAAGAGGATTCATTGAATAACTGAAATCCTTGCCTATATTGGGAAGCCTTGCTGAAACTTGCTGCAGACCTGGAGGGACAGAGTCCAACATGAAGCAGCAAGAGTTGCTGCCATGTTTCATGAGGGTCTCTTCAGGCAGGTTTTAGGTCAGTTCAGATTTAAAGTCATTTATTGGAACATGAACCCCGGAAAGTTGTGCAGCTTCCAGAAGCACCTTGGCAGCAGAACTGCAATTATACTAGAAACTGAGCTTTTGCTTTTCCAGTTTATCATAACAGACAGTTGCTAGATGCCTAAAACTTGCTGTTGTTTCCACTTGTACATTTATCACAGAAAACCCTCAAACTTTAGTGTCCTATAAAACCAGGGTAACAATTCTGTTATTATGTACGAGTACATACACACAGTTACAAAGGTATTTTGTTTCACAGCAAAGTTTACACTGGAGACAAAAGACCACAGAAGATACTATCTTACCCTTATAACTATCATACTTTTCTTCCAAACTATTTCAAAATCAGGTGCTCCTTCCAACTGCTTTCCCACAGAAGCCTTCCTACCCTTTGTGAGCTATAGGAATTCCAGCTGCTTTAACAGCAATACCATAGTATATGTTTGGCCACTTAAGACACATCTTAACACTGAAAAAGTAGTTCAGGTGTTTAAATGCTGAACAATGAAAACACCTCCAGAACTGTAAACATAAGTAGTGGTTATAAGAATGTTTTCTTTCCACTTCAACACCATATAATTCCCTGTTACCCTGACCTGAGTCACTGATGACAACCCTTATGCTCAAATAAAGAGGCCTGGTGGACTCCCCGTTGCCCTTAAAACTCTAGTTGCTTCTCCCAAAACTGCATGAGGTTTGTCATCAAAGCTCTCCTGTAAGACACATGCACAAGATGAGTACAAGGGTTTGGCAACCAAAGGCAAATCCCTCCTGGCCAAGGGCCTCCACTGCTCCTTCCTCCACACTCTGCATCTGCTCCCATGATTCCCTCTCCTGTCTACACAATGACCATAATAACCAGTCCCCCAAAGATCTAAGTATCCCTTTGGGGTACAGATGTGGGTTTGGTCTCCCTCAATCTGAGTAGGGAAGCACCTCACATTTCCCAGTATTGGGAAAACAACTCTGAGCACTGGTCTTGTGCAAAAGGGTCCTTCCCTTCTTTTCACACCTAAACAGCCATAACTGACTGAGAAGCAGCCAAGGGACTGAACCCTGAACAGATGAAAACATACAGCATCTCCTGCTTTCCTTCTCAAAGTGCCCAGTAAAGCTACATCACCAAAAGAGAGAGGGAAACCCAAAGCTGTATTTCCAAGACATCTTAACCCAAGAATGCTGTGATCCCATGCTCTCTTCTGTGTGCATTCACATGGTCCCTACCCCCAGCTCTGCATTTAAGATTAGTAGTTATTTATACTACTGGTGAATCAGATAAAGAAAACAGCCTGAGAGAAAACTATTTAGTGTCAACTTTCTTTATCTCTCTCAGATGTCTCACTGTAGGGTCAGAGACTCAGGACTGCTTCAAACCCAACTCAGACCCACATCTACATCACTGTTACAGCACAGATGGGGAGCACATTGCTCCTGAAGGTCCAAACCACCCTCATTTATAGTGCTTCAGTTCAGTGTGGAGCAGTTTCACAGTAAGTAATCTCTGGATTTTTTTTTTCCCCACTGAAACTAAACTCAAGAATACTCCTAATGTATGTTAATCTTTAACAGGCATTACACCCATAGGGCGAGACTAGAACTACAGTGATATAAAAATGTCCAAAACTTGCAAGATGAATGTCAGGTCCCTCACACCTGAAATTCCCCCTACAGATCCACTCATCTTGCCCCTTACCACTTGCTGCTTTGCATACAGCCAAAATCTGTCATGAAACCACATCCTAACACAATGCATAAACAATGCAAGGCCACTGGATTCCTGTCAACTGATGGCAGGGTTGCAGTTCCAAGCTGTTACAAAACTGAACAAGGAACAAGTACAATTAACTAATGAAGACCACGAATTCCACACGTATTTTACAGCACAGCCTTCGGTAAGTCGCTGGTTTTGAGTCACACCATACAAAAGAGCATTTCCCTGAGCTGAGCCATGCAGAGCCATCACATTTGTGTTCCATGTGGAGAACTTGCTAACAGTTGCATCACAAGACTACCAAAAGCATTAACCACCACAAATAAGATGTTTTACCTTCACAGTAGCTCAAAAGGAGGTTGGGTGCCTCCTGTAAGGCCTAGGGAATGGCAGTGACACATAGCAGAGCCATTTCTACCTGTGCCTCCTCCCAGGTGAGCCACACCAGTCGTGCCAGCTCCAGTCCTGATAAACAGCTCTGTACCAAAGCAGAGCTTCCTGCTCCTGAAGCTTTGATCCTGTGTGCCAGCCAAGCAAACTCTGCTGCCACAAGGAAGGCATGTGGCAGAGGAGGTTCTCTGCAGTTTAAGAAAATGCTGACCTCATCTATTCAAATATTGATTTACGGTCTTGTTTTAAGCCAAGCGCCCTGAGCCATCAGAATTCTTTCATTAGTTTATAATAATACATAACACCAATGGAACTGAAATATTTTCATGCCACTCTGCGTACATTTTCTTTTAAGCATACACAATTAATTCCCAATTTGCTGTAAGTCGATTATTTCAGTTGTGGATTATTTCAAAGACAGAGAACCCAAATCTGCACAACTTATTAGTTCTGGTTGCTGCGCAAACAAACAATCCTTTCAAGCACTAAAGATGCCTCCAATACACACAAATACAGTGTTGGACCCAAGCTGATACTACACAAAACCAGCTCAGCTGTGTCCACCCAGTTTCTGGAAGCACCACCAACACCCTGCTGTCACCCAGTGGGGACTCAGTTTCAGTGCCAACAGGATTTGCTGTTCGAAGCAACTTCGTGCTGAAGTGAGTATGAGCCTTCAAACTCACTTCAACACATCCCCCATGTCTCAGAAGGCTCAGCAGTTTGAAGCAACATTAGATGAGTGATGGCAATCAGCCACTATGACTGCAGGTCAGGCCAAATTCCCAACAAGCAGCTTCCCACTTCCTCGGCACAAGAGCTGAGCAGTCAGAGCACCATGCCCACCCGAGCCAACATCCATGGTGCTGTGCTGGGGTAGATCAGTCTACCAGCCCCAGCTCCCATTCCTCTACAAGATTAAAAAAACCCCTCCTTTAGAAGGGAATTTAATGTATCATTTTTCTGAAATACAGTCTATCTTTCTATCACAAGTCACTACCAAAAAGGTGTTGAACACGTGATGGTTTACAAGATCTGGTAAAAACTTAATAAGTACTCTCCAGTGCTTACAATAAGGGTATTTTAAACTGCTGTAAAGATGGCTTTTAGGAAAAAAAGAATCAAGTCAGAATAAATACACACCACAATGTGTAAAGAGAAAACCAACAATGACAACCAAGTCAAAAAAAAGACAACAAAACGACTTCGAAACATCTTGTTTAAGTCTAACAATATCCAGTATCTCATTTGGGCCTTTGTTTCCCCAAACTCCAGCATCAGCAGCCCAGCTACTGTCAGCTTCCTATTTTGATTAAACACTGTGCACGCCAAAGGAAAAAAATTACCATTGGAAGAGGGGAAGGAACAAGCTGGAATAAAAGCTAGTTCTATTATTTTCCTGAAGTATGGGGTCCTACTACATTTTATCTTTCTAATGACAACTGAGACCTTATTTCATCCTTCCAGTATGTAAAGGGGGTTTATAAGAGAGATGGAGAGACTTTTTCCCAAGGTCTGTTGGGATAGGACAAGGGGCACTGGTTTTAAACTGAAAGAGGGGAGATTTAGATTGGACATAAGCAAGAAATTCTATAGCGTGAGGGTGGTTAGACACTGGCACAGGTTGCCCAGAGAAGCACTGGATGTCTCATCCCTGGAAACATTTAAGGCCAGGGTGGGTGGGACTTTGAGCAACCTGGTCTAATGCAAGGTGTCCCTGTCCATGGCAGGGGGTTGGATTGGATGATCTTTAAAGGTCCCTTCCAACCCAAACCATTTTGTGATTCAGGCACAAAAATCTTTTAATGATATTTTACCTACCTGTTAAATAGACGATACAAACAAATTAACATATTGGTAACTGGCTTTAGCCTGTTCTCTTTCAGAGACATTCTGTGACTTTCACAGATGTCTTGAAATCCACAAGATCTCTCAGATCCCTCACTGAAGTTTCTCACAATTTCGATTTTACATTTACAGCTGACAGGGAAGTCTGCAGAAGCTGGCCAAACTAAAATTAATTTCAGACACCAAAAGTCCCAAAAATACCTTATTGCTTCTGTGCCACTGACATCCCAATCATGAGCCCTCAGACAATATAATCCCCAGCCAGCTCCAGGAGCTGCCAAAAGACTGTGATAAGGCAACTTGAGTAAAGTTCTTTTTTTTCCTGTCCATCCTGCAGTGACTGCTAATTTTCCTTAATTCTTCTGTAACTTGCTCTATGCTGCATTATCCAGTTCTAGCACAAACATTTTCTGCTTAAAGCAACAATCCCTCTACATACATAGTTTGGCTAAAAAAAGGGAAACAAAAAACAAAAATAGCAGTCTACCCTTGAGACAGTCTAAAAAGCCAGACTTGGTTCTGTCAGCACGGAACGTGTCCATCTGGAAGCCGCCCTGGATCCGCCTGGCATTTCTAGATTGAGTGAGGCAATGGTGCATTCTCCAATAAATGACTCACCACGCATTTTTAATAAAAAGTTCATGTTGAATTTTACAGCCCAGTAAGGTTGAAATAATTAGGACAATGAACAGTTGAAAACAGTTAAAAGTGTATGCTCTTCCTCCCAAAGTATTTCAACTAATGAGAAACTCATTGTATTTTAACAGCAACCATCTCAAACGGCAGCTTCTCGTGCTGGTTTAGGTACAATTAGTAGGATATTTTTGAGAATGAAACTAAACAGCCCAGCAGAAACCCTGCCCAGCAGCCTGCCCTAAGAGAGGCAAACCACATAGGCCTCATTTTCCTACTCCAGGCTCCTGTAATTTCCTGGAGTGCATTATAGTGCTTAACACTGTGTGTGACAGAACACGACTGAAAATTAAACGTTTTTCAAGTTTCACTTCACTAAAGCAACCCATATACCCTCCACTTATACCCTCATAATTCCACAACTGCATCCTGCAGATGATACATCACCATTACCAGTCAGCTGGGAAAAAAAGGGTTTTAGGGATACACTCCTCACTGCAGGTTTATTAAATCAACTCTAGAAGACTCATCCATCATGTCTCCTCCAGGAGGAGGACAAGTTATCAAAAATACTTTGTCATAAACTCAGTCACAAACTTAATAAATATCACAACTGATTTTTATTTAGCCCCTCACTTCTATGAGTGGGAATTGCCAGGCTCCTCCCTTCGTAGCAGGAGAAGACATGAAATGGGAAGTATTAGAGTAAAATCTCTACCACCCACAGATATTTGATACTACTATTTGATTTATAAGGACAAAAGAGGTCAAAATGTTTTGCCTGAGAAGTGATGTTAAGCAGAAGGAGATGGTTTGTGCTACTTGTTATTTCTCTCAGTCTGAACTGACCTCACCTCAAGAAACCAGCCTGGAAATGAGAGGTGACACCTGCAGGAAAGGCAGCAAAACTCTTCACAAGCAGAAGGGGAAAGAATGCTACTAATTCACCATGCAGGGAAAAACCAAGGATCTTAGAGGGCACAGAGGACTGCACCCTAAAAAAACACACCACATTTTCTGAAGTCATGACTCAGGCACTGTTCCATATATAGATTTACGCCTCTTCCTCTGTTCTTTCCCTTAAGTTAATTTTATAACATCTACTTGGCAAAACATTCAAGGTGAGTCACAAAACACCAAATTACAAAAGCTGCTAAAACAAAGCCATGCCAGAAAACCTCTGAAGAACAAAAGGATCATACCGTATTTAGATTTTGCTCAACTCCAAGGCACCAAATAAGTAGTGAAAGTATGACAGGGTCAACTCCATATTTATAGTTTTTCCCTTAAAGCCTCTACTAGATAATTAGCTCACAAAAAACAAACAAACAAAAATTGAAGCTGAAGACTCTGTTGCTTATCTTAGAATTCTTCTACAAAGTCATTCCCCTTAAAAAAAAAAAAAAGAAAAAAAACTATTTGAATTTTATAATAGTTTCCTTCCTTCAATATCAGAACCCCATGTTACTACAAAAGCTTCAGCTCCTCCTGTAGATTTTTCTCAGGATTCTCCTAGCCAAAAAGAACATCATGATCATAGCTCCAGGTTATAAATTCATGAGTTACAAAAACAAGAAAGTCTGAGAGCCTTCTGGGTTTAAACCAAAAGAAAACTCCTTTCACGCTCTGCAAAAATACAGAAATGCTTTGACAGACAACCTACAATTTGGCACATATCTAATTCTGAATGACAATTAGTGCTTGTGCAAACATGGCAAGAATCTGGCTTTGAAATAAATTTATGGAAACTTGAAAGCATCATTTGGAGCATGCACAAAGTGTTCCCTTCATCTTTAAAAACAGACATGATGCAAGAGTCTGAATGGTCCCAGATTGGGATCTTGCAAAAACGACAAAATATACTTAGCATTAAAACAGGGACAAGTGCTTCTATCTGACTCCACACTGTCAGGACAGCCCACAGTAATTGTGGTATTAATAAAGTTAATTAACTTTTTAGTGTGGACATTTTAATCAATACAATCAAGTGAACCGTTGGACTGAAAGAAATCCTTATGCAATGGATTCTTACAAGAGCCAGTCAAAACAACAAATGCTCAAGAGAACCCTACAACCTCAAGCAGATAGTTTTAAAGAAGGTAAAATCATTTCATTAGCTCAATTATGTTTTAAAAGTTCAGAGATCAATTCCGTAAATACCCACTTGTAACATGGATTTAGAAGGATTTAAACAATTTTTATTAAGATCATGACTTCAACCTGCATAACTTGCAATGCTTCCAATCACTGGAAAACAAGGTTTGAAAGGATCTCTGGAGGTTACTATTCCAACCTGATCAGAGCAAGGTTAATCTCAAAGCCAAACCAGGTTGCTCAAGGGATTGTCCAGCTAAATTTTAAAAGTCTTGAAGGGATGAAGATAAAACAGCCACCCTGGGCAGCTTTTCTGATACTCAATTCTCATAATGATTTTTCCACACTATATTCAACAGGAATTACCATTGTCCTAACTTGCAGCCATTGATTCACAACTCTCCACCATGTCTCCAAGAAGAGTCCATAATCCTCTTCTCCAGGCTATACCAACTCCTTGCACACCACATGCACCAGCCTCCTAACTGCTCACAGCTCTCCAGTTTGGCGGCATTCCCCCTGCATTTGAGGGGAGGAAGGAGCAAAACTGGACACAGTATTTTAGTCATGGGAGTGCCTGGGAGTGGGGAACAACCACTCCCCACGACCTGCTGGCTACTATCCTGCTCAGGCCACCTGGCAGACAGTAAGGTAGTTCATTTCTAAATGCTGGACTATGCATTTGTCTTTTAGGAACACAAGATTTCTGTTGACCAATCCTCCCAATACTACTGCAGCACAGCAATCACCCCTCACCTCATTCACTGTGGGGTTTTTTAGTACCTGATTGTAATCTCAAGCACTTGAAGAAACCAGGGTTACATGATCATCCCTACCTGCCTGTCCTCTTGCTTCCCTCCCAATTCTTTCACATTTGGCTAAAACATGCCAGAAGAGCAGCATCTCAAAATAAGAGCTGTACAATTTTTTTTTTTTTTTTTTGGCAGAGTCAGCACTGAAGCACCCAAATCTCAGTCCTTCCCCAGGAAAAGACTTCAGGACTGCCCCAGCACTCTTGCTCTTATAACCTGATGGCTGGCTAATCACCAACTATGCAGCTTGGAAGCAGCTCCAGCATGTGCTGTGTCTTGCAGCCCTAATTGATAGTAATATGAGGATTGGTATTTGAAGAATTTGAGGAGGGAGCAGAGGACTTACAGGAGGTTATGAAAAGCTGTCTGGGGCAAGGGATACCAGTTGCTGAGGTCAGGATACAAAGCACCCAAAGCAAGTTCATAGAAAGCTAACTCTCACCTCCACTGTTCTCAACACGTTCACTTGAAGGAGTAGCTTGGAATTTAGAACCAGAGGAAATCCCCTTGAAACCTGTCCCCACAGGTTTCACACCTACAGGCAAAACCCTGGTGACCCAACCACACACACACTCAAAAAAAGTAAAATCAAGAGAAAAAAATATCAGCAGTATGACCTCAGCTTCCTTAAAAAACCAAGGTCAGGATTTACCACTTCTGTCGCTGCTCAGAACTGCAGAAGCATCACAGAGCACTGAACAGCAGGATCCAGTGACTCTGGTTTGACAGGAAATCAGCACAGTCTCCTTGCTGCACAGAGATAGCAGGCTGTGTCTTATTCTACTGACAGCACATCTCCTGTTTCATAAACAGCTTTATTTCCTCTTGTATTCACCCAGCCTGAGGCTTTCTCCTACTAGCTGTCTACAGGGCAAGTTTTCTTCTACAATCTACGTATTAGAAGCCATTTACATTACAATCCATATATGTATCTTATAATTCTCTCTCAGGAAGAAAGAGCCATTAAGATTGAAAGAGCAAACTCTCTTCCCACAAAATAAGCATCTAATAAGATGATGAACACACAAAAATTAGAGGAAGCAATTTTATACACTCTTAATTGTGTTTTTAGTTGACAACCACCACACGAGTAACTCACATACAGTCCTATAGCACACGGTGCTACAAGAAATGCCTTCAAGCTCTCCTAGAGCTGCAAAGGGTGTCAGCCAAGACAATTTCCAATTCCCCTACTTCCTTGCACCACATCCTTACCCAGATATTGGTAGGCAGTAAAAGCAGTCCTTGTTATACTTACAGTTCTCATAATGTGAATGTTTTAATGCAATGCTTTTTACTACCATCTTCCACTTCACAAACACTCTCCCCGTGCTGAAAGATGAGGTGTACTTTCATTAACACACAGGTCCAGCAAACAAAGCACATTTGATTTTCCAGAGCAAAACAGCACAGTTCATAATAATTCATGCTTAATAAAAAGACTATATTCTGCTGTTTGCACTTTTCAGGAGGATCTGCTGTCTCCTTATTTACCATACCCACGGGATTAACATCTTTGCTTTTATCTTCATGTCTACAAAAGCCTTGCTCACCTCAGCAATTCCACTGCCCCAAAATGAGAACAGCATCTCATTTCACCTGGCTCCAGGACAGCACAAACTCAGCTGAACACAAAATGTTGTTTGGGACACAGATTTCAAACAAACAGCCCATTCCCACCTGTCAGATGGTCACCTGAAACCCCATGGACACTCCCAGACAACTTGCAAATCCTGCTGAATTTGTCATGTCTCTTACTAAAAACTTTGAACAAAATAATGCTCTTCACTTAACCACTGTGGAACCAAAACAGATGGGCTCTGCTTTTCAGGAATGATGGCTTCAGTCATTTACAGAGAACAGTTTTACAGTGACTCCAACACTCTGAGGCTGAAGGAATGACCCTGCAGTCTCTCCCAACTCACTCCCATACCACTGTTCCCTTGTGCTGGTCTCACAGTTATGCTGCTCCAGGGTGTGTCAGTCCACTCTGCTGCCAAATCAGACACAGCTGGTTCTCCTCTGGTTGGATTCAACTCTGGCCAGCACCTTAAACCAGATCACTGCATGGACACATGATCACTAAATCTGCCAAAAGGGAAAATTAAGGAACACACTGATATCTGCATTATCCAGGGGACTGACCATACCAAGAATTGATGGATCTAGCATTTCTCCTGGCAGTTTGTTCTAGCAATTAATAACTTCCCCGACAGAAATATTCAGATGTCACAAAGAGTGCAAAAAGCAATGTGATTTACCTTAAGTTTTAGGTAGGTTTATTCTAGTTAATCTTGCATTTCTTGGTTTATGACAGTACTAAATAAGCCAAACTTCATAAAAGCATTTAAGTGATGGGAACACTGAAGTCCAGCCCAACGGCAAAAAAAAATCAGGATACAGTAAGGATAGAGGCATATTTTTACATATTGTGTTCAGTTGTCTTCTCCAAACATACACATTACTGAAAAAACCCAAGACCAAAATCCACAGAAATACAAAAGGCACCTCAATTACAAATTCTAGTGGTTTAGGAACTATTTTCTCTATAAAGTTACTATTAAATCAATTTTTAAAAAAGTAAGTTAGAGGTACATTTTAAAAAAAACACTTGGCTGGCTTAAAATGGATGTGGGGTAAAAAAGCATTTTAAAAATGAAGAGAAAAAACCGTGAAATAATCAGTTTGCTGGATCACAAACATTTGAGAGCAATTAATATAGAAGAAACTGATGAAACTTCAGCGTGGATGTAGTGCAAAGTAACTGCAGGTTAAAAGGGAAAAGGAGAAACACTCTCCATTCCCTGGCTCTTGAAATACAGTCCCATCCACTCTCTTCCCCAGGAGCTCACAACTGTGCAGGCAGAGTGAGGCCATTCAGCTGAGAGGATGCCAAACCTGGCTCAGGAGTTTCTTCCCCACCATCCAGCTCATCAGTCACAGCCACCAGAGCCATGGCAAGGTGGAGAGAGGCAGGTACAGCTCTGGCCCTTTGTGGCAGCAGCCTGAAGTTATCTCTGAAGCACAGCCTGAAACTGCACCCACAGGAAGACTTTAGAAGGGACATTACACTCAAAGTAGCCTTAAAACAAATCCATTCATAACTCAAGATACAAGTTCAGAGTTAAGCAATTTTACTTGATGAAAACTAGCGGATTTATTTCTTCAAGCAGCAAAGATGGAGACTTTTATCCCCCAGTCCCAAAGATGCATTGAACAGAAACAACCTGAACCATTCTGAGAAGTTGGCTTTCATATTTTTCCTGAAAAGTGAAACAACAATGCAACTTGGGGGGGGGGGGAGGCAGGTGTGGAACTAAACCCTAAACTAAGGGGAATTAAGGTATACTGGTATGTTACCAATAAATCCACAATTGAACTAAAGAGCTAAAACCAGAAGACAAAAAGTCTCTACCAGGTGTGACTTTGTCAACTGCTGTAACTGCTGCAGCTGACACCACGAAGTAGAATCCACATCCTCCTCCTGCTTCCATTCACTCCTTTTGCCACCATGAGCTTGGTCTGAGTTCTGGAGAGCCAGTCTGGCTGAAAGCTAATTCAGGAAGACAGGAAAGTTTTGGATGATCTGGTTTGTAAAAGGAAGGGAAGAGGACAATGCTCACTAGACAGAGATAAGTGAAGGGTGAGACTTTACTTCAGTGCCAGCTTACAAAGATCAAACTACATATACAGTCAAAACATTTGACTAAGGCTGACCACTCAGTAATTTTATCCAAGAGGTAGAAATTGATGACTTAAGAGACTTCTTTAAATGGTAAGTCAGGCAAGTTTCCAGGAACTCAGGCAAAACTGTGTTATTTAACATTAAAGTAAAAATCATTAGTAACTCCTATCCACAAAAATCTATTCACAGCACTCCAGATCCTGCTGCTGCAGAAGCAAAAATAAATGAGACTACCTAAGACTGCTTAATTCCACAGCTATTTACATATCCCTCTAACAACAAAAAGTATCATGTTTATGGTGATTTACTTACTGTTAAGAAACAGTGTAAGCTTAAGCCATTTAAATAATTTAAAGTAATGCTTTATCTAGCTGTAGCAGTGAAAGTGATAAAATTAGTTTTGAGTTTCTTTAACAATAATGTCAAATGTAAACTCAGTTTACAATCACAAAGCTCTTCAGCACCAACTGGAGAGCTCCAACTGCAGCTCTCACCAGTAACACCACAGGTCATGCAAACTGCTGAAATTAAAGGAAAATGGTTCACTTTTTTTCAATTATTCAAAATATTAGTTCTAATTTATTATGCTGAAAGCAATCCTGCCTAATACCATAAGCACATTATAGGCAATATATATCTCTTTAAGAAAAGTTAACTTAATATTCTAAATGACCTCATATTATATTTTCTCCAGTGTACATCACCCCAAAAGTGGAAAGATTTAACTCATTTGGCAGACAGACACATACTGTGACTTCTCCTGCAGTCTGATTCAGGACTCTGGCAGTGGCAGGTCTTAAATTTTTGTTCAAAAATATCTACAGTGCATCGGTTTTTTTATTCAGGATTTCTGAAAAAGCAGTATTTCACACTGATTTTACAAGAAGAAAGACAATTCTGCATGTGGCTAGAGCAGTAAAACACAATCCCACCCAAAAACATTTGTTGGCATTAGTCAAAGAAAATAAATAGTTGTGCTGGTGCCATATTATTCAAATGAACTGAAGTCTCGAGTTTATGCTAAGAAACACAGTAATTCAGGGCAAAAGGAACAGTTATTTAACACAGCAAGGGATCACTGTAGAAAAGAGGTGACTGAAAAGGCAGCTTCAGTGCTTCAGTCCTGCTTTTAGCAGTGCACCAGGACAGCTACAGGCAGTGTTCATGCAGGGCTGTGCTCACATCAAGACAGGGACAGCGTTGGGGAAAACTGTTTCTCATCACCACATGTCCATGATAAGGGACAGCAGAGGCTCAGGCATTGCCTCCACAGAGAGCTGGGAATATTTTAGATAGTTAGCAAATTCACAGTTCAGAGAAGAGTTAAAAAGGAACATCATGGAAAGGAAAAGTGTCAGAAAAGAAGAAGTAGAATGTAATTTAACTGCATTATAAAATATAGGATGCCAGTTTAAAAAAAAAAAAAGGCAAAAAACCACCCACTTTAAAAGGAACAGAAGAAAAAAGCTAAACCCCTGGCACGAACCAGACACATTTTAAGTGCCCAGGTGGCCATCACAGGTTGGACCAGCTGCTAGAAATCACTACCCCCGAGACCCACGAGCAAGGAATTTCACCTGATTGACTTACCCACTTCTGTCACAATGACTTTAGCCACTTCAAGCACATACATTGCTGCTCTTTCCTAACAAATCATTTTTATCAAGCCAGGCTGGGGAGCTCCCAGAGCAGCAGTCATATGTGACAGCATCTCCAAGGAAGCAAAGTGGATGGAAGAGCAGAGCTATGACAGGTGGAGCGGGACAGACCGGGCAGCTCAGCCCCAGACAGCACAGGGTGCCCAACCACACATTTCCTGTGTTTATGCAACAAAAACCCACTAAGAGAAAAAAAAACCAACCCCAAGCACAGGCAGACAACAGAGAAAGCCAGTGAAGGTAAAGAGAACTCAAGGTATAGATCTGACCTAACTGAAACAAAAACTGTAAGGAAAACAGAAGAAACCAAGATAGCTGAGTCTTGAATAGCACATACACAGTCCTGAACAACTCTCCTCTCAACAAGCTGAAAGTGAAATAAAAATTAAAATAACCATCCAGTAAAGGTGACCATCACCTGGAACGGCTGACACAGGAGGAGTGTAGATGTAGAGAAACTTCTCAGACTGAAGCCACCAATCATCCACCATTTCTCAAAAATACTGTCAGGCAGAGCAAGCAGCAGTTTTTGAAAAAAAATACAAAACCAAAAAAAACCAGACAGACAGAAAAAAAAAAAAACACCAAAAACATACCCTCACATTGAAAAGACATATTTCCCCCACATACACCCATTTATGTTAAACAGGGACTTCCACTGTCACAGGCACTTGTGGCTGGCAAAACCACATTCTTCTTTGTGCCCCTTAGTCCAAGTCCCTCATGGTCCATCCCTATCTATAAAAAAGCTCTGACGAAACCACAAACACCTCTGAGAAAGCCTATAAATTACTGATTGCCAGACCATGGGGTTTTATTTAAAAACAAACCCAACCAACCAAAAAAAAAAAAAAACCACCACCACAACAATCCAAAAAACCAAACAAGAACAACTTTCCATTTCAAACCTGCTTTCCATATCCTTTTCCTCCCTACCAACCCCACAGTAAGGACTCTCAGTGCAGCAGCTCTTCCATTCTTGGAAAAAAAACCTGAAAAGGCAAGAGTTGAGCTGACAGAATCTCTTGCACCTTTTGATGGGATTTCTCTTCTATCTTGACCCAAGCCCAGTATCCATCAACTCTTCCCAGTTACAGTAATTTGGTTTCCCAGTAGTTTAGGCATCTCTCTTCCAGAGGTCAGCTTCACATCATCCTCCCTTACAGTTCTGTCTAGAATAAAGAAATGAAGTAAGAAACCACTTTGCTTAACTTGGCCAGTGCAAGTACAGTTGGCCAGCACTAGGCTCATCCAGAACCCGACTACAGAAAGGTTTGACAACCTGCACTTTTGATTCTGTCATTGTACTCGTCAATAAAGAGTGATTAAAGTTCAACTGGGTATCCCATCTTACATATTTCTTGGTAAAATACCAGCAGGACTGTTCATCTATACTATCCCACTTGCTTGGGGTTGTATGAAGTATTCAATTTTTTTTTGGGGGGGGAGGGAGATTGCTGGGGTTTTGTGGAGTTTTTTGTTTTGTTTTTAAGTCAAACAACAAACCCTGAAGGAATCTTCTAATAGGTTCTTCTAATACTACTAGTGAATACTGAAGCAATCTGCCACTGTCTCCACAACAGTATGTTAAAAGCATTCAGTTCAGTCTGCTTACAAAAACCTTCTAAGATTGTTTTCTGTTGCCAACACGAAGGTGAAGAAAGCAAGAGGCTTCACACAAGTTTAATGTTCAATGAACTTACTCTGTAGATCAAACAGATTTATACTTATTCTGTTGGCAATGAAGAAGTATGTCTGGCTTCCCAAAGTATTCCAAAATTACAAAATTGTCTGAAGATCAAATGCAGAAAAATTCAAATGTACTGACTCATGGGAACCAAAAATCAAAGCTTGTAAAAATTTTTGGAAATCAAAAAGGAGGGTACATGCATATAGCTTAGAAGATATTGACAAGAGTTCAGTAGATTTCAGTGTTCCACTGTGGCAATTCATCAATTGTTGTTGTAAGATTTCTTTCTTAGTTGTAAAACTATAGAACGATTGGCTGCAAAGGGACTCTAAAATTTAGCTCAACCTTCCTGTTAACATGGAAGTTATACAGTCAAACCATTTCTTAACTAAAATTAGGCCAAGTACCAGTTATTGAGCCATATAAGTAAGCAGATGTTACAATGCACCAATACACAGAACTCTACTTCTCTCCAAGTGGATATTAACCCAAGACAGCAAAAGACAATTCAAGCAAATGAAGTCTTTTTCCTCTAGAACATCTGAATATATTTTTTCCCTTTAAATAATCTGCTCCTCTAGCTGTTTGTGGAGTCATATATTGAATCCACATGATTAATCCAGTACAGAAGGCAAAGAATGGTAATGACAGAGCTCAAGTGTGTCAGTGGGCATTACCAGTAACTTCACATGGTCTCGTGTGTGTCACCTCTGACAACATCCTCCTCCCCATCCTTCGGGTGCCTGAGTGACACGTGCTCCTGAAACACTAATTTCCAGCTACTAAAAGAACACAAAAGAACCTGTTCCAAGGCATTCTGTACTTCTGCCCTTCTCCTTTTGGTTCCCCCAGAGTCACACTGCCCCGTTCTTACTTCTCCATAGATCTCAGAAACCCCTGAGTCTGCCAGAGATACTCAACACTCCCCTCTAAGCCACCTCTCACATGTAAAATCTCTTCATCAAACTGACATAAAAGGCAAACAATCTCTTATCAAGAACCAGCTCTGCCATGACGCCAGTAATAAAATAATCAACTGATGACTTCTCAAGGTAAAACGTGAGGCCACCACTGAACACAGTGAGTGCAGGGCAAGCTACAGTTAGTTCTTTTCCGCTCTTATTTTTAGAGATATACCTTCCTCCCTGCTTTAGATCACAAGAAAGCAACGTTTGGAAATCTGAATAAAGGACAACACCTTCAGAGAAAATCTGTTTAAAAGGCTCTAGGATTATTCCACAATCCTTTACAGAGGTTTGCCCGCGTTCTGGCAGGAATTGTTCTCTAACTGCACAGACACACAAATTGTTATGGTTAGAATAACCCACGCAATAACAATACTTGACACAGTGTGTGCACCCACTCAATTCAGTCGCCTCTGCAGCAGTAATAACATGCTCATTACTGTCATCAGAAAAGGACTGCCTTAAGAAAAGGAAACTTAAGGAAAAAATAGAATGTATACATTGTAAAAAAATATATATACATTAAAAACAATGTATACATTGTTTTATACCACACAATAATCACAAACTAGACTCAGTCCCTTCTGAAGTCTTATACAGTATTTCTAACTATAGTAATAAACTATACTAATGGTTTTAATAACCCAGACACACCATATGTAAATCCTGAGGTATTCACATTTCATCATGGCAGTCTGACTTCAAAATGTTTAATTAGCACACTAAACTTTTATGCTTCAGGAATTATCATCACAAGTCACTGCAATGACCTGGACGGACACTTCTCACTTGCAAATAAGAGAACACAGCCCAGAAAGAAATAAACAGCAAGTCTTACCTATTCTGAACAATCACAAAAAGTGAGTTCTTTAGAGTTTGCTTTGTATCAGAACTTAAAACACGCATTCCACCTTATAGCTTCAGACTTTACTTTCAGTGTGCTTTGGCCACATCAGGCTACTTTCACCGAGATGAAAACACTGAAAGCCCATCTTAGTAATCAGCAGAAAACAAGTCAAGAGGAGCTTTTATCGCTCCAGTAACAGCACGTTTGATCTGCACACCCTCTTCAATTTTATGGGGATAAAGACGGAGATAAAGGAGAGCTATCCAAAACCCAGGTATCCTTACACTTAAAAAGCTTAAATCCCGCTCTAAACCAGCACATTTGCACACAGCAGCATAAGCACACACTGTCACACGTACCCCTCCAGAGCACATGGAGATAATGTTACACAGGACGGAGAGCAAGGGGTGCGACAGGAGTGGAGATATCAAAGACAAACAAAATGGTCAGTGGACCTTTCTGAACATCAGTGGGGGCACTGCCTCTAAGGAAGGAGAGCTCTGCGGAGCGGTGTTTAAGTCACTCATTCATACCTCCCCACGCCGACGCTCTCCCATTAAAAACCAGACCCAGCACAACCGACTGCTTCCAGCGTAAACCTGACCCTGCACATCACGAACACAGCAACTCTCCTGGTCGCTGAGCACTCGCTCTCTTTAAGCCAACACCTCGGTGAAGAAACGGGTGAAGGTGCAGCTCAAACTGAAGCAGAGTAGGGAAAAAAAAAAAAAAAGGCGAAAGAAGGGCTGGATGTAACCACAGAAACTTTATTCTGCAACTAGCGCCGGGTCAGCGTTCGCTGTTACTCCTCGCTCTCCCCACCGAAACCCAGGGAACCCGCAGCCCCCCGGGACCTTCCGGACCGGCCTCTGACCGGAGCGATCGCTCAGCGAGCACCTGCGGGCACCTGCCGGGCCCCGCAGCTCCTCCCCCGGGGCACACCGGGGGCTGCCCCGGGCCCCGCGCCCTCCCCTCACCCCAAGCGCTCCCCCGGGGGAGGCGGGAGGAGGGGTCCGGTCCCGCCGCGCTCACTCACCCATGCTGCGCCCGCCCGCCCGGGCTCGGCGGAGCGGCTCCGCGTCCCTCCGACGCGCTCAAGCCGGGCACGGCGGCTCCATCCGCGGGCGCTACGGGCGTGGAAGGGGCGGCTCCGAGCCGCGGGCGGCCCGGGGCAGAGGGGCTGCTCGCCCGTCCCGTCGCTCCCGTCGCTCCCACCGCCGCCCCAGCCGCGCTCAGGCAGCGCCAGCGCCAGGCCCGCCCCCGCCCCGCCCGCGGCGGGGGGCGCCAAGTCCCGCGAGAGCCGCGCGCCGCCCCCGCCCCCACGCCGTTGCCAGGCGGGGGTGACGTCACCGTCGCGGCACCGCCCCCGCGCGGGGAGGTGGCACCGCCCCCGTCATCGGCCGCCCCCAGCCCCGTTGGTGGGGCAGCGTTCTCAGCCCTCACGTCGCCGTCATCACCCTCCTCACAGCCCCTCCTCAGTCCTCACAGCCCCCTCACAGCCCCTCATCACACCCCTCACATCCCCCTCACAGCCCCCTCATCACTCTCTTCACAGGTCCCCCTCACACTCCCTTACACTCCCTCACACCTCCCAGAGCCCCTTTCATCCCCTCACAGAATCACAGAATGGTTCAGGTCAGAAGAGGCCACAGTGGGTCATCCGGTGCAACCTCCCTTCTCAAGCAGGGTCATCCGAGAGCACTTGGCACAGGATTGCATCCAGGTGTTTCTGGAGTATCTCCAGTGAGGGAGACTCCACACCCTCTCTGGGCAACCTGCTTCACTGCTCAGTCACTGTACAGGAAAGAAGTTCTTCTTCGTGTTCAGGTGGAACTTCCTGGGCCTGTGCCCATGGCCTCTTGTCCCATTGCTGGACACCCCTGAGCAGAGCCTGGTCCATCCTCTGCTCCCTCCCTGCAGACCCTGACAGACATGAATGAGTCCCCTTTGAGTGTCTCTTCTGGAAGCTGAGCAAGCCAGCTCCCTCAGCCCTTCCTCCTAAGAGAGATGCTCCAATCCCTTCATCATCTTTGTCACCCTTTGCTGGACCTGCTCCAGGAGCTCCATGTCTCTCTTGTCCTGAGGAGCCCAGAGCTGGACACAGCACTCCAGATGTGCCTCAATGGGGTTGATTAGAGGGGCAGGATCCCATCCCTTGACCTGCTGGCAATGCTGTTCCTAATGCACACCTGGATTCCATTGGCCTTTTGGCTCATGGACAGAACCAACCCCCTCACTGCTGAGGCCGCCCCCCATCCCTACCCACTCACTGTAAGAGCCCCCCTTTTCCTTGGGGTCTGGAGCACAAGTCCAACAAGGAGCGGCTGAGAGAGCTGGGAGGATTCAGCCTGGAGAAAAGGAGACTCAGGAGTGACCTTATCATTCTCTACAATTACCTGGAAGGAGGTTGTAGCCAGGTGGGAGCCAGTCTCTTCTTGCAGGCAACCAGCAATAGGACAAGAGGGCATATTCCTCTACTGTGCCAGGGGAGATTTAGGTTGGATATTAGGAGAAATTTCTTCACAGAAGGGGAGATTAGACATTGGATTGGGTTCCCCAGAGATGGTGGAGTCACCATCCCTGGAGGGATGTCCAGCAAAGACTGGACGTGGCACTCAGTGCCATGGTCTAGCTGGTGGTGTTTGGTCATGGGTTGAACTTGATGATCTCAGAGGTCTTTTCCAACATAATTGATTCTGTGATTCTATGATTCTTCCTTGGCTGGCTCAGAGTGAGATGCCCCACTGCTGCCCCACTTCTCAGTCCCTCTTGTGGAGCCACCCCTACCTGAGGGGTAATGCCCATCTGCCCACCTGAGGTGGGATCTCTGTCCACAGCCCCCCACGAGCAGAACTGCCTCAAAGCCCCTCAGCAAACCCCACCCTGATGAGGCCCTTGGGTTGCCCCCTGCACCCGGGGTCTTCTCCACCTTCTCCCACAGCAGCCTCTGACCTTACCCAAAACCACCACCCTGGGAAGCCCCTTTTAGTCAGAGAAGTGAAGATTTAGGGGCTGTTGTGGCTGCAGGGGCAGCAGGGGCACCTTCCACTGGCCCATGGAAGGTGACATGAAGGGAGACCTGGGGAGGAGAGTGGCCACGTCCCCTTGGCTAACCTCAGGAACCTCATGCACACGTTTGTGGGCTCATGCATTGCTTCTGAAGACTTTTTAGGGTAAGGGTATTTTTTTTTTGTTGGAATTTTTTATCACTTCAGAGATGTACTCAGGAAAGTGCCCCAAGCTATATCAGGCTTTCACTGCTTAGGTTTTTGTGGGAAACTCAGGAATGAGTGAAATGACTACTTAGAATTGAAGTGATTTAAAGAAAAAACCCTGACCCTGAGGCCAAAGGGACAAGTAAACATGGTCTGGTTTTGATGAAAATCAGGGAATATAACACAGCAGGGCTCTCAGAAATGAAAATATTCTGTCTTCCCTGCTGCAGACATCCTTTTATGAGTGGTTCAAAATGAGCCGTTTCAGCCAAACTCAGGACAAAATTAGCCTGAAAAGAATGTCAAGTATTTCCAGGAGTCAGCTTTTGCTTAGCATCTTTCTCATGGCACATAAACAGAAAATGAGTCAGATAATGAGCAATAAAGACAAAATGTGAAATCCAAGTGTATAAACAAGCATATACCACAGTGTATTATGCTATTTTATCTGTTTCACCATACTTTGAGGCAGGCTGATTCCATTTTTTTTGACAGCAGAACTGGTAATGTACAAGTCAGTCAGAATTTCCTTGAAGCAGGTGCAGTGTTTAATGCTGATCAATGGCCACATGATTCTCCCCTTAAAAGGAATATCTATTTTTTATAAAAATACAACCTTCCTGCACCCCCAGCTTTACAGTACTGAATTAATTTACAAAATTCAGAAAATAAGTTCCATAAAGATGAATTATACTCATCTGTCTGCTGTATCATTTTTTTCTACTTCCTTTGTAGAGCTACTTCAAAAAAAAAAAGGATAAAGGATGAGAGGAACTATAAATTTCATCTGATTTTTAACTTCTTTAACCCTGCCACAAAGCTAAGTGTGCAGGAATGAGAGGTGAAACAAGAAATGTACACAGTGTACATGCTTACAGAGTGTTGAAGGAGCTCCATGTAGCCTCCTTTCTGGAACCTGGTCTGAACTGGGGCAAAGTCTCATTCCAGTTCACATTCACTCACACTGACATAAAGGTACCTCTGGCCCTCCCCTCAGCCTAGAACATTCTGGAGAGCAAAGCCCTGGTTCTTGGTTCTTATGCTGTGGACTAGCAAGACATTGTTTTGAAATTCTGTTTTATTTCCACATGCCTTGATAACTGTGACCAGGGCTGGCTCAAAGCTGCTTAGCAGTCTGAGTACAAAACCTGAATTTTATTCCAAGTCCATCATGCACCAGCATCCCACTGGTCCTGTGCATCCCCTTCCAGTACCAGCAAGGCAGAAATGGGGCATCTCCTGAGTGAGCCCCTGTGGCTGCTGAGTCCAAGAGTCTCTTCCTCTGTGGATGACTGGCTGATGCTGCTGAATCCATCGCCTACAGCCCTGCACAGTTTTCTGTCTGAAGCTGGGGCTGTGGTCCGTGAGGTGTGTGGCACTGACAGTTGTGTCTGCCTCGTGCTTCATTGAGTCTGACACAGTTCCACTGCACTGAGAAGCTGCTGGTGTGTGACTCAGAGCAGCACGGGGACCCATATTTAGCACCCTCGTATGAGTTGACAGTTATAATACATGTAAGGAAAATACATCTGTGCCAGGCTATTAACTCTTTTGGCTCAACTGTTAAACCACATGACTACTTCATTTCTTTTCTATAGCTCTATGTCTGGTGTCATGTGCTAAATGCTTATTTACCAATAATTGCCTTCCAAATTACCTACAGTGAGTTCCTTCCTCACTTTTAACCTCAGTAAAAGCTGAAAACATTTAACGAGCCATTTTCCCTTAGGTATTAGGCCATGATTGGTATTTATGCAGTCCTCTGAAATTATAGTTTTGCTCTTACACTGGTAGATACACAGGAAACACTGGATCTTCCTTTTTATTTAATTTCTTCTTTCAGTTCAAGCAGAATGTAGAGCATTGATATTCTGATGCTACGGAACCATAAAAGTGTGTATTTGTCTCAGAGTGTTTTCAAATCCAATTAGATTTCACAAAATAACATTATTTTCTCACTAATTTGTTCAACTGACCTTTTAAAAATGAAAGCTTAGCTATTTAAATGCTTTATGACTGAGCTAAATAGAATATCTGAATTTCTTGCTCACTTTTGGGAGAGGAAGAGTTGTGACATGTTTGCAGATCAAGATAGCATTCACTCTTGACGTCAGTAACTGCTATCATTTTGTTTTACAAGAGAGATTGTTGTATATAGCCTGGTATGCAGGTTTATAACACAAAATAAGAATGATACAATTTGTCACCACCAGAGCTGATTTTTTTTCCCTCACAAAAAACCTAGGAATAATAAGAGACTCTTTCCCTAGTACTGCTACAGTGAACATTTCACTTGAACTTTTTTTGCCACTCTGGTTATCTTAAAAGTACTCCACTATTTCCAAATAAAGAAACCTAAACCCAGAACTTTCAAAACTTGTCTCTCGAGCACAAAAAAATAAAGGAACTGACTTTTTTTTTTCCAAAAAATCATGTGTCAGCTGTTAACGTGTTGCGGTTTCACACACATTTGAGTGACACATGCACTGCAATAATTGCACATTCCCCTTTAACCAAATAGTTTGCTCCCAAACATTCCAACTGAGTAGATTTTCCATGATTTAATTCTCCATTGCATTTTTCGTTGCAGCATCTTCTTGCACAATAATACCTCTAAAAATTGGTTGGAAGCAAACAGTCTCGAGCACTAAGGAGTTAAACAATCTAGACTGTAAAATTTCACCTTTTTGTTTTCAGCAGCAGTTCCCATCACGTAACATAACATCACTAAAAAAATAGACAGGTTTGTGTTTCAGAAGTGTAGCAATTATTTGGATGAGAAAACTCCCTCTGCTGGTTTGAAAAAGCAGTAGATATATTTCATGTAAAAACAAACAAACTGTGGGAAAGTATTCATTCAGCACACACAGTATTTTTCCCTTCACTGCATAACAGTAGAGAGTGAAACTGTTTATTCCACAGAATGAGGCACAACTCTTTAAAAATGAAATTAAAAAAAAAAAAAAAACAAGGAGAGAAAATATAAAAGCACAGAGCAGTTGTTTGGCTGGTTTGGACATAAAAGCTATATCAAAATGTAGATTTTCAAGGAGGAGGCAAATTAAGCTTGAGGAAAATTAAGCTTGCCCACTGACATTTAACCTATTCTTTTAACTATTGGGGGTTTGCATTATGTTAAGAAGCAAAAGGAACTTCATCTTTCTTTTCTTCCTACCTCCTTCAGACAGTTCATTATTAGGAGCTATACAGAAGCTGGACCTTTTGCAACTACAGCACAGCTCCCCCCATTCAGGTAAAGAGTTCCTTGTCATCTCTCTTGCAGGTGGTTGATAAAGAAGGATGAAATACTGTGTTCCTACACACAGCTGCTGATACTAAGGAATTTGGAGTGCCAGTTTTCAGGCTATCAAAGCAGTCATGCTCTAGTGCTGTATTTTTCAAACCATGGAGTGTGGATCAATACTGATCTATAAGACGAGTCAGGAGCTGATCAGCAAAATAACTGGAAATGGTTTGTAAACCAACTTTGTAAACACTTTGCACTGTCCCACATTGAACGAGCAAACAACCAAAATGAGGAAAGTCATGTGGACACTGGAAGCTTTTCCTAATTTGATTTGTCTATAACTGGAAACTGTTGTGGCAACACCACAAACTTGGTTTGTTGTTTATTGGTAAACTCTTGATTGAAAAGGTTGAGGAACATCAGGCAGCGGAAACAAATTCCTCCGTGCTTTGTTTCAAGTTTAACCACTCTTGATCTCTTTCCTCCATCGTCATCAACCACTTCAGTCGATCCCTTTCTCTTCTCCATAGTCAGTTCTAGCCTTGAGTAGCAAGTGCTGTTCCTTTTCCATGTGTTATTTTTTTCCACATGCCAAAAACTCCTGTACTTTACTATATTTGAAGGGAGCCAGGACAAGGTTCTGTGGCCTCGTTGTGTCGTACAAAAATGCATCCTTCAAATAGGACCCAATGTTGATTAAAACCTTATTATA